>NC_057810.1:501198835-501527245 GCF_018294505.1 Triticum aestivum | reverse complement strand
CGGCCCGTTCCCGGCCTCGCCGGACCCTTCCCGCCGCCGGTCGCCGCCCTCCGACGACCTCGCCGGCGTCGGCTGCCGCCCCGCCTTGGGTCCGGTCGGGTGGGATGAGATCCACCCGACCACCGATCCAAACGCGCCGTCCCTGCGCCCTGGACCCCTCCGTCCACTTTTCCCGCGAGGTGAAATTGGCTGTCCCCGAATCTGTGTAATTTTCATGCCATGTTCCTCATGTCGTAACTCTGCATCCGTAGCTTCGTTTCGTGCGTGTAATATGTCAAATTGTTCGCCTCGACGAGTACATCATTTCATTCCATTGCATCATATTCATTTGAGGTCATCTAGATGCCTAAATCATTGTTGTAAGAGTGCTTCATGATGTTTTCTGCTGTCTGTTAACAGAACAAGCTCTTTTGTCATTTTTGCCATGATTGATGTGTGCATCCTATGAGGTTGATGTCTACATGTGTTTTGAACTATGCTATGTATTCTTTACAATGGTGTATGCCATGCATTTTTGTGATCAATGTGGTGACTAGCACAAGCATGCAAACTAGGCATCGTGATGTTGCTGATTTTAGTTCCTGTTCTGCTGTTATTTTCATGCCATGTAAACTTCATGCTACAGAGAGATCCATGCATATTTTGAGATACTTCAGTAAGGGTGTTTTGAACAATAGGTTATTGTCTATCAGTTCATGCCCTTTGTTTCAATTATAGAGTAGTCTAGCATGTCATTTTCGTGCTCTACTTTTGCTTCAAAATGTTTCCTGGCAGATTGTTTACTTGTTATTCAATTTGGCCAAGCTTGCTATAGTTGATCCGTGCATGCTATGGACTTGTTCTTGCCTTGGTTGGTTACACAAACATGTCTTCTTGATGATGATATGCTTATCTTGTCATGCAATGACTTGTGGTGAGTGAATCGAGCTTGTTAAGTAGTGTTCATGATGTTGCTGTTTTGCTTGGCTGAATCTGTTATTTCGTGATGCTATATAAACATGTTGCTACTAATCATTCTATGCATAATCTGGAGATGTTCTATAAACATGTTTTGATCTACATGTCATACTCTATCCATCCATGCCCCCTGGTAGCATTTATAGCTTGTTGTAACTTGTTCATATATTGCTCTAAGGTTGCTTCATAATGTTGCTGTCAGCCTGTTTACATTAAGTTCACTTGTTCCCATGTGTTTTGCTAGTGATCCATGCACCCTATGACCTTGCTATTGCCATGCTTAGCTTCACAAATATGTCTTCTTACCATTGGTTGCCTTGCCATGCCATGTATTGCTCTGTAGTGAGTTGCACAAGCTCATCTACATGCCTTCATAATTATGTTCCTGCCATGTTTGAATCTGTATAATAACTTGCTATGTTTACGTGAGTGCCATCATATTTTCTGATCCTTTTTGGCTTATGGTCACTAAGAGTCTTTTGATCTATGAAATTAGTATATTCATTCCATGCCTTTGTTTGCCATGATAAGTTCCTGTAACATGTTGTTTGATAGCTCTAAACATTGCATCGTGATGTTATTTTCTGCAAAGTCTGAAATTGTTATAACTTGCAATCTTACCATGTGTGTTTGAGCATGTTCTAGTGATTTCTAGAGATAGCTCAGTGTTCATGTTTTGTTATGCTTTACCTGTACATCATGACCATGTCTTTTGTTCTCATGTTGGGGTGCTGTAGTATGTTGTTTTGATGCTTGCAATATGCCCAGTTGCTGTTTTGGACAGCTTGTCCTTTAAACTTGTATAGAGTGCATGTGTTGAACCGTTGCTCCGTTTTGAGTGTGCTCCATATGAACCTTGCTTGATTTTGCATGTAGTTTCATATTATCATGTTGCATCCATGTTTTGGTGTGTTTGCTTGAGGTTTGGGTGCATTTTGCATCAATGCCATGTTTATCTTGTTTTGCTCATATCTTCTAGGCCGTAGCTCCGAACTAAATGAACTTTATATGTAACTTGACTAGAATCTCGTGTAGATCATCTTGGTGCATCTTAACTTGCTTTTTAACAACTTGAACATAAGGTTTATTCAGATCTGGACCAACTTCGAAATTTGCATATGAGGACTTAGCGGAATTGTCATATGTTGTTCCCGGCCTCATTTAAACTTGCCTGGATGTGTTGTTCTTGTTTGCATCATCTCTTGCCATGAGTAGCTTCATGTAGCTTTGTCATGCATCATGCTCGTGTGTGCATCATGTCTTGTTCATGTGTGGTGTGTTTACCATGTTGTGTGCCTCTTCTTGTTAGTTCCTGTTTCGTTGCGATCGTGAGGATCCGTTCGTCTACGCTTGGTTCGGCTTCATCCGTTCGTCTTCTTCATGGACTCGTTCTTCTTCCTTGCGGGATTTCAGGCAAGATGACCGCTACCCTTGATCTCACTACTATCATTGCTATGCTAGTTGTTTCGTTCTATCGCTTCACTGCGCTACCTATTACTTGTTTATTCAGCCATCCCATATTGCCATGAACCTCTAACCTTTGACACATTTCCTATGCAAACCATTGTTTGTCTATGTTACCGCTTTTGCTCAGCCCCTCTTATAGCGTTGTTAGCTGCAAGTGAAGTTGAAGATTTCTCCATGGTGGACAGGATTTTGGTTGGGATATCACAATATCTCTTATATTATTAATGCATCTATATACTTGGTAAAGGGTGGAAGACTCGGCCTTTTGCCTAGTGTTTTGTTCCACTCTTGCCGCCCTAGTTTCCGTCATACCGGTGTTATGTTCCCGGATTTTGCGTTCCTTACGCGGTCAGGTGATTTATGGGACCCCCTCGACAGTTCGCTTTGAATAAAACTCCTCCAGCAAGGCCCAACCTTGGTTTTACCATTTGCCTCACCACCACCTACCCTTTCCCTTGGGTCGGCCAACCCAAGGGTCGTCTTTATTTTAGCCCCCCCCCCGGGCCAGTGCTTGTCTAAGTGTTGGTCCGAACTGAGCTGCCTGCGGGGCCACCTCGGGGCAACTTGAGGGTTGGTTTTACTCGTAGCTAGTCTCATCCGGTGTTGCCCTGAGAACGAGATATGTGTAGCTCCTATCGGGATTTGTCGGTGCATCGGGCGGCTTTGCTGGTCTTGTTTTACCATTGTCGAAATGTCTTGTAAACTGGGATTCCGAGTCTGATCGGGTCTTCCTGGGAGAAGGTCTATTCCTTCGTTGATCGCGAGAGCTTGTCATGGGCTAAGTTGGGACACCCCTGCAGGGTATAATCTTTCGAAAGCCGTGCCTGCGGTTATAGGCAGATGGGAATTTGTTAATGTCCGGTTGTAGATAACTTGACACCAGATCCGATTTAAAACGCATCAACCGTGTGTGTAGCCGTGATGGTCTCTTCTCGGCGGAGTCCGAGAAGTGAACACGGTTTCTGGGTTATGTTTGACGTAAGTAGGAGTTCAGGATCACTTCTTGATCATTACTAGTTAACGACCGTTCCTCTTGCTCTCTTCTCGCTCTTATTTGCGTATGTTAGCCACCATATCATGCTTAGTCACTGCTGCAGCCTCACCACTTTACCCCTTCCTTTCCCTTTAAGCTTTGCTAGTCTTGATACCCATGGTAATGGGATTGCTGAGTCCTCGTGGCTCACAGATTACTACAACAACAGTTGCAGGTACAGGTTTATGCGATGATCATGACGCGAGAGTGGTGCCTGCTTGTCTTGAGTTCTTCTTCTGATTCTTCTTCGATCAGGGGATAGGTTCCAGGTCGGTAGCCTGGGCTAGCAGGGTGGATGTCGTTTGAGTTTTTGTTTGTGTTTCATCCGTAGTCGGATGATGCTCTGATGTGTTGTGATGTTGTATTCGTGTGGCATTGTATGCCTCTTGTATGTATCCCCATCTATTATGTAATGTTGATGTAATGATATCCACCTTGCAAAAGCGTTTCAATATGTGGGTCTATCCTTGGTGGGACCTTCGAGTTCCTTTTGGATAGGTCGCATATTGGGCGTGACACTCAGGGGGTTGATCCACTTTGTAATTGGGTACTTTTTGAGGGACCTTAAAGTCCTTGCGTAATCGCTCATTGCGTAGAGCTGGCACCAAGCACGGAACACCCACCGTCCTGGAAGTCATCCCGGCTTCTATGGACGTCAAAGTGTTTAATTGAGGTTGCTGAGCCGCCAACTGAGCCGCTAGCTCCGCCTCTCGGCATGCCCTAGCTTGATCTACCAACATTTGAGCATGGTTATCAGCACATGGTGGGTCGTGCCCACGAGGCTAGTTACGATGCCGCTCACTGCTGGAAACTGCTGGTGACTCAATGTGTCGGCTATACTTAGACTCTGGGGCGAAGTTCAATGGATTCGATCGCGGCTGTAGGAGTAAGCCGCTTGCTGAGCCGGCGTCGTCTGAAGGAGCTCCACAGCCTTCCAAGCCTCAACCGCCGCAGGAGACTCGCCTTTCACTGGGAGAGCTGCCAATCGTGACTCTGTGGCAATCATGTTGTCCAACGGGTTAGAGAAGTGACCCGGAGGTGTTGAGACTCGCTGAGGCGGGGTTAAATCTACACGGGCCGGATCCGCCTGGGTGTAGGATCGAAAGTATGTCTAGAGGGGGGTGATTAGACTACTTGACCAAATAAAAATCTAGCCTTTTCCCAATTTTAGTTCTTGGCCAATTTTAGCAACTTAGCACAAGTCAAGCAATCAACCTACACATGCAATTCTAAGAGTATAGCAGCGCAATGTAAAAAATTTGCATATGAAGGTAAAGGGAGGAGTTTGAGGAGGCAAACGCAATTGGAGACACGAATGTTTTGTCGTGGTTCCGATAGGTGGTGCTATCATACATCCACGTTGATGGAGACTTCAACCCACGAAGGGTAACGGTTGCGCGAGTCCACGGAGAGCTCCACCCACGAAGGGTCCACGAAGAAGCAACCTTGTCTATCCCACCATGGTCGTCACCCACGAAGGACTTGCCTCACTAGGGTAGATCTTCACGAAGTAGGCGATCTCCTTGCCCTTACAAACTCCTTAGTTCAACTCCACAATCTTGTCAGAGGCTCCCAAGTGACACCTAGCCAATCTAGGAGACACCACTCTCCAAGAAGTAACAAATGGTGTGTTCATGATGAACTCCTTGCTCTTGTGCTTCAAATGATAGTCTCCCCAACACTCAACTCTCTCTCTCTCACAGGATTTGGATTTGGTGGAAATAAGATTTGAGTGGAAAGCAACTTGGGGAAGGCTAGAGATCAAGATTCATGTGGTAGGAATGGAATATCTTGACCTCAACACAAGTGTAGGTGGTTCTCTCTCAGAAAATGTATGTTGGAAGTGTAGGCATGTTCTGATGGCTCTCTCGACGAATGAAGAGTGGGTGAAGGGGTATATATAGCCTCCACACAAAATCTAACCGTTACACACAACTTACCAAACTCGGTGGGGCTGAATCTTGAAACTCGGTCGGACCGATTTAGTAAATAATGTGACCGTTAGGATTTTTGGTGGGACTGACATGTCAACTCGGTGGGACCAATATGGTTAGGGTTGGGGCATAACGTAATCTCGGTGAGACCGATTACACAAACTCGGTGAGACCGATTTTGGTAATAGACACACAGAGAGTTGGTCAGGCAACTCGGTGGGACCGATTCGCTCATCTCGGTTGGACCGAAACGTTACGAAAGGGAAATAGAGAGTTTTCATTGCAATCTCGGTGGGACCGATCGCTCATCTCGGTTTGACTGAAAGGTTACGAAGGGAAACAAAGAGATTACAATACCATCTTAGTGAGACCGAGATCCCTATCGGTGAGACCAAAAAGACTAGGGTTTGTGGCAGTGGCTATGTCAAGAGAATTCGGTGGCGCCGGATAGAAAGTTTCGGTGGGGCCGAGTTTGACTTTTTGTTTGGGACATATGTGGATGTAAGAAAGTAGTTGAGGACTTTGGAGCATATCACTGAGCACTTTGAGCAAGAGGCTCATTAAGCAACACCTCATCCCCTCTTGATAGTATTGGCTTTTCCTATGGACTCAATGTGATCTTGGATCACTAAAATGGAAAATGTAGAGTCTTGTGCTTTGATCTTGAGCCAATCCTTTTGTCCTTAGCATTTTGAGGGATCCACTTTTCTCATCCATGCCATGCCAATCATTGAGCTTTCCTGAAGTATTTATCTTGAAATAGCATTAGCTCAATGAGCTATATGTTGTTAGGAATTACCAAAACCACCCAGGGATAGTTACACTTACAATCTCCCCCTTTTTGGTAACTGATGACAACATATAGATCAAAGCTTCGACAAATGATAATAAGATTGAAAAACATCGTCGCTTTGAGAAGTATGTGATAATCAAGAGCTCCCCCTAAATTTGTGCATTATTTAAAATTTGCTTTGGATTCCAAATGCACAATGTGTTAGGATCATGGGTCACTCTTCCATGTCACATACATCTTGGTGGAGCACTCAAAATGATAATAATTGAACACATGCACTCATCACCAAGCAAAGTGAATGATCATATAAGGATAATATCATCCAACAAGCATTAAGGTAGCATATGAGCAAACACATGATCAAACAAGTATCTCACAAAAGGCATAATGTATCAAGAAAACACAATAAATAAAGAAGTTCAACCACCAAAAACAAGAGAGATCAAAAGCAACACTCTCTCTCTCGAAGTCCATGATCTATACATTTTTCTCCCCCTTTGGCAACAAGTTACCAAAAAGTTCAAAAATGTGTAGTGCTAAACGACTCTCAGGCTTGGTCTTCATGAGGTGGTGTAGAGATGACTCCAAGGACGAAAGCATCAATTGATGTAGCTGGAGCTGGTGGAGTGGTTGTTGGAGCTGGTGGCACAGAAGTTGTGGCAGCTGGTGCAGATGATGTAGCTCTGGTGTCTGGAACAGGCACTACAGTAGATCTCTGTCCTCTGGGCACTCTAGCAAATTCATATGTAGTAAACTTGCCCTTCTTCTCCTCCACATCCTCCTGAAGTTGCTCAACTACAGTTTGGATCTCAGTGACCTTTACATCAAGAGCATAAAACTTCTGCTCAATGATCCTCTCCAAACTCTCCTGATTTTGAGTCAGGGTGGCCAAGCCCTTCTCAATCCTCAAGGTGAAGGCAATCAAATATTCAAGCTAATCTTGCTTGTTCTTCGGGAATATTTGAGATGCCTCTTCAGAATTTGGCATCTTTGCAGCTTTCTCTGCCCTTGCCTTCTCTCTCTTCTCATGTGCTTGCACAGATGATGGTTCCTCCTCATTCATCTCAACTTTGTTATCTTCAAACTTAGGATATAAGGGTAGATGCTCCTTATCCAAAATACATGTGCCTGTGCCCATCTTTGAGTTGATGAGCTCCTGAATGTGTGGAGCATACCCACAACTTCTCTCCTGATCATCTATTGTTCTCTTGATTGTTTCCATAATCAGACTCATGACTTTGAATTTTTGAGGTATATCAAACAAATGCAGCAAGTTGATAGCATGACCTCTGATCATCTTGTGATCTCCTGACTTTGGCAACAATGTGTGCCTAAGGATCCAGTTGATTGTAGGCATACCAGACAACAAGAAGTGTACAGATCCAAGCTTGTGAGTTTCCAAAGCTTTATCAGGGATCTCTCTGTACATTTGAGCCATAGTGTTGTGGTCTTTCTTCTTCTCAGCATATATATCCAAATCATCTTCAGTTTCTTTTGGAGCATTGATCAACTCAGCCCATTCTTCAACTGTGGATTGGTACCTAGTACCTTCAGACATCCATATGATCTTCCGATCTGGATAGAAGTGAGTTGTGGAGTAAAACTGCATGATGAGCTCATCATTCCACTTGGTGAGCTTCTGGGCAACAAATTCATCAACTCCACATGCTTTGAAGCTGTCATATACTCATGGATAGTGAGCTTCATTTTTCTTGATGTACTCCCAGTTGATCCATCTCATGTCACACCACAATGGGCTTCTTGTCAAGCAAAATTGTCTCATAAAAATCCTGTTGCTCCTTTCTGTAAAATCTGTAGTCAATTGTTGTCCTTCTCCTCATAGCATATGGATCTGACTATCTCCACAATCTCAGTCCAGCATCCTTTCTAATATGCATGTCTTCAGCTACTGGATGAGCATCATTATGGTCAGGAATCTTGGGCTTCAACTTCCTCAAAACAAGTGAATCATCATCTTCTTCAGCAGCTTCGGGCACTGGGGCCTTGTTCTTCTCTGATGTAGGTATATTTCTGGTGTTTGTCTTGGGTTTAGGCTTTGGTGCTGGAGCAGCAGTCTTGGGAGCAGTTTTGGGCTTAGATGGAGCAGCCCCTGACTTGATTGCATCTCCCATGAGCTTCTGAGCTTTGGGTGCTGGTGCAGCATCCTCTTCCTCTTCTTCTTCATCAAAATTTCTCCTCGTAGAGGGCTTGCCAATAACTCTGTCCATGGTCTTATTGACCCTTTCCTTTCTTTTCTTGCCATCTCCAGTTTGTTTGGACTCAAGAATAAACTCCATTGTTTCACATGTGGCAACCTTCCTGGGTTTGGATGTAGGCACTCTCCTGGCAGGTGCCTTCTTGTTCATGCCTGGCTTAGTGGTAGCAGCTATGCCATACTCCTTTTTCAACACCTTCTTCTTTGAAGTGCCCTCATCTTCAACAGCCACATAATCCTCATCTTCAGAATCTGAGGTTTTCTTCTTCCTTGTCCTGGTGGCTGCTTTTGGAAAATTGTTGGGTGTGCTCCTGCTGCCCTCATCATAACTGCTTGAGGGAATAGTGCCCTCACTCATCTGAGCTTGCTCCTCTGACTTGTTCTGGCTATCACTTTGATCAGACATTTTGCAAACTCACTGACACTAGACCCTGTGCATAGATGTAGATGAGGTAGAGTGGATGAGCATCACAAAGTACAGAGGTTTTTGCAAAACAGTTGAGTCAAAAACTTTGCTTTAGTTTTCCACAAAAAGCATTTCAGAGCTACCGATTTGTAAACTCGGTGATATCGAAGCAGCTTCTGGAACCTAAACTAGTGAACTCGGCCAGACCGAGCCACCGTTTGGTGGCACCGAGACTGCTAGGGTTTCACAAAGAATCGATCTCGGTCACAACGATTTGCAATTCTCGCTCAGACCAAAAATCACATGTGCAATGGCCTAAGCCAAATCGGTGAGACCGATTTCTACAACTCGGTCGGTCCGAGATGAGTTCGGTGGAAACCTAACCCTAAATTTTCAAATCAAATCAAATCTACATAGTGCTTTCGCTGGATAGAATGATTTCAAACGTGGCAAGAATCATGGCAAAGTAATGTGCTAGGAATCGGAGTTAAAGAATAGCACAAAGTTTCAAGTTCATACCCTAATGCGGTGGTGAACTTGCTACGGCGGCAACGGCGGGGAAGAATGCCATTGACGGCGGCGGAGACTAGCGGTGGGAGGTCGCTGGCAGTGACGAGCATGATCCAGAGACCCGAAGAGGCAGAGCAGGCTATGCGCGGGCGAAGGGTTTCGGAAAATTTTCCAAAATTTGACCCGTGAGTATATATAGTATGACCCTATCGGTGTGACCGAGTGGAACAACTCAGTGACACCGAGATGCAAAACTGCAAGCAGTTACTGCAACTCGGTGTGACCGAAAAGTTCTAATCGGTTGCACCGAGAATGAAAACCTAGATCAACTTAGTGATCTCAGTATGACCGAAAAGGATGAATCGGTTAGACCAAAATGCACAAAGAGGTTTTGGAAGTTTAAGTCTATGACGAATCGGGGACTCCTAGTGCTCCTCACACACAGTGGTTCAATTCTGACTTGATCAAACTTTGTGATGTAGCATGAATAGAGTTTGAGACAAGAAAAGCATAGATAGCTAGAGAAGGTTCTTAGGCATTCTTGTCCATCCACTTGGCAAAAGAAAAGAGACCAAACAATCAAAACAACAAGTGGATCCTCGAATGAGTAAAATATGCAATCAACATGCTCACACAATAAAATGGCAAATGAAATATGTGGCAAAGCATGCACAACCAATACTAGCATCTATCAAACAATTGGCGATAACTAGGTCATCTATATATGAGTATATTGACTTAGGAGTCAAATGAGAACATTTGATCATAGGTCATACTCATCGTTTAAGCACAAGTGGGGTTATCACTTTTACATAAAGCATTGTTGTGTTCACACCACTAGAGTTTCTCTAGCTCAATTCTTAGAGTAAAGCTCCCCGTAGATGTGAGATCCCCCCTAAGAAGGATGAACTAACCTTGGGTTTTGTCAATGATGACTTCATGTAGGTGTTGAAGATGTGGATGCTCAATGTTGATGTAGATCATTTGGAGCAATCCATTGGAGTGATTTGCACTTTCAATACCTACACGGGTTAGTCCCACAAGGAACAAACAAGGATATCCATAGACATAGAGTGATGCATACAAGATGATGTCCATGAAAGCATTAGGTTACCTTGTCCCTTGTCTTACCAACAAGAGGGTTTGTGACTCCTTGAACTAGTGCAAGATGTGGAAGTTGATTGCACTTGTCCTTGCCAAAATGGTATGAGTGAAGTATGTTGGCGGAGTCACCCTCAAGAACTCTCTAGTTCTTCTTGTTTGGAATCCACATCATCTTGATGGGAATCCTTGGAGTTGTAGTTGTACTTGATAAAGTAGAACTTGATGTAGTCTTGGGAACCCACTTGACCAAGGCCTTAGGAGCTTCTTCAAATGCATAAATCTCCTCTTGAAGCTTGTCCTTGCCTTTTTGCTTGTGGTCTTGTGGTGGAAGATCATCTTGATCTTGTGTCCCTTTGAAAGAAGTAGGATCATACTTCTCTTGTTGAGGAACAAACTTTGTCTTGGGGTATTGATATTCTTCCCATTCAACTCCATTGGCATTGAACTTTCATTCAAAACCAACACCTTGATTCTTCCAGTGCCTTCCTTGCTTGCGTACAATTTCCTCGAATTGCTTACTTCCGGCAAGGCTCTTGTAAACACCACTTGACTTGTTGTGGAGCTCCTCCTTATCCTTGAGTGACATCTCATGAGAAACAATTCTTCCAATGACTTCCGTTGGCTTGAGATCTTTGTAATTGGGCATCATTTGGATCAATGTGCACATGGTATCATATTTTCCATCCAAGGCTCTTAGGATCTTCTTGATGATGAATTTGTCGGTCATCTCTTCACTTCCTAAGCCGGCAATCTCATTTGTGATAAGAGCAAGCCTAGAGTACATTTCAGCAACACCTTCACCATCCTTCATTTTGAACTTGTCAAGTTGACTTTGAAGCACATCCAACTTGGATTCCTTAGACTTTGAAGCCTAGAGTACTTGGGGAAGGCTAGAGATCAAGATTCATGTGGTAGGAATGGAATATCTTGACCTCAACACAAGTGTAGGTGGTTCTCTCTCAGAAAATGTATGTTGGGAGTGTAGGCATGTTCTGATAGCTCTCTCCAGGAATGAAGAGTGGGTGGAGGGGTATATATAGCCCCCACACAAAATTTAACCGTTACACACAACTTAACAAACTCGGTGGGACCGAATCCTGAAACTCGGTCGGACCGATTTAGTAAATAATGTGACTGTTAGGATTTTTGGTGGGACTGACATGTCAACTCGATGGGACCGATATGGTTAGGGTTGGGGCATAACGTAATCTCGGTGAGACCGATTACACAAACTCGGTGAGACCGATTTTGGTAATAGACACACACAGAGTTGGTCAGGCAAACTCGGTGGGACCGATTCGCTCATCTTGGTTGGACTAAAACATTACGAAAGGGAAACAGAGAGTTTGCATTGCAATCTCGGTGGGACCGATCGCTCATCTCGGTTTGACCGAAATGTTACGAAGGGAAACAAAGAGATTACAATCCCATCTCGGTGAGACTGAGATCCCTATCGGTGAGACCAAAAAGACTAGGGTTTGTGGCAGTGGCTATGTCAAGAGAACTCGGTGGCACCGGATAGAAAGTTTCGGTGGGGCTGAGTTTTACTTTTGGTTTGGGACATATGTGGATGTAAGAAAGTAGTTGAGTACTTTGGAGCATACCACTGAGCACTTTGAGCAAGAGGCTCATTAAGTAACACCTCATCCCCTCTTGATACTATTGGCTTTTCCTATGGACTCAATGTGATCTTGGATCACTAAAATGGAAAATGTAGAGTCTTGTGCTTTGAGCTTGAGCCAATCCTTTTGTACTTAGCATTTTGAGGGATCCACTTTTCTCATCCATGCCATGCCAATCATTGAGCTTTCCTGAAATATTTATCTTGAAATAGCATTAGCTCAATGAGCTATATGTTGTTAGGAATCACCAAAACCACCCAGGGACAGTTGCACTTACAGTGGGGTTGAACCGCCACTTCGTTCTTAGGCTCTTTAGGGTCCCGGGTCATGCTGGGAAGGTTACTTGGTCCTTCCCTAGGCGTATTGAAAAGATTCCCTGCATCAAACTCGTGAGGCAGACGACTCTGGTATCTCCTATGAAAACGGCGTTTGATGCATTCTGATCCAAGCTTTAGCTGCTTGAATCCACTGCGATTCCACCTCCAAGGTGGCTAGCTCTGTTGCCATCCTGGTATTTTTAGCGTTAAGATCCTCCTTAGCCTGAGCTATCTCATCACGCAACTTTGCAACGTCCATGTTATGTTGTGCTTGATTCGTTGGGGTTACCTCCACCATTAGCAAAGTTGGCAAAGCCTACAATAGTTCAGATAAAACTTGAGCTAGCGGGCGCACATGGCCTCCTACCCGGCTGCCGTGCCGGTTGATGAACCAAAAATTATTGCCACCACAGTTGATGAGTTCTGCACCGGTTGTGTGCTGGCCATGAAGATCGCAACTCTGTTTGGCGGCTCATAGGAGTCCAAAATACTGTTGCCATCGGAACAGCCCCCAAGCCTACATCTTGCAATTGATACATGGAATTGGTCTCGCCGGTTGAGGACTCATCATCAGAGTAGACGACTGTCTCTCCACCGGATACAAATCCTTCCTCAAGATCCACCCCATGAGTAAAACCCACAAAAGCATGTTTCACAGCGGCTTGACCCTTGGCGAGTCATGCGCGCTGAGCCGTCTTGATGATGCTGGTGCAGGTGTCCGGCTCAGGCTCCGACTCGCCGATCTTGCCGATGAAGACGTGGATTCCGTTGAAGGGGACCCGATACCTGTATTCGACTGAATCGACTTCGGGATCCTAGCCTGCGTCATCGATGTAGATTTTGCCGCGACGACTCTTGGTCATTCGGCCCACGGCGTATCCCTTGATCCCTAAGAAGCTGCCCTTCAAGAACTTGAAACCACCATGCTCTTTCCCCACGGTGGCGCCAACTGTCATGGACTTAACATGGCAGATTCCCTAGCAAAAGGACTTAGGTGTGGATCCATCGCAACTAGGTTAGCTTAAAGGGGTTGGACGGGCAAAGGACACAGAGGGTTTACCCAGGTTCGGCCCCTCTCAATGCGGTAAAAGCCTACTCCTGCTTTCGGTTGTATTGCTTGGGTTTCGATTACCAAGGAGCGAATACGCTTGACCTAGTGCTCGATTGATCATTTCTTGAGTTAACCCGCCGCCGGGTCACCCCTTTATATACAGGTTGATGCCCGACGGCTTACGGAGTCCCGGCTAGCTCACAAAAACGTGACCGGCTTGGTTTCTAACTAAGCTTGCCTTACAGAACAAGTTAAACATATGGCGGCTCATCCCTCTGGGCCTTGAGTCGCCTCCGGGCCTTGGGCCTTCAATCATCTTGATCCATGAACCGCCATCTTCATGCTTAAGTCGCCAATGGCATGACCTGACCCCTCCTGGGAGGGTCATACCTAGGAGTTATATCCCCAACAGTGTGTTTGGTAGCAAAGGGTGCTTTGAGCTCACCCAGCTATGGCATTCCACAAAGGTCTTCGTGGGTTTTCCGAAGAGCATGGCGGACATCGTTGCACAGTTCGGCCAATTGGAGGGCCACGAGTAGGAGAAGTCTTTTTGGCGGCAGTTCCCGGAGTCGCTGTCGTCACAACTGCTAAATCATCAGATGAAGCAGCTGGTGGAGCTGCTCCACATGGCAAGGCCTGCGCTCCAGGACCTCTGTGTAAGGCTGTTGTCTGCCGAAGCCTTGCCGACCAGCCTCTTTGCCTCTTTGGCCTAGTAGCTCGTCTTCGGGTTGCGGCCCCACAAGTGGATCATTGGAAGTGATCAGCATGCTTCGAAGGGGCACAATGGGCCTATGCGTGCGTGAAGACGCACTTCTAGAAAGTAGACATGATAAATGTGATTATTGGGCCGGCTGAGGGGAAGCCACGCGCTGTGGAGCAATTTTATGAAGAAGTGGAAGATGGTGCTCAGATTACCGAGGTCGAGTGTCCCAAAGACGCATTGTATTTTTAGTTTGGTACTTCGGAATGCCAAAGTGCAGAGGATGTAAAAAAAGCTCTTTTGTGTTAATGGGCTATGTGTTTAGATTTCCTCATATAATTGTGTTGTTATTTACTTGATAGCTCTCTTGTGCACGCGCTTTGAACTGAAAGTTGCTAGTCGTCGGCTTCAACCCCGTGTAGAATATACAGGGGGTGTTCCTTGAGGCAGCGAGCGATCCTTAGCCGGCGTCTCTGTGCCTGGAGGTGATCTGTGCTCATAGGAACTAGGCGATCAAACTGTGAATTGCTTTATGACTTTCACCTGGCAATAGGAGTTTGATAGTGGGCGCTGGTGATGAGCCCCTGGTGTGGGAAGTGGCCGGCCTAGGTGGCCGATGTCAAATTTATTGCACACTTCGGCTAATTTGAGGAAGATGTCCATCATTTAACACTGGTGATCTCTAAGGACACGTTGCTTGATGCGGCCTACGTATTGTCGGGAAGTTTACGCGTACCCAGATAGTCGGTTTTCAGCTTTCTCCACTGAGCTGCTCTGCCAATTAAGGTGACGGCACTATCGCAGTGGTTCTCCCGTTACATCCTTATCCGAATTTTCGGGAACGTAATGGGTACACAAAGGAGCCGGGCAACCCAACTATTGACAAAAATCTAGGTTCAAAACTGATGCATATAATGCAACATTTGAGACGCCGAGTACCTCGGACTTGTGGTTTGAAATAGAAAAGGCAAATCCCTTTCGCAATTATAATTTAAAAGACGTAGTTAGCAGGCAATGCTTATACAGAAATACAATAAATACCTTTAAGAGGTATGATTTCTTTGTATTATAAATTCAAGCTTTACATGCCAAGCTGTAACGAGGAAAACTGCGCGAATACAATGCAAAGTGCTAAGAGAAGGAGGAGCGAAAGAACAGGGCGGGTCTGAGAAGGGGGAGCGAAAGAACAGGGCGGGCCTTGCCATCGGGTTTATGAGCCCGGGCTGCTTCCCATTGCACGTCTGTGTCACCATGATTTCTTGTAAATTTGTCATCGTTTGAAGGCGATGGCAGGTATGGACTGTATGCAACCTCGGATTTGCATGCACTTTATGCGCTTGCCTGCTGAGTCCTTTCAAGAAGGTCCGCATGTGTCTGTTGTGTGTTAAGGTACACATGGGTGTGATCGCTCTTTTGACAGAACCTTGCCACTAGGGGAGCTCGAAGCTTTGGTGCTCCTCGGTCTAACAGGTGCGGAGTTCCATGAACATGGCTCCTCGGTGGCCCAGGGAATTTTGAGTGCAAAGTTGTGCACCCTAGGGATGTACTGCCCTTCCCAGGGGGTGCATGAGGAGCCTGCACGCCTATTGAGGGTATGGAGTCTTGTGTCCAAGGTCAACAGGCGCAGCACGGGTATGCTTGGAAGAGTTGGCAGTGCGTCTGTCCTCGCGGGCTGCCTCCTCGGATGCCTAGACTTCTGTTGTGAAAGCCAAAGTCTACTCCTCTATTTGGAGTGTCCGCTCCATGTTACCATTAACGGTGATAACCCCGTTGGGTCCTGGCATTTTAAGCTTAAGGTAAGCATAATGTGCGACCGCATTGAAGTGAGCAAACGATGTGCATGCTAGGAGCGCGTGATATCCACTCCGGAAGGGGACTGAGGGAGTTCCGGACTAGGGGGTGTCCGGATAGCCGAACTATCATCATCGGCCGGACTCCAAGACTATGAAGATACAAGATTGAAGACTTCGTCCCGTGTCCGGATGGGACTTTCCTTGGCGTGGAAGGCAAGCTTGGCGATACGGGTATGTAGATCTCCTACCTTTGTAACCGACTCTGTGTAACCCTAGCCCTCTCCGGTGTCTATATAAACCGGATGGTTGTAGTCCATAGGACGAACAACAATCATACCATAGTCTAGCTTCTAGGGTTTAGCCTCCTTGATCTCGTGGTAGATCCACTCTTGTAACACACATCATCAATATTAATCAAGCAGGACATAGGGTTTTACCTCCATCAAGAGGGCCCGAACCTGGGTAAAACATCGTGTCCCATGTTTCATGTTACCATCCGCCTAGATGCACAGTTCGGGACCCCCTACCCGAGATCCGCCAGTTTTGACACCGACATTGGTGCTTTCATTGAGAGTTCCTCTGTGCCGTCATCGATAGGCTCGATGGCTTCTTCAATCATCATCAACGACACAGTCCAGGGTGAGACCTTCCTCCCCAGACAGATCTTCGTATTCGGCGGCTTTGCACTGCGGGCCAATTCGCTTGGCCAACTGGAGCAGATCGAAAGCTACGCCCCTGGCCGTCAGGTCAGATTTGGAAGTTTGAACTTCACGGCTGACATCCTCGGGGACTTGATCCTCGATGGATTCAAGCCACAGCCGAGCGTGCCGCACTGTCACGGCGAGCATGATTTAGCTCTGCAGCCAGACAGTACCCTGGAGTCCGCACTCGAAACCGCTCCGGTCTTCAATCCGGAGCCGGCTGTGCAGATCGAGGACGGATGCCTAGACATCGCCTCGGGGGCTGCAACCTCTATGGCGATCGAGCCGAACACTGACTTTGTCCCTCATAAAGCTCGTGACTCCGAGGTGCCGGACTCCGAACCTCCCGCGCCCTCCCCGATCGAATCCGATTGGGCGCCGATCATGGAGTTCACCACAGCGGACATCTTTCAACACTCACCTTCGGCGACATCTTGAGTTTGCTAAAGTATCTCTCATTATCAGGAGAGCCTTGACCGGACTGCGGTCAGGACGATTGGGATGCGGACGACGAAGAAATTCAAAGCCCACCCACCACCCACTTGGTAGCCGCTGTCGACGATCTAACCGACATGCTAGACTACGACTCCGAAGACAACGATGCCGGAGACGACCAAGAACCAGCGTCTACTGGGCACTGGAAAGCCACCCCAACTCACGACGTATGCATGGTGGATACACTAAAGGGAAGCGACAATGAGGAAAAACAGGACATGGCGAAGGACAACTCCCCCAACAAACAACCAAAACGGTGACGCAAGCACCGCCCCAAGACCGGCCTCGATAAAAACGGCACCCATATGGACCCGGCCCTAGAGCAGGGCGAAGCAGTGGACGACGCACATGTCACCAAGCAGCCAGCCGGACATGATGAACTGGACAAGCAACCAATCCCCGGCGAAGACGATCTCACATCACCAGAGCATACGAACCTTCATAAAAGGCTCATCGCCACTGCAAGGAGTTTGAAGAAGCAAAAACGGAAGCTCAAAACAGCGAAGGACGCACTCAGAATGAAATGGAGCAAAGTAATCCACACCGCAGATAAATATGGCGCTAGTCACCAGACAAAGAGCTACCCGAAGCGCAAGCTGTTGCCCGAATTTGACAAGGAGGCCTTAGAGCCCCCGCAGTCAAAAAAGAAAGAAGCCGCCTGGCCGGATAGACGACCAGATGACAGGCCAAGAGCAACAAGGGGCACCGCACACAAGCCGGCACACGATTAGCATACGGATCCTCGGAAAAAGGATGACCCAGCCAGGTCTATCTATGGGCCAAAAAAGAAGACTCCAGGAAGCAACATAACGCGCCGAGCATTTGAAGACGACGGCACACCCAAATACAGGGGCGCCGCACACCCACTATGTTTTACCGACGAGGTACTGGATCATGGATTTCCAGCGGGATTCAAACCCGTAAACATAGAGGCATACGACGGAACAACAAACCCTGGAGTCTGGATTGAGGATTATATCCTACACATACATATGGCAAGAGGAGACGATCTCCATGCCATAAAATACCTACCCCTCAAGCTCAAAGGGCCGGCTCGGCATTGGCTTAAAAGCCTCCCAGAAAATACCATTGGAAGTTGGGAAGAGCTTGAGGATGCGTTTCGAGCAAATTTTCAGGGGACTTATGTCCGGCCTCCGGATGCAGACGATTTAAGTCACATAACTCAACAGCCCGGAGAGTCAGCACGCAAATTCTGGAACAGGTTCCTCACTAAAAAGAACCAAATAGTCGACTGTCTGGACGCTGAAGCCTTAGCAGCCTTTAAACACAACGTCCGAGACGAATGGCTCACCAGACACCTCGGCCAGGAAAAACCAAGAACAATGGCCGCACTAACAAGCCTCATGACCTGCTTTTGCGGGGGGGAAGACAGCTGACTGGCTAGATGCAGCACCAGCGACCCGAGTACATCCGAAATCAGGGATGGAAATGGGAAATCACGACGCAGAAAAGATCAGCGCCGGAATAAGGATAATGGCCCAAATAGTACAGCGGTCAACGCCGGATTCAAAAGCTCTCGGCCGAACAACAAAACACTGCCCCTAAAGGACAACAGTGACGAGCTATCCAACCTAAACAAGATTCTGGACAGACTGTGTCAAATACATGGTACCTCCGGGAAGCCTGCAAACCATACCCACAGAGATTGTTGGGTCTTCAAGCAGTCCGGCCGACTTAACACCGAACACAAGGGGCTCGACACGCCAAGTGAAAGTGACGAAACCCAAAAGCAGCACTCCAGAAAACAAAAGGCTTTCCCACTTGAAGTCAAAACAGTGAACTCACTTCATGTGATATCACACAGCGCGGCACCTTCCATACCAGGAGACCGTCCGCAGACAGGGGATAGAACCTACTAAAATTCGCTATAGCAGCACTCCCTTCAAAAGAGTGACGCCAGGCCTTTAAGCCAATTATACAGGCTCTGTACCACTAGAGGTTGTGTTCGGTTCATCCGACAACCTTCGTCGCGAAAAGCTCACTGTCCATCGCCCCATTTAGCAGTAGCCCTTAAGCACTACTGGGGCACGGAGCTTTCGCCCGCTTTAATGCAATACCAAATTACGCGTCTCTTACATTTAGAAATGCCCGATCCACGTGGCATAATCTCATAACTCCGAGTGTCCCTCGACCACAGAGAATGTGCGACTGCCTCGACAGCCACACACTAATCAGACCTTGCAGGTCAAAACCCCTAAAAAAACAGGTCATTTAGACCTCGGACATGGTTAGACAAGTCCGGCGTAACTTAACAAGGGGCTTCCCAGCCGCATTTCCCCTTTTTTATAAAGGGCCGCGCATATAAATGATGAGATCCAATAAAGCTCAATTTTCTTCGTCCTCATGATTATACTTCATTTTAATACAACTTTTGCACGATATTTCTTAGAAACTAAGTCCTCCTCTTTTATAGATGAAGCACGTGCTACACCCGTCCAGGATACAGCACAATGGAGACAGAGGCGCAGACGTGCAGCAGGGACCCGTTGCAAGGATTCTTTTCAGATTAAGACCCTGCGTAAACCTTTCTTACTGTCTCTTGTTGATACACATCCCCCGGGTTCCTATTATAGCCGAGGAGGTGGATGGCGTTTTGGCATCGGCCGCGTCAGAAGTTCCCGTCTGTACCTGGACACTAGGGGCTTAGGGCATTATTCTGCCCGGTATTATAAAGATCGAACACCTCAGGGAGTGTTCGGCGTCTCGAGTTAGGCCTTATATGCATCAGCTCTCAATCATGTCTTTGGTCAAATGTTGGGTTTGCCCGGCTCCTGTGTTTTGCTGCCTTACGTTCCGTATCATCGGCTAACGCGGCACCAGGAGAACTACTGCGATTGTGCCCCGGTTCAGCCGGGCGAGCACCTCAGTAGAGAAAGCCGAAAACTGACTGTCATGATATAGCGAGAGACTGGTAAACCACTCGATCGACCATTGGAATGTTTAGAATTCCTCCGCTTTGACGAAGGGCCGCTTCCCGGTGAGGCACATACGCGTCCCGAGTTCGGAGAAGAGCGGTGCCACCAGGGGCTATATAGTAGCCCCACATTTGAGCTCCTATGGCTAAGTGAAAGTGATAAAGCATTATAGTCCGGTTGCCTAGTTTGCTACGCTATCACCTCCTTAAAAGGACCAAGACATTGGATTAAGTGTGAAAAAGCGCTTTTCTTTTTGCAAACACCCCCGCACCATGTGCGTGGGGGCTGAAGCCAAAGACTGCCATCTTTCAGATTATACATATACGGCCGCACAGGAGATAGTCCAATACTTGAACGCACAAGTATAAAAAGCTATTGCATTATAAACATGATCTCCGAAATCATAAATGTCATTCAAACATAACATCTTTCGAGCACTGCGACTCTATTAAACGAGCGCCTTGTAGGACTTCCTCAAAATAGTGCTCGGTGGGGAATCGGCTTCTGTCCGAACCCCGGGACGCAACAGCGGTGGCACCCATCTCCGCCCAGTATGTCTGACCACGGGCGAGAGCCATCCGTGCACCTTCTATGCATGCCGATCGCTTCATCGCCTCAACACGCGGCACCGCCTCAAGGAATTGCTGCAACAAGCTGAAATAACTCTTCAGCTTGGGCCTTTTTGGCCACAGATGAGTGACCACGTCCGTCATGGCAAGTCCGGACAATCTATTCAGCTCGGCCGACTCAACCAACCGATCACTCAACGGAAGTGGACGCTCCGGACTATGGAACTGAGACCAGAACAACTCTTCCATTTCGTGATCCTTCTGGCTTTGGAAGTGCACGACTGCGTCCGCTGCACTCGTTGCTAAGTCCCGATATGGATCCTCCGCACCGTACAACCGGCCCAGCTGAGCATACTTCAGATCCGTGAACTTCCTACGCAGCATAAAGGGCTTTCCAGCCACAATGTCTCCAATCTAACGCAGTTCCTCCTTCATAGCCTGCATCGCACTACGGGCATCCTTGGCTTCGGCGTCGGCCTTCTTCAGGTCCTCTCGTTCCGCTCGGCGTTCTCCTTCAAGAACCTCCTGGCGATTGGTAGCAACTTTTAATTTTGCGGCCATTCCGGCCATCTCCTCCGTGCTTCGGCAGTGAGCAGCCTTTTCGGCTTCTAGCTCTTCCATTGCCTTCGAGGCAACCGCCTCGCTTTTTCTGGCTTGCTCCTTGGCCCGAGCAAGTTCTGCTCGAAGGTCTTCCACAGCAGCGGCGCCATCTGCATCAAGCATACAAATTGTAAGGAATGGGCGTCAGCTCCCTTACTAGGCGACCACGGAGCAACCACATACCTTGTGACTCATCAAGTTGTTTATTGACTAGCGAGATGTCCGCATCCACAGCGTCGAGTTGCCTCTTCAGCTCGGCGACTCCATCAGTCCGGCTGGCCACCGAATGTTCCGCCACCTGCATAGGAAAGGCGACAATTAATTACTGAGGTTATGATCCTAGGCACGTTGTCGCTTTCGACAACATACCAAGTCTCAGGGGCTACTATCTATACAGGGCGCACTTTATGTGCAAAACTGTCAAAAGGTATGTCATTTTTTGCGTACCTCAAACCCCATCAGTAAACCTCTGACGGCCTCATACAACCTGCTTTCGGCGGACGAGATCCTCTCAATCACATTACCCATTAATGTGTGGTGATCTTCTGAGATAGACGCCCTCTTGAGCAAATCCTGCAGCTCCACCGGCCGTACTCCAACGGGTGCCGAACTCTCCGGCCCCGCCGGACTCGGGGAGACCCTCCATGACGACACCTCAGGGTCGCCTGCCCCGCACGACGGGGCGGCAGATGGAGGCGTTTCGCTCTCCATCATCTCCGTACGAAGGTCTCCCGATGATGAGCTGTGCTGAGATGGGTTGAGATCCGAACTACAAGGTGAAAACTTCGGTTACCTTTAGACATTAAGCAGGGGTGTCTACTATTACAAAATTCCTCCTTTTTTACTTACGGCTTGTTAGAGGGCTGATTCCTCTGAGGAGATAGTATGGCTGGGGCTCTTCCCGGCACAGGACCTTCCGGTGATTTCTTTCCCCGCTTTGAGGCCTTGGCCTCTGGGTCTTCGGAAGCGGTCCTCTTCTCCCCCTGGAAGGAGGGACTCTCGATTCCTCCCTTACTAAAAGCCTCCTTGGTAGAGGTGGTAGCTTCCCTGCGCCCCCCTTCGCCCTCCTTCGAAGGTGCAACCTCCAACATTTTGATTAACACGGGATCCTGCGTGGTCTCAGGGAGGGGGGCCGGACACCGTATCAGTTTTGCTTGCGCTATCCACTCCTGTTCAGGGATAGCTGGTTAAAAGGCAAACCCACGATAAATAAATGGACGGCGTGTCCGGACACAGGGCTACTTACTTGAGTATCCGGGCGATTGCAGCTTAGGCCAGCGTCCTCGGTCAATTCCGGATGCGTCTCTTGCGATCCGAAGAACAGTTTATACATCTCCGCGGGTGTCAAACCCATGAAGTGTTGAAGAGCTCGTGGCCCCTCCGGATTAAATTCCCACAGGCAAAGGGGGCGACGTTTGCAGGGCAGTAGGTGCCGGATCAACATGACCTGTACCACTGCGACCAGATTGATCTCCCTTTCTTGGAGGCCTCGAATCCGGTCCTGCAACAAGGGGACGTCTTTGGGCGGCCCCCAGTCACGCCCCTTGCTCACCCATGACGTCAGCTGTTGTGGAGGACCCAAGCAAAAGACGGGCGGCGGCTTCTGCCTGCTGCCCCGGGGAGCGGTAATATAGAACCACTCCTGTTGCCACAAGCCGAGCTCCTCCTGAAAAGAGCCCTCGGGCCATGGAGCTTCGGCCCTCTTGCTTATAACCGCCCCTCCGCACTCTGCCTTACGCCCCTCAATCATCTTCGGCTCCACGTTGAAGGTTTTGAGCCACAAGCCGAAGTGAGGGGTAGTGCGGAGGAAGGCTTCGCAGACGACAATGAATGATGAGATATGGAGGATGGACTCCGGAGCCAAGTCGTGGAATTCCAGCCCATAGTAAAACATGGGCCCCCTTACGAAGGGATCCGTCGGGAAGCCTAAACCTCGACGGAGGTGAGACACGAACACGACGCTCTCGCCAGGCTCGGGAGTAGGGATAACTTGCTCTCTGGCGGGCAGCCTATGCGAAATCTCGTAGGTTAAGTACCTGGCGTCTCTCAGCTTCAGCATGTCCTCTTCCGTGACGGAGGAGGGCATCCACCGGCCTCGTAGGTCGGGGCTGGACATTGTTGAAGATCGAAGGTACCTGAATCTGGAGCCTTGGGTGTTGGAACTCGAGGCGAGGGGCGGATTCGATAGAGGATTGAATAAAAAGAACAGGCCTTGGTCTCATTATAAAGAGGAAGAATACCAAGAGCCGTCCCCGTGACCGTTTGGAACCCGCCTTCGATGGAGGGGGCGTGGCAACGGGCGCGGTTGGGTTACCCACGTCCGTATTGATGGGAATCCCGGAATAAGGGGGACACGATCTCTGCTTCGACAAGATGTGCCAAGGAAACCGCTTCGCTAAACGCGCTGAGGTGGAACAATAAAAACAATTCAAGTAAAGGCTTGGAAGTGGTGTGATGTCACGCCACAGAATACGTCAGCAGATTGATCTTGTGCAATATTATTCTCTCTACGGTTGTACGTGGAATTTATTTTTGCAGAGCCGGACACTATCCTGGTGTTCACAATCTTCTATAAATTATTCGGAGGAGGAACCTGCCTTGCAATGCTGAAGACAATATGCGCGCCGGACTCGTCGTCATTGAAGCCTGGTTCAGGGGCTACTGAGGGAGTTCCGGACTAGGGGGTGTCCGGATAGCCGAACTATCATCATCGGTCGGACTCCAAGACTATGAAGATACAAGATTGAAGACTTCGTCCCGTGTCCGGATGGGACTTTCCTTGGCGTGGAAGGCAAGCTTGGCGATACGGATATGTAGATCTCCTACCTTTGTAACCGACTCTGTGTAACCCTAGCCCTCTCCGGTGTCTATATAAACCGGATGGCTGTAGTCCATAGGACGAACAACAATCATACCATAGGCTAGCTTCTAGGGTTTAGCCTCCTTGATCTCGTGGTAGATCCACTCTTGTAACACACATCATCAATATTAATCAAGCAGGACGTAGGGTTTTACCTCCATCAAGAGGGCCCGAACCTGGGTAAAACATCGTGTCCCATGTTTCCTATTACCATCCGCCTAGACGCACAGTTCGGGACCCCCTACCCGAGATCCGCCGGTTTTGACACCGATAGGGACTATGTCGAAGATTAACTCCTCACTCCTGAAATTTTCGGATGACCCGAAGACTACCTCCAATGTCACCATTCCGGTGCAGCGGGCCTCGACGCCTGGGATGGAACCTTTAAATATGGCGTTGCTCGGCTTTATCTGAGATGAGTCAATGCCCATCTTTCTAACAGTGCTCTCATAGATGAGGTTGAGGTTGATTCCTCTATCCATAAGGACATGTCTCAAGTGGAAATCATCGACAATTGGGTCCAGAGCAAGTGCCACAGTCTCGCCATGCCTGATGCTGGTCTGATGGTCATGCTTATCGAACATGATCGGGTAAGCGCTGCGATGGGTTAAACTTCGGGGCCTGGCTCTAACGCATAGATGTCCTGAAGTACGCGCTTCCACTCCCTTTGAGGGATGTGGGTGACATAAATCATATTGACTTCTGCCACCTCATTAGGAAACTTCTTTTGGCCCCCATTATTGGGCCGCCGAGGTTCATCCTCGTCTTCACTGCGGTTTTGGGTTTTATTTTAACTCTCCGTCGCTATCGTACCAGCTTGTTTCAAGACCTAGCGGTTTCTATTGGTGTGGGTCGATTGCTTATCCGTGGTGCCATGAATTTCACAAGGTCTTTCAAGGATTTTGTTGAGCTACCTTGGTACGTCATTGTTCCTTTTAAAGGGTTTTCCTTTTGGTCCGGCTGTAAGTCCGGCGAACCCTGCATTGATTGCGACGTCCTCTGTGTCGCTTGTGTCATTTCTATGCATGCACTAGTTTTTGTTGCGCTTGGGCTTACCATTGGCGTCCTGAGTGTCTGAGGTACTTGCTTCACCATTATGGGTGCTACGAGCTAGCGAGCTATCTTCTCCCACGCAAAAGTAGGTCATTAGCAAGGTGAGGGCTGCCATGGTCCTCGGCTTATCCTGGCCGAGCTGACGTGCTAGCCATTCATTTGGAATATTATTTTTTAAAGCCGCAATGGCCTCGACATCCGATCAGTCTATGATCTAGTTCTTTTAGTGAGGAACCGATTCCAAAATTTCTGGGCTGACTCGCCAGGCTGTTGGGTAATGCAGCTTAGGTCATCGGTGTCTAGGGGTCAGACATACATTCCTTGAAAGTTCGCCCAATAGCCGTCCTCAAGGGCCTCCTAGCTGCCAATGGAGTGCGGAGGCAGGCTATTAAGTCAATGCCTTGTCGGTCCTTTTAGCTTGAGCGGCAAATATTTGATGGTGTGGAGGCCATCACCATGTGAATATGGAGAAGAAAATCTTCGATCCATACAGCTGGGTCCGTAGTGCCATCCTATGATTCTATATTGATGGGCTTAAAGTTTTCTGGGAATTCATGTTCCATTACCCTGTCTGTGAAACAGATCGGGTGTGTTGGACCTCGGAACCGAGTAGTATCCCTTCGGAGGTCGGGGGAAAGCCGTGTGTAGGCTTGTTCTCAGGCTCGATCATTCCTGTCTAGCCAGGCGTTATAACCATCCATCCCGGCAGGTGCACGTCCTCGTGATCCATAGATGGACCGAGGAGGCGCTCGGTTTGCCTCGATATGTCTTCGAACATCGTGGGGGTCTAAGTAATCCACTGGGTCCTTGCCGTAATGGCGTGGAGCGGGTTGAGTGAGGAAATCCTCCCGTGTTGGCTTGTCTCGTCTCGAGGGGGCCGATCAGGTACATCAGCGGTTCTTCGTTGAACTCAGGTAGTAAGCGCCGGCGTGGGTAGGATTTAGGTGCAGTATGGCGCCGCTCTTCGAGATCTTGTTCAACCAAAAGAATTTCGACCCACTTGTCATTTAGTGCATCTTCGTTGCCTGCAGCTATTGCTGCTTCCGCTTCATGCTTCGGGCGATGGCAACTAGGCACCGTTAGAAACATTCCTGCTCAATAGGGGTTCGGGGAACTATGAAGTCTTTGGTTCTGAGGCTCACGTCCACCTCGGATTCCGGTATGTAGTTATCATCGGCCCCTTCAAAGAGGTCATCGGGATCCGAGTCCCCAAGGATTCCCTCAGTGTCGATGTGGTGATCTGGAGAGGCTTGAACGTCCTCCTCATGATGCTCTACGTCATTGGCCGCCGTGTTGGTGGTAGCATTGTTCCCGCTGGGTTCCCTGTTGGTACCCCTTCTGCGTCTCCACCGACATCTTGGAGGGGATTTGGGGGTGTTGACCATGTAGATGTTAAATTGTGATCCAAATTATAGTACCATGTGGGACTAGACATAGTACAACCGGTGTGGGTGTTGCGTTGACATCGACGTGTATGAGTACAAGTTGTTTACTTGTCCTCCAAGGACTCTTATGTATTGCCCTCATATATACCCCATGTAGTCGCACCTAAAGACGGTTTGTCGTCTCGTGCTTGTAATACTCCTCCTCATAGTGATTGCGCCATCGTGCGTCCGTGGTTTTCTCCCATGAGGGGTTCCACATAAAAATCTGTGTCTCTCGTGTCTCATTTAATTCTCGTTTTATCTAACAAGTGGTATATAGAGCCAAGTTTCAGATACGAGATTGAGATCAGGAGGTTAGGGTTACAATGTGTGCGCCACTGCACGCGTCTCTGGCGATTCGTCGAATATGAAGACATGCCGATATCTACTGCAACTGCCGCCGTTGAAACCGAGACGACATCTGCTTCAGCAAGTCGCCTGTGTCCTGGTCAGATTCATTGCTAGCCTACTCGCGGGACAAATAAAGCAACAACAATGGCGGAAGCAAGTCCCGAGGAGAAGCAATCAACCCAAGTCATCGTTCCATCACGAGAAGCTAGATTTATTTTTTAGCTTTCATCACCAATCAAGGAAAGTACTACTTTGATCAGCCAAGTACTACTAGTACTTCTGTTCATCATGTGAAGGTCTATGTTTTATCTTCAATTGCTACGAGTACACCAAGGCTACCAGGTGCTATTTATTCTATTTCGTTTGACCGCAAATTAATTATGTCCAGAATTGTTCTACCGGTTTGTACCACTTTGTGAACACAGACTTGATCTACTCATGGCATCCATGAAGTACGATCTTCCGCTGCTGGACCGTGACACAAGGTTTACCCTATGGCAAGTCAAGATGTGGGAGTTGTTGGCACATGCCGACTATGATGAAGCACTAGATAATTTTGGGAAGAATAGAATTCAAGACTGGACCGATGAGGAGAAAAGAATTGATCGTAAGGCTTTGTCAAAAATTCAACTTCATTTGCATAATAATATTTTGCAAGAAGTTTTGAGCGAGAAAACTGCCGCCGCTCTATGGTTAAAGCTGGAAGGGATTTGCATGACTAAAGATCTCACCAGCAAGATGCATCTGAAGCAAAAATTATTCCTGCATAGGTTACCCGAGGGAGGTAATGTTTTGAATCATATTTCAAAATTTAAAGAGATCATATCTGATCTAGCTGCAATGGAGGTTAAGTATGAAGAGAAAGATATTGCTTTAATGTTACTTTGTTCACTTCCAAGTTCTTATACCAATTTTAGAGACACCATATTATACAATCATGATACTCTCATGCTTAATGAAGTTTATGAAGCTTTGAACTCTAAAGATGAAACTAATTGTGCTTCATGATGGTTCAAGTTCATCCCAAGCAGAGGGATTATCTATTCGTGGCAGGACAAAGGAGAAGAACTCACATAATGGAAACAGAGGCAAAAGTAAGAATGGCTACAAGTGTTGGTCGCAATCTAGAGACAAGAAATATTCCACATACTGCAAGAGAGACGAGCATGGCAACTCAGGTTGTTTCAAGTTGCAGAATAAAGAAAAGAGGAAAGGTAACAAACAAGGTGAAAATTCTGCTAACGTTGCTCGTGATGATAATTCCAATGATGCTCTTGTCGTTATTGTTGGATGTGCTGAGACCAATGATGAGTGGGTACTTGGTACTGCATGTACTTTTCATATGTGCCTGCATAGGGATTGGTTTAATACTTTTGATTCTACCACTACTTCTAGTTTTGTTTTGGTTCTTGATAATTCACCATGCAAGATTGAAGGCATATGTTCTATTCGAATCAAGATGTTTGATGGCATAATCAGAACTTTGATAGATGTTCAGTATATTCCGAAGATGAAGAGAAATCTTATCTCTATGAGTTCCCTTGATGCAAAGGGGTACAAGTATTCAGGTGGAGATAGTGTTTTGAAGGTCACTAAAGGTTCTCTTATTGTGATGAAAGTTGACTTAAGTTCGACCAATGGTCTTTATTACCTTCAAGGTTCTACTGTTTCAGGTAATGCTACTCCAGTTATTTCAAAGAATTCTGATTGTGATGCTGCTAACCTTTGGCATATGCGTCTTGGACATATGAGTGAACTTGGTTTGGCAGAGTTAAATAAGAGAGGTCTTCTTGATGGATATGAACCTGGTAAATTGAAATTTTGTGAGCACTGTATCTTCGGCAAGCACAAGAGGGTGAAGTTTAACACTTCGACTCATACAACCGAAGGTATTCTTGATTATGTTCATTCTGATTTATGGGGACCATCTCGCAAGAAGTCACTAGGTGGTGCTAGTTACATGCTGACTATTATTGATGATTATTCGAGAAAAGTTTGGCCTTATTTCTTGAAGCATAAATATGAAGCATTCTCAGCAGTCAAGGAGTGGAAGATTATGATTGAGAGACAAACTGAAAAGAAGGTAAAGATACTTCGCACTGATAATGGTATGGATTCTGTTCTAAGCAATTTAAGAATTATTGCAAGTCTGAAGGCATTGTCAAACACTACATTGTTCCTTATACTCCTTAACAAAACGGTGTTGCTGAGCGTATGAACAGGACCATTAGTTCCATAGCCCGTTGCATGTTGTCCAATGCAGGTTTGCATAGGCGTTTTTGGGCTGAGGCCGCTTCCACTGCTTATTATCTCATTAACTGTTCACCATCTAGTGCTTTTAAAAGAAAACTCCAATTGAGGTATGGTCTGGTTCACCTGCTGATTATTCACAGTTGAGAGTTTTTGGTTGCACTGCTTATGATCATGTTGATAATGGAAAGTTGGAGCCTAGGGCTGCTAAGTGCATCTTTCTTGGTTATAAATCCGGTGTTAAAGGTTTTAAATTGTGGAATTCTAAAACATAGAAGGTTGTTATTAGCAGAAATTTTATCTTTAATGAATCTGCTATGTTACATGATATTCTATCTACTAATGTTCATGTTGAGAGTGAACAACAACTTACTGTTCAGGAGCCTACTGTTCAGGTGGAGCATGTTATTGATTCAGGTGATACATCTGACAAGAAAAATGTTGATGCACATGATGAACCCGTCGTTGATGATGAACATGTCACAACAAATCAGCTTATTGTTCCACCCAGTTGGAATCTCGCATGTGACAGAGTTAGGCAGGGTATTAATAAAGCTGAAAAGTTAATTGAAGAGTACAATATTGTTTCTTTTGCTTTATCGGTTGCAAAAAAATTGAAGGTAATGCTGAGCCTTCTTCATGTTCCAAGGCTATTATTTTTTGTGATAGTAATAAGTGGATGACCGCTATGCATGATGAGATGGAATCACTTGAAAAGGATGGCACTTGGGATTTAGTAAAATTGCCTAGAGAGAAGAAACCTATTCGTTGCAAGTGGGTTTTCAAGAGGAGACAAGATATAAAGCAAGGTTAGTTGCTAAACATTACACTCAGATTCCAGGTATTGACTATAACAAAGACTTTTCTCTTTTTGTGAAGCATAGCTCTATTCGCACTTTACTTAGTATTGTTGCCATGAATGATTTTGAGCTTGAACAATTGGTTGTTAAAATTGCATTCTTACATGGAGAATTAGAAGAGGATACTTATGGAAGAACCTGAAGGTTTTGTTATTCCTAGAAAAGAAAAGCTTGTCTATATGTTAAAGAAATCTCTTTCTAGACTGAAGTAATCTCCTAGACAGTGGTACAAGAGACTTGACACCTTTATGCTCTCTCAAGGTTTCAAATGGTCTAATTATGATAGCTGTGTTTATTTGAAAACTGTCAATGGTTCAGCTATTTATTTTCTCCTTTATGTTGATGATATGCTAATTGCTGCAAAGAGCAAGTTAGAGATTAATGAACTGAAGAAGCAATTGAGGAATGAATTTGAGATGAAGGATTTGGGTGTAGCAAATAAAATACTTGGCATGGAAATATCCAGAGATAAACTATCTCGAAAAGTGTATCTAAGTTAGAAGGGATATATTGATAAAGTTCTTCGTCGCTTTAATATGCATAATGCCAAGCCAGTAAGTACCCCATTAGCTGCACACTTCAAATTATCATCAGTTTTATGTCCTAAGTCAGATGCAAATATTGAGTACATGTCTAGAGTTCCCTATTCGAGTGGAGTTGGTTCACTTATGTATGCCATGGTTTGTTCTCGTCCGGATTTATCTTATGCATTGAGTGTTGTTAGTACATACATGGCTAATCCTGTAAAAGAGCATTGGAAAGTAGTTCAGTGGATTTTCAGATACCTGTGAGGTACTTCTAATGCTTATTTACAGTTTGGGAAAACTGGAGATGGACTTGTTGGTTTTGTCAATTCTGATTTTGCTGGTGATTTGGATAAGAGAAGATCACTCACGGGTTATGTTTTCACCATTGGTGGTTCTGCTGTGAGTTGGAGAGCAACTTTGCAGTCTATTGTGGCTTGTTCCACTACTGATGCCGACTATATGGCTATTTCTGAGGCATACAAAGAAGCTATCTGGTTGAGAGGTTTGTATACTAAGCTTTGTGGAGATTCATCTTGTCGTACCGTATTTAGTGACAGTCAAAGTGTTATATATCTTACAAAGAATCCAATGTATCATGAGAGAACAAAGCACATTGATGTCAAGATATCACTATATTCGAGATGTTGTTGCTGAAGGTGATTTGAAGGTATGCAAGCTAAGTACTCATGATAATCCTGCTGATATGATGACAAAGCCAGTTTCTACCAATAAGTTTGAGCTTTGCTTAGTCTTAGTTGGTATTTCTCACTAGTCCTATGGACTTTGACGCACATGGTGTTTATACTGATTTGGATGGAGATATTTACTTTCTTCGACTACTGGAGGGAATTTGGCTCAAGGTGGATATTGTTAAATTATGATCCAAATTATAGTACCATGTTGGACTAGACGTAGGACAACCGGTGTGGGCGTTGCGTTGACATCGACGCGTACGAGTACAACTTGTTTACTTGTCCTCCAAGGACTCTTATGTATTGCCCTCATATATACCCCATGTAGTTGCACCTAGAGACAGACTGTCGTATTGTGCTTGTAATACTCATCTTCATAGTGATTGTGTCTTCGTGCGTCCGTGGTTTTCTCCCATGAGGGCTTCCACGTAAAAATTCGCGTCTCTCGTGTCTCGTTTTATTCTCATTTTATCTAACAATAGACATCGAAGGGTGTTGCGGTCCATTTGTCAACGGCGAGGCATTTCCAAGGAGGCCTTCGACATCTTCATCCATGTCGGTTGCCTCATCATAGTCTAATACAGCGGTTAAACCATCGATGGTGCCCACTAGGTGGATGGTGGGTGGGATGTAAATTTCTAGGTCATTGGCTTTAAGTCCAATCGTATTGTGAACCAAAGTTTTGCCATCCGAGATTGTCATGCTCTGGATACGGTCAAGAATCTTGTTTAGGCGAGACATCTCTTTGGTGCTTAGGGTCAGGTTGTAGGCGGGGCTGACACAAAGTACGACCAGCGTATAACTCAGTGTGTTTTCAGCATAGAGAAGACCCACGGGCGGCTCTAGGTCCAGCGCTAGGGTTGGCTCTACATTTGACATAGCTTCAGAGATAGGGCCCATCCGAGGCAGGGGCCAAGGAGTGGTTGCTTGAAGTCGTAACGTCGGGGCCTTCCGGCAACACCAGAGACCTCGGCCCGATGTTCTCAACGGCGATCGGTCCCAAAGTTGGGATTCCATCATTGGAAAACTCCATCCTCTGGATGAGGGCCCAGCTTGTCAGGATGAGCTCGCGTGCGGGCATCCGTGGTGTACTTCAGACCTCCAAAGGTCACGATCTGACCTGGGGCGTAGTTTTCCACGGAGGCCAGATGGCCAGCCGAGTCAGCGCAGAAGGTCATGTCGTCGAATACAAAAAGTTGTCCGGGGACGTAAACATTCCCGCAACCGTTATCATAGTTGACCTACAAATGAGACATCAATCCTTCTATCGATCTCACAGTAGAACCTTCAATGAAAGCACCAGCGTCGGTGTAGAAACTAAAAGACCTCGGGGTAGGGGGTCTCGAGCTGTGGATCCTAAACAAATGGTAACTAGAATAGGGGATACGATGTTTACCAAGGTTCAGGCCCTCTTAATGGAGGTAGAACCCTATGTCCTGCTCTTGTTTATATTCATGAAGATGTTACAAGTACAAAGTTGATCTACCTCGAGATCTATAGATGTGGCCTCACTCTAGGGCTAGGAGAATGAGATTGCGTTGATGTTCCCTCTAGGGGCTAAACCCCTCAGCTTATATACACACCGAGTAGGGCATCTAGGGTTGCAAAGTTGGCATCTTGACATGGAGATGGAAGAGGTCTTGGAGTGTACGACAAGTCTTCGGTAGATGTAGTCTTGATCTCCTCCCCATCGTGTGGCCCCTGGAGTCCATCTCGCAAAGAATGAGGGCCCTTCGTCCCATCCCGAAGTGCATGGACAGGCTATATTGGTACCCCCTAGCCCATGACACCGTCACTGGGGACAAAGATTAGGATGCACTACGCAGGATGGGTTGAGATTGGATCTGGGCAGAGGTGCAGCGGGCAAGGAAGAATGAGAGCGTGCTTTTTCTATCGCTATCTCTTTACTCTTATAGGCCAATGAAAGGCCAAGAGTCCCTCTTACGCATCGTTGAAATCTCCACTCCCCACAAAAGTTGTCGTTAGCAAATGGGGAGAAACAAAATCTTAATGATATCCATGAGAAGACGGGCACGATCTCCATATCGATGGGACATACCAATAGGAGGATGACCCCAGTCCGCGATTCATGTGAGCAGTAACTGTCCGCCCAGTCGTGGGTGACGCCGCTTTGATAAGGTTGTCAGGCTAGAAAGCACTGTTCACACCTTTGTGGCCGACCTTCGTGGTTAAGTAATCTCGCATCTTCGGATGCCGAGTGAGTTCAGCTACGCCATGGTCGGGGGACAACATTCCTTTGAGGGGTGGTCCATGGTGGCCTTTAAAGGAAAGATATCTCGAATTCCCGAAAAAAGGGAACTCATCTGTCAAGCCAAGGACTTTGGATCCGAAGTTGTTTACATCAAGGAGGACATTCTCGGCATAAAAGACCAGTTTGGGGCTACTGACAGTGTCCTGAACTAGGGGGTGCTAACCTGGTCGGCCCATAGTCCTCGGGATGGGCCAGTGGGCCCTCATTCCCATTGGCATGGACTCCGGAAGCCACACGCGTGGAACGTGGTGAAGACTGCATCTGCCGAAGACTTGGCGTATACTCCAAGACATGTCCTGCCACCTCCATGTGTGCCCCTGGATACCGACCATGTAATCCTAAATGCCCTGCCTGACGTGTATATAAGCCAAAGGGTTTACCTTGTAGAGGGGACTTTGACACAATTCCATTCACCTAGCCCTAGGGTTAGAACACAACTTACGATATCAAGGTAGATCAAGCTTGTACTCGATACACCATCATCAATATAAACAAAAGAGCAGGACGTAGGGTTTTACCTCCATCAAGAGGGCCCGAACCTGGGTAAACATCGTCTCCCTTGTTCATGTTACCACCGATCTGAGATCCACAGTCCGGGACCCCCTACCTCGAGGTCTGTCGATTTTGACACCGACATGCGTCAAGGAGGAGCGGCTCTCACCGTCGGCCCGACGCGTCAAGGGGAGCGGCTCTCTCCGCCCTGACACGCCAAGGAGGAGTGCCGCTCGCCGCCGCCCATGCCCAATGTGACCGTGAAAGTACGCGGTCGGCTTTAACACTACCTCAGTGGTTGCGCCAACGGTAGCTCTTCCTCATCCCGGAGCACCCTAATGGCGCAGGAGTACGCCATCAGGGAGCCGCGCTAGCGGGACAGGCGCAATGGGGCGCGCTGACCGGAGTTCGCTCACTCCGATGTCTCCCCGCCACACGTCACGGCGGACCCGAAGCTGGCGTACGCGTGGGCTCTGGACCACTTGGTGACAACAGCGGAGACGAGCAAGCGTCATCTCCGCCGCCTCGACTGGGAGATGGCCAAGTACGGCGAGGAGTGGTCTCTCACTGAGATCGCCGCCGCCAATTTCGCCTCCTTCAATATCCCCCCGCTCACCTCGTTAGTGGCCGTGGCCGCACTACGTACGACGCAGGAGGAAGCTGAGAAGATCATCCACGAGCGTTAGGCGGCTGACGGGAAGCCCTGCTGCGACACCTCCACCTTCTGCAGTCCGAAGCACAACGACGACGACTCCGACGACGAAGCGGGGGACGATGACGTAGGAGGAGCCGCCGACCAGCCCGACAATGCGTACTAGGTCACCGTCAAGTATTGGCTAATTTAGGGTTTTATTTTAAGGTTTTTAGTTCACAAATATCGTGCGGTTTTATGTACAAATTATCCCATTTCAAATAAAAACCGTCGTGTTTATATCAAAATTCGCCCGGTTTGCACGAATTTTGTTCAATTGGTTCAAACTATTGTCGCCTAAGGTTGGATGACGACCTCCCGCGTCAGTGTCCCCGGACTGATTGCCCTTTGTCTGTGGACGGATGTGGAAGAAAATTTACGGGTCCGCCATTACAGGTGGCCTGAACTCTGGTATCCACCACAAGAAATCTAAACATCTCGCACATCTGGACAATGTTCACGAGTACTGAAATTTGGTTGCTTCTCTTTCCCCTCTCCCAAGACGACTAGGAAAAGCCTTCCTTCCCTCGATCTAAATTGGCGAGCCCGTAGATTCGCCTCCCCTCCATCTGCCGCTCCGGCGACCGATGGCAGGGAGGAGATTTGTGGTGCCTCGGATCCGGCTAGTAGATAGGTAGGGTTTTAATCCTCGCAGAGGCGAAGTTTGGAGGGATGGCGTCGCTTCTTCTTCGAGTCAGTCTTTCGGGCTTCGATCCTCCTCAAGTTCATCCGTTGAGACGGATTAGACGGAGCTCCAGCATAGATTCCTGCCAGCTCCTCGGGCGGCGAGGTTAGGGTTTCTTGTCGTGCGTACGCAACGGCGATATTTGGTGTCAGGTTATTCAGATTTATTCAAGGATTCAAAAACGACGATTGTGGCTCCAGGGTGTTGGTCCTTAGGGGCACGTGCACGAAGACTTTCCGGCTGTCATGGACAATGTCAGGACGGCTCCGGTATGGGAGCGGTGACAGCGGCGCGTCGGCGGCTCGTTCTGGCGATGACAATGATCGTTTGATTGTCCATGAATCTCGATGTAATTTTTATTATATTTGAGGCGTTTTGTACTTCTCATGATCTGATTTTTTGCAAAAAAAAACAAAAAGGTACAGATCGTGACGTCCCACCGTCGACATAGCCCTGGGTGCGTGCGGTCGCGCAGTTAACGACGCAGCGATTCCGGGTGGCCCACGTAGTCGGCAAATCGTACGTGTGGGTGGCTGGGTGCGCCGGGGAGCGAGCCAGATGCGCTGAAGGCACAGTCTTGCCCTGTGCAGCCATGTGGCGGGGGGAAGCAGCTATCAAGCGATCGCCTCGCGTGCCGCTCAACTGAATCGATCCCTTGCCAGCGTCGTACGACCCGTGTGCAAAAGTCGGAGCCCTTGCCAGCGGCCGCCCAGGCAGGATCCGATGCTGCTGACTAGTTTATCTGCCGATCCGTTCGCGTCCCGACGACGAGGGCCGATAGTACATCCGGCGAGCTGGTCACACTCGCACTACGGGTTTGCCACCGTAAAGCCTCATGAGGGAGGCGTTTCGACCCATCATCGCCGTTGCATATCGCGATCCCGCGCGCCAAACTTTCCAGCGCTGTTTATCACGGCATCCCGTGCACCGAAAGCCGGCCAATAATGACTCCAGCTAGTTTCGTACGGTCGGTGCCCGAGCTTGGCCGGTGAGTTTCTTCCCAGGAATGGACGGTGAAAAAGAAATCAAAAGGCCGACACGCCACCGGCATTTGGCCACGAAAGCGTTCATCAAAGCGAGAAAAGCAGGGGGAAAAGAACGGCCAGCCCGATCGATCTGATTAGAAGCCCTGGACATCGGGGTGGCAGTTTTATCTGTCTGCTTACCCCGCCGGACCAAATCCACTCAAGCAAGGAAACCCAATCCCACCCGCTTTGCTAGGTTCGGCACGACGGGCCGGTGAGCGGATAAACGTTTCGACCCCACATGTCAACGTCGGGCTCTCTTTCTAGACTCCTCTCGTCGTCCTGGTCATGTGCAATCACTCTCCCGACGTGCATCCATTGCCAACTTGCAACCCTTCATTTACTAACAAAATCCACCACGAACTCTTATCTTCGTCCGCTACTGGTGATTGAGCATCCAAAAGAATCAATGTTAATGCCACACAACCACTTAAATAAACCCGGCCAATCGTTTGTGTTTTTTTTTAAGAATCGGCCAATCGTTTGTGGACAAAATGGCTCACGCCACTGTTCCAAAATCGATCGATCACTTAATCAATTGGTTGAATTATCTCCCTAAAGTATTGCCGGACAGCGACGGGCGTGGACAAGCGTCCCGTCGGCAGCGGATGCGGAGGAGACGCCACGGAGAGAGGCCAGAGGGAGCACCCCACCGACCATTCGCACCGGGCCACGCCTCGGTGAGCGTAACTGCCCACCACTCCACATGGCGCCCGCCGACCTCTCCCGATGCCGTCGATGGCGCGTTCGCCACGTTGGACTGACCGCCCCACGACATGCGTCGGGGCTCCACTGGCTCACGCGCTGCCTCGTCACGCCATTATTTCCGGCCGACACGCTGTCACTCGCAACGTTGAACCGTCCTTCTTTCCTGCTTGTGTCCTCACGTACAGCGCTACAGAGGACAGATGTACACCTTTCGGCAGCGGCTCCCGATCGACCTCCTTGACAGCGGCTATATAAGGAAGCCTCTTGGCCTGGACACCTTCATCAGTCACAAAGCCAAAGCAAAAGCCACAAGCCAAGAACCAATACTTGATCTGTTGTTTTCTTTAGCTCCCGGAAGACCTTTTAGCTGCACCGATCGATCTCGATCATGGAGGATGAGAGGAGCACCCAGTCATACCAGGGAGGTGAGGCCGCCGAGCAGGTGGAGGTGACAGACAGGGGCCTCCTCGGCAACCTCCTCGGCAAGAAGAAGGCGGAGGAGGACAAGGAGAAGCAGGAGGAGCTGGTCACCGGCATGGAGAAGGTCTCCGTGGAAGAGCCCGAGGTTAAGAAGGAGGAGCACGAGGATGGCGAGAAGAAGGAGACCCTCTTCTCCAAGCTGCACCGATCCAGCTCCAGCTCCAGCTCGGTAAGTGCAAACATGATTTACTAGCGCTTTGCTGTATTAGCAAATTCGGATATGGCATGGTTGTTGCGGTCACTGACCTCGTGATTGATCGTCTGTGCAGTCTAGTGACGAGGAAGAGGAGGAGGTGATCGATGACAACGGTGAGGTGATCAAGAGGAAGAAGAAGAAGGGTCTCAAGGAGAAGCTCAAGGAGAAGCTGCCCGGCCACAAGGACACCGAGGGTGAGCACGTGACGGGCCTACCCGCACCGGCGGCCCCCGCGTCTGTGCAGACCCACCATGACACCGACGTCGTCGTCGAAAAGATCGACGGTGACGTGAAGACAGAGGCGGCACCGGCAGTGCCCGAGGAGGAGAAGAAAGGCTTCTTGGAAAAGATCAAGGAGAAGCTGCCCGGCGGCCACAAGAAACCGGAGGACGCTGCTCCGGTGCCCGTCACGCACGCTGCTCCAGCACCAGTGCACGCGCCGGCGCCAGCCGCCGAGGAGGTGAGCAGCCCTGACGCGAAGGAGAAGAAGGGCCTACTGGGCAAGATCATGGACAAGCTGCCTGGTTACCACAAGACAGGGGAGGAGGACAGGGCCGCCGCCGCTGCAGGCGAGCACAAGCCCAGCGCTTGATCGCCGCCGTGCCCGAGACTCGTGACCGGACCTCGATTGAATTGTTGGCGTGTGTTGTGTTTGCTTTACGTTAAGTTGGTGTCAAGGTGGGAGGGGTTGATCGTCTTTGAAGGTTCGGTCCGTGAAGCCCGTTCAGTGACGGATGCTTGTGTTTCAGTTTGGTTCAGAGTCAGGTCCTGGATGTTGTTAAGTTTGTTTACTTATTATGGGCGCTTGTGTATTGGTTATTTGCTGGGCATTATGCCTTGATATTAAAGATTTCCGCCCAGTACATATTGTTGCATTTTGTGAAGATATATAGCGTACATTGTTGCGTTTTTTTTTGCCAGAAATATATTGTTGTGTTGTACGTGTTAATTGTTGCTCGAAAGATGGTGTGTTTTTTTTTTGTTGCGAGAGAAAATTTTAATCTATAACAACCTGATAGAAGATAATGAAGAGATCACCAATGATGGGACTGAAGTGGTACTCAACCCCACCCAAGATACCATTGAACAAATGTTGGAAGCTCAAAAGGACACATCAAAAAAATGGGGGCCAGTGCAAGTGCAAAGAAGAAGTACCAGAGTTGATGTAGGAGGGAAAACCATGTTGGAGATAGCTGTCAACAAGAAGAAGATCCAGAACCTGGAGAAGGAGAAGGACACTTATCAAGGTACTCTACTCAATAACTCTTTTAAGAATTTCTCTGACCCTGAATTTATTGCTACTGCTCAAAAAATAGGTGTAGAAGTAGATGTAGTTGAGTTAAATAAAGCTGGTAGATAGCTAAGAAAAGTAAGCACTCTAAGAGACCTGTGGGGTCCTGTAGAGCTGACATTCATATAGATGCTTCATCTGGTTTAGATAAGAAAGTGGCCGGCACCAGCCAGGGGGGCCCAAATCAGACTGGAGAGACCAATATAGCTTCAAAACTGCCTGATAATTTAGATAATCTTACAGACTCTTCACACACATCTGAAGGGTGTAATGGAGACACATGTATTGAAGTAGATTATAGTGGGATCTGGACCAAAGTTTCAAAATATGGACGGGGCAAGCACCCTAAGAAAAGCCTTTTTAGATGAATTGCCTCTTCTGGAACATTAGGGGCATAACTGCCCCAGGGAGGAAAACCTGCATAGTGGAGGTACTTAGCAAGACCAAAGCTTGTATTATTACCTTCCAAGAAACAAAAAAAGAAGAGCTCTTTTCTGCTTTCTTGAAATCTATTAGCAATAACAGGAATTTTGTGTGGCACCACCTGCCTGCTGAAGGATCTGCTGGAGGGATCCTAGTAGGTGTGGATGCAGACATTTATGAAGTGAACAATTGGAGTTCCTTTAAGTTCTCTGTCTCATGTAATCTCACTGTTAGATCCAGTGGGATCAAGTTTAGACTGATTAGTGTTTATGGTTCACCTTATGATGAAGGGAAAGATGCTTTCATCTCTGAGCTCCATAGCCTGTTTATAGATGATAACCAGCCTACCCTGATAGAAGGAGATTTTAACTTGGTTAGATATCAACAAGATAAAAGTAATGGCAACATCAATCACCACTGGTGTGATAAGTTTAATGCCTGGATAGAGATTTGGAGTCTCTTAGAGATCAAAATGTCTGGCAGAAAATTCACATGGGCCAATAACCAAAGTAATCTGGTTATGACCACCATAGATAGAATTTTCTGCAATACAAAGCTAGAAGCTTTGTTCCCTTTGAGTAGCTCACAAGCCCTGCCCAGAGTGGGAAGTGATCACACCCCACTGCTGTGGGACTCTGGCTTAAATAGCCCCCCCAAACCCACCAGTTTCAAATTTGAAAAGTGGTGGTTGTTGAGGGCAGATTTCAGAGAATTAGTTATTAAAAACTGGACAGCCCATGTTAAAGAGAAGAAAGCTATAGATATTTGGCAGGTGAAAGCTAGGAGATTCAGGAAATTTCCTAAGGGATGGAGTAAAAATATTGAGGCTGAGCTTAGGAAACATAAAGCCAGCCTCACACTAGAATATGATTCTCTAGATATCAAGGCTGAAACTGAACAGTTATCAGAACCTGAGGTTGATAGGATGAAAAAGATACTGCAGGATCTTCAGCAAATTTGGCTGAAAGATGAGATTAAAGCCAAACAAAGATCTAGGGACAAGGATATTTTAGAAGGAGATAGGAATACTAAGTACTTCCAAACTGTAGCCAACCAAAGAGAAGGAAAACACTGATCCATGCATTAGAAGGCCCTAATGGCAATGTCACTAAAACTAGAGATATGCTAGAAATTGCCACCTCTTTTTATAAAGAACTTTTTAAGAAGGAAGAGAGAAACGGTTTTAGTAGACTCAGTGATGATTTTTTTCTCTGAAGGAGAGAAAGTCAAGAATGAGGATAATCTATCCCTTCAAGCCCCTTTTACTGAAGAAGAGGTAAAAAAGGCTGTTTTTGGATCCTACTCAGATGGAGCCCCTGGTCCTGATGGCCTTTCTTTCCTCTTTCTCCAGCAATTCTGGGAGATTTTGAAAGTTGATATTATGGCTCTCTTCAAAGATTTTTTTGAAGGAGAGCTTGACATATATAGACTTAACTTTGCTATGATCACTCTAATCCCTCAGGAGAAAGATGCTACTAGTATGAATTTTTTTAGACCAATTAGCCTTCTGAACTGTATTTTTAAAACTTTTACAAAGGTTTTAACTAATAGATTAGCCAAGTTGATGAACCTCCTCACTTCCAGTAACCAGTCTACCTTCATAAAAGGCAGGTTTATTTTGGAGAGTGTGGTCATAGCACATGAGGTGCTGCACTCTACTGTCCATTCTAGTAATTCTGGTGCAGTGATTAAACTAGATTATGAAAAAGCCTTTGACAAAGTTAATCTAGACTTCTTGTATGAGGCGCTGGAGAAAAGAAACTTCAGCCCTAGATGGATTAATTGGATAAAACAAATTACTCAGCTAGGGTCTATTGGTGTGAAGATTAATGGTGTAGAAGGGAACTTTTTTACTACTAGTAAAGGGCTTAGACAGGGGGACCCTGCTTCCCCTTTGTTGTTTAATCTTGTCATTGATGTTCTGACCAGGATGCTAATTAAAGCTGCATCACATGACCTAGTGAAAGGCTTATGCTCTGATCTCATCCCTTGCGGGGTCATCTGCTTGCAGTATGCAGATGACACTATCCTGTTCCTAGATAATGATGTAGAAAAAGCAGCTAAACTCAAAATTATTTTGACTTGCTTTGAGAACGTTTCTGGTATGAAAATTAACTACACTAAGGGTGAAATCATACCTATAGGTCTATCTGAGGAAGAGATTAAACCCTTTCAATACATCATGGGCTGTACTGTGGGTACATTCCCAATAAAATACCTAGGCATTCCTCTTCATTATGACAAGCTTAGAAGAGAGGACATACAAGCTCTTATTGATAAAATCCTCAAGAGAATGGCAGGGTGGAAAGGAAAGCTACTCTCCTATTCTGCCAGGATTGTCTTGATTAAAACCTGCCTTGCAAGTATCCCTGTATACCTGCTTGCTTTCTTTAAATTTCCTAGATGGGCACTTGACTTAATCAATAGTCAGATGGCTCACTGTCTGTGGAGTGACTTTGAAGGGAACAGGAAGTTACACCTTGCTAATTGGCATCTAGTCTGTATGAAGAAAGAGTATGGTGGTCTAGGTATCCCAAACATCAGGGATGTAAACCTATGTCTCTTGGGCACCTGGGTGAAGAGATACACCCAGGATGGGGGCAAAATCTAGAGAGATATAGTTGATAGTAAATACATTAAAAAGGAGCCCAAACATCTTTGCTGCTAGCACACAAAATACCTCCAAATTTTGGCAAGGTGTTATGTGGGTAGCTAAAGCTTTAAAGTTTTGATATAGATGGCAAATAGGAGATGGTACCAAAATTAGACTTTGGGAGGATATTTGGTTTAGCACATCCCCCTTGTCAGTTCAATTTTGGCCCCTATATACTATATGTCACCAACAAGGTGCGACTGTAGCTCAAACCTGGGATGGCACAAATGTAAAATTGACCTTTAGGAGGACCTTCTCAGCTGCCATGATGGAGGATTGGTACTGTCTAGAACAGATCATCAGAAGCACTGTGCTCTCTGAAGGAGAAGATTCTCTGATCTGGCAATATGAGAATAATGGGGTTTACTCTACTAGCTCGCTTTATAATGTGATTAATTTCCGAGGGGTGCAGCCTGTTTTCATACCTTCTGTATGGACTATAGTCATCCCACCTCGAGTGCAAGTATTTCTCTGGTTACTGTCTCATAATAAGCTAATGACTAAAGATAATATTTTAAAAAGAGGCATTGTGAAACCTCCAGAGTGCTTATTTTGCAATGAACATGAAACTGTAGATCATTTGCTTTTCCACTGTGTGGTTGCTAAACAGATCTGGTTTGGTATCTCTGATATTTTCTCTTGTGAATTAGGTGCTACCTACTTGTCTGTGGCTAGATATTGGCCAGCACATAAGAAGCATTTAGTCTTAAATTCAGTGTGTGCCTGTGTAATGTGGTGCATTTGGAAGTACAGAAACTCCATGATTTTTAATGGTGTACTGTGGTCTGACATTAAACAAATTTGGTGGTAGATCCATTTAACCCTCAAGAGGTGGATGATCCTTTTCAAGTACCCACAGCTGGAAAACCTGAAACTCATCTTGCAGAAGATAGCATCGATACTCACTTCCCCTTTCCTGCTGACTATGGGGTGACTGATGGCATGGACACTGAAGGTGTCCTGAGCCAAGGTTCTCTCACAAAAATGTCGTTGTGGATAGGAGGAGTGAGCTCCGGTAAGCTGTCGCAAGGGCACTACTCGCCTCCTAGGAGCCCTGGGAGGAGCTTCAAGACCATGTCTTCACTCAGTCCCATCACGCCGCTGGAGCTGCCGCTGTCTTCGATCCAAGCAATCAAGCGAATCAAGAGTGGTGAGTACCACAAAGCAATGGAGATGGAAGCGCTGAGGAGCAGCATTGGGGTGGTGCTGGGGCTTTAGATGCTGGTCACTATTCAGGGCTGGAGTACGGAAAGACCCCGGCTTGAACTTTCGTTGATCTTAGTTTGGAAAGGATACGTGGTCTGTAATAACTGCACTTGGGGCAGTTGGCTTGCCGGTTCTCTAGTTTCTATTTCTTGGTTTGGTAAACTTGGAGTCATGTAACAGATTCTGCTCTGGTTTCGTTTTGAATGAAAAATGGAACCAGGGGGGGTGTTTACCCTCCTGATAGTCTAAAAAATTTCAATCTATTCATCAAACATGGCAGGACAGAGAACACTAGAGGTGATAAAAATTACAACTGGAGAACATAGAACTGGGTTTTGGGACTCAGAGCTGCAGAAGATTATATGTTCGTTCGTGAGTTTTGCTTGGCTAATAGACTTTCGACTTCAACAGACTGATCTTACTTTTTGTTTTGCTTGTGGTATATGGTAAACTAGTGTCCTCAACTTCCCTTTGTCTTTATTTGGATTTACAAGATTTTGAACCGATGCTTTTGATGCCTTATGTTATAAAATCATGGCAGCTTGCGGATTCTTTAAAGAAATAATATCGTTACATTGTTTTTTCCTCGTGCGCAAGAAGTCATGCAATATTCTTGTAGGCTTCTGGATAAATATAGGCTTCTATTCCGGGTCAAAATACACATGGCCTTTTATCTAAAAAGGACGAAACCGAGATATGGATCAAGGGACCTCATATATGGACCAGGAGTCAAAATACACACGCACCCTCTCCCTGCCCGCCAGTTTGGGCTGGCCCATTTGCGGGGCTGGACGCCCCCTCTTTTTTTCGTTTTTACTTTCCCTTTCCTTTTTTCATTTTTTTATTCTATGTTAAAATAATATGGGATTACAAAAAGGTTCAAAAGTTTTTTAAAAAATTGAATTGTCAAAAACAGTTCTTGAATTCTAAAATGTTTGTGATTTCAAAAGAATGAACATTTTTTTTTTACTGAGCAATGTTTATTTTGATGAACAATATTTATGAGCATTTTTTAATAATGATTAGTAGTTTTTTGTATTTGAACAACAAACTTTTAATTTGATGAACATGTTTTTAACTTGATGAACAAAATTTGTATTCAAGAACAATCTTTTGGAAAAATGGATGAACAAATTTTCAATTTGACGGACAATTTTTTAAAATCAATGAACACATGTTAAAGTTGCTGAAAAAATTTTAGTTTAAAGAAAAAAATTTAATTTTGATCCATGAACAAAAAATGAATTCAATGAACATTTTTTAACATTGGTGAACATTTTTGGAATTAAATGAACCAAAAATGTTCGTGTACTTGAAAAAAATTTCAAAAATACTGACATGGGCTTCTATTCGGGGTCAAAATACACATGGCCTTTTATCTAAAAAGGACGGAACCGAGATTTGGATCAGGGGACCTCATATACGAGAGCTCCTATGTAACGCTCTCTGCGTCAAGCAGTCGAGCGATCGCATAGGGGATCGACAGACTGGGCTGGCTCATCTCTCTCGTGAACAGTAGCTCACGGTGGAAAAAAAATTCAAAAATACTGACATGGGCTTCTATTCGGGGTCAAAATACACATGGCCTTTTATCTAAAAAGGACGGAACCGAGATTTGGATCAGGGGACCTCATATACGAGAGCTCCTATGTAACGCTCTCTGCGTCAAGCAGTCGAGCGATCGCATAGGGGATCGACAGACTGGGCTGGCTCATCTCTCTCGCGAACAGTAGCTCACGGTGGAATAAAAAAAGATGTGTTGCCAGGAATCGAACACAAGACCTGCTGCTTACGAGCATACACCTCGAAACAGTTGAGCTAGCTAGCTTTGTTGATCACAGAACATTGCAAAATCTTAAGAAAACTTAAACGCCGATCCGAACATCTTTAAAAAATTCGGACACAAGACCTTTTTTTCAAAAACAAAACGTGAATATTTTATCAAATTCGAACATTATTTTGTCCACAAATTCTGAGAAAACTCAAACATTTTTCAGCACACAAATGAATTTTGGAGATGCGAACATATTTTTTAGAACGGAAAACATTTTTTAAACTACCCAAAAAATTGAACAGGAACAATTTTTCAAATTTCAAAACAAAATTTGTAAACACGACCAACTTTTTCACGCGAACATTTTCTGCAACTCCAGAACAAAATTTGAAAAAATGAACATTTTTAAAAATTTGCAAACAACTTCAGAAACGAAACATTTTTCGAAACTCCGAACAAAACTTGTAAATATGAACATTTTTTGAAATTTTTGAACAAATTTTGGAATAGGAACACTTTTTCAAACTCCCAAACAAAATTTATGGAGTTTTACGAACATTTTTCAATTTGTGAACAAAATTTGAAAACATGAACATTTTATAAATTTGTTCACCTTCTACCACAGACCCGAAGGTAAGATCTTTGTTTCCCAGAATGGAACATTTCTAGAGAAGGAGTTTCTCTCGAAAGAAGTAAATGGGAGGAAAGTAGAACTTGATGAAGTAATCGCACCTTCTCTCGGATTGGAAAGTAGCACATGAGAGAAATCTGTTCCCGTGATGCCTTCACCAACTAGAGAGGAAGCAAATGATAATGATCATGAAACTTCAAATCAAGTTGTTACTGAACCTCGTAGGTCAACCAGAGCACGATCCGCACCAGAGTGGTACGTTAATCCTGTTCTGGAAGTCATGTTGTTAGACCAAGGCAAACTTACAAACTATGAAGAAGCTATAATGAGCCCAGATTCCGACAGATGGCTTGAGGCCATGAAATCTGAGGATAGGATCCATGTATGAGAGCAAAATGTGGACTTTGGTGGAATTGCCCGATGATCGGCAAGCCATTGAGAATATATGGATCTTCAAGAAGACAAACGCTGATGGTAATGTCACCATCTACAAAGCTCGACTTGTCACAAAAGTGTTTTCGACAAGTTCAAGTGGTTGACTACGATGAGACTTTCTCACCCGTAGCGATGCTTAAGTCCATCCGAATCATGTTAGCAATTGCCGCATTTTATAATTATGAAATCTGGCAAATGGATGTCAAAAACTGCATTAATTAATGAATATTAAAGAAGAGTTGTATGAAGCAACAAGAAGGTTTTTTCGATCCTAAATGTGCTAACAAAGTGTGCAAGCTCCAGTGATCCATCTATGGACTGGTGCAAGCATCTCAAAGTTGGAATATACACTTTGATGAGGTGATCAAAGCATATGGTTTTATACAGACTTTTGGTGAAGCCTGTATTTACAAGAGAGTGAGTGGGAGCTCTGTAGCATTTCTGATATTATATGTTGATGACATATTGTTGATTGGAAATGATATAGAATTTCTGGATAGCATAAAAGGATACCTAAATAAGAATTTTTCAGTAAAAGACCTCAGTTAAGCTACTTACATATTGGGCATCAAGATCTGTAGGGATAGATCGAGACGTTTAATAGGACTTTCACAAAGTATATACCTTGGCAAAATTTTGAATAAGTTTAAAATAGATCAGTCAAAGAAAGGGTACGTGTCTGTGTTGCAAGGTACGAAGTTGAGTAAGACTCAAAACCCGACCACGGCAAAAGATAGAGAGAGATGAAAGCCATTCCCTATGCCTCAACTTAGGTACTATAAAGTATGCCATGCTGTGTACCGGACCTATTGTGTACCTTGTCATAAGTTTGGCAATGGGGTACAATTATGATCCAGGAGTAAATCAATGTACAATGGTCAAAATTATCGTTAGGTACCTAAAGAGGACTAAGGAAATGTTTCTCGGTTATGGAGGTGACAAAGAGTTCATCGTAAAGGGTGACGTCGACGCAAGCTTTGACACTGATCCGGATGACTCTGAGTCTCAATCTGGATACATATTGAAAGTGAGAGAAATTAGCTAGAGTAGTTTTGTTTAGAGCATTGTAGACATAAAAATTTGCAAAATAAATACGGATATGAATGTGGCAGACCCGTTGACTAAACCTCTCTCACAAGAAAAACATGATCACACCTTACTCTTGGGGTATTAATCATATGGCGATTTGAACTAGATTATTGACTCTAGTAAACCCTTTGGGTGTTGGTCACATGGCGATGTGAACTATGGGGGTGTTAATCACATGGCGATGTGAACTATTGGTGTTAATCACATGGCGATATGAACTAGATTATTGACTCTAGAGGCAATAATGGAGTTGTTATTTTATATTTCCTTATTCACAATAAAGGTTTATTTTCATGCTAGAATTGTATTGATCATAAACTTAAATACATGTGTGAATACATAAACAAATACCGTGTCCCTAGTAAGCCTCTACTAGACTAGCTCGTTAATCAAAGATGTTTAAGGTTTCCTAACCATAGACATGTGTCGTCATTTGATAACGGGGTCACATCATTAGGAGAATGATGTGATGGACAAGACCCATCCGTCAGCTTAGCATATTGATCGTTCAGTTTATTGCTATTGCTTTCTTCATGTCAAATTCATATTCCTTCGACTATGAGATTATGCAACTCCCGGGTACCAGAGGAATGCCTTGTGTGCTATCAAACATCACAACATAACTGGGTGATTATAAAGATGCTCTACAGGTATCTCTGAAGGTGTTTGTTGAGTTGGCATAGATCGAGATTAGGATTTGTCACTCCGAGTATCGGAGAGGTATCTCTGGGACCTCTCGTAATACACATCATAAGCTTGCAAGCAAACAACTAAGGAGTTAGTCATGAGGTGATGTATTATGGAACGAGTAAAGAGACTTGCCGGTAACGAGATTCAACTAGGTATGAAGATACCGACGATCAAATCTCGGGAAAGTAACATACCGATGGACAAAGGGAATTATGTATGTTGTCATAATAGTTCAATCGATAAAGATCTTAGTAGAATATGTAGGAGCCAATATGGGCATCCTGGTTCCGCTATTGGTTATTGACTGGAGAGGTGCCTCGGTCATGTCTACATAGTTCTCGAACCCGTAGGGTCCACACGCTTAACGTTCGATGACGATATAATATTATATGAGCTATGTGATTTGGTGACCGAATGTTGTTCGGAGTTCTGGATGAGATCATAGACATGACGAGGAGTCTCAAAATGGTCGAGAGGTAAATATTGATACATAGGACGATGGTATTCAGACACCAAAAGTGTTTCAGGGGTACCGGGTACTTATCGGGTCACCGGAAGGGATTCCGCGCACCCCCGACAAAAGATATGGGCCTTATTTGCTAGGAGGGGAAACACACCAGACACAAGGGGCTGGTGTGCCCCCCATATGGGCCGGCCTAAGGAGGAGAAGGAAAGGGAGAAGGGAAAGTAAGTGTGGATTAGGATTCTCACTGCCTTCCTTCTCCCCCCTCTTTCCTTCCCCCTCTGACAAACATGGCAGGGGGCGCGGCCAAGGGCAGGAGCCCAAGTAGGATTCGGACCTACTTGGGGTACCCCTTGGACTCTCCCCTCTCCCTCCCACCTATATATATGAGTAGGGGGGCGCCTAGCACACAAGAGATCAATTATTAGCCGTGTGCGGCGCCCCCCCCCCTCCACCGTTTATACCCTCGGTCATATTTTCGTAGTGCTTAGGCAAAGCCCTGCAAGGATCACTTCACCATCACCGTCACCATGCCATCATGCTGACGGAACTCATCTACTAACTCGACTTCTTGCTGGATCAAGAAGGCGAGGGACGTCACCGAGCTGAACGTGTGCAGAACACGGAGGTGTCGTGCGTTTGGTACTTGATCGGTTGACGCGCGAAGAAGTTCGACTAGTTGAGAAACGCTCCCGCTTACGGTCTACGAGGTTACATAGGCACACTCTCCCCCTTGTTGCTATGCATCTCCATGGATAGATCATTGCGTGTGCGTAGAATTTTTTTTTCTTTTGCATGTAATGATTTCCAACAATGTTTTTGTGTGCAAACACACTTTTTGGCGACTCCGCTGGGGACGAAGCTTTGAACGATCTCCGACCCGTTCTTGCTTCGAAGAGATCGTCATCTAGGGTTTGCAATCTCAAAGGTAACATGAATACCCAATTCACTTATGTAGATGCAAATAATGCATACGTTGTTGCTAGATCGTTTAATGAGCATAATGTATCGGCTAGCCCTAGCTTTATCAATCATGCATATAATTATGTGCAAGAGCCGATGCAACAAAATCTCCATGCTTCTGTCTCATATAATTTTAGCAACATGGAACATATGTATACCAACTCCCATGCATCAGTAGCCCCACAAATTCATATGCCGATGAACAACATGATGAGTTTCGTTAATCAAGTTGAAACACCCCACATAGGAACTTCCGATAGTATGCAACAAAGTGTTTCACCTTTTTATTCATCGGCAACTAGCTTGCAATATGTTAATCAAAACATGCCGGTGGATAGGTGAATTGGCCATGCTACTACTAGTTATCTGGCGAATTACCCTCAATCATCATATGCTACACCTCATGCTACTAATTTTTTTGGCACCATATGCAACTATAGGTATTCATAATTCGGCTTCCCACCTTCACGCAAATAGCCGAGTAAGTGAAAAAATCTATAGGATCACATGTGTCTTCACCTAGTATCGTAGCATACAATGTCTACCCTGCACAATTACAGAATTTTGGTGACATTTCGTTACCGAAAGAGTCTAAAAGTGTCAAGGGGCAATTATATCCAGAATGGGCCATTAAGAAAAATCTTACGTCTTTTCGGGACGAATGCAATGTTGTTCTACATGAATTAATAAAAAAGGGAAAGCCTATTAATTCTGCTACAATCCAAGCTAGATTATGTCAAAAAGAGAATCAAATTGGGTGTGGATAGAATTGTCAAAAAAGGTGGTGATTAGGATAACAAAGTTAATTCGGCTATTGAAAAGACCAAATCAAATATTGCGTATGCCGAATCTGTTCTAGAAAAACAGGACGACAAGGTGTTGGGGAGCTATTCAAAATAGGAACAACATATCGTTCAAGTAACGCAAATATCATGCTCCCCCAATGTGTTTGAAAAGGTATGTCTAGCAAGTGATTTACCTATCTTCCGATTTGGTCGCAACTTTATTGTTGATGCTTCTATAAGAAAAATTCTCATAATTAATTTTGAAAGACCAATGAAGAAGGGAAATTTACTTGTTTGCAATAAAACTGTTATAGAACATATAGGTCGACCTATTGTGCCATTTGTAAAGACCGATAGTGACTTATTATTGCAGCTAAAGATTTCTCCGTTGCTTTATCAAAATTTCATATCTAAGTGGGTAGCTTTGCTTGTTTCATACTTGGCTTGCACTTAGTCTCAATTGAGACATGTGTATTCTAACTATTTTCGTCTCAGAAATTTAAAGCCAAGGTCAAATTCTTTTGAGAAATCCGATGTCAATATAATATCTTGTCCAAAATACATCTGTGATAGGGTGCAAAACACATTGCATAGCCAAATGGGGATATTCCAAATTTGAACCATTCGTTTACTTAACTCCAAAGCTCTTCGGACACCAAGATCGGCTAGAAAACAAGAAGTATACCTTCAATTCAATCATGTGTGGTCAAATATTTGACTTGTTGCTGAAGAATAATTACATTAGATCACCATGTCAAGCCATCAATCAAAGGACGAATGTATTATAAATTGCATGATTCTTCCAAGCATAATTTTGAGGATTGCAACATGTTTCGTCAAATAGTCAAATTGGCCATTGATAGAGGGCGATTGAAATTTGTTGAGACACCAGGAGATGACCAGTCTATTCCGATTGGTCCTGATGGCAAATGATTTTTGCATCGGCTGCTTCAAACCGGTCCATTTCAACATGAGAAGGTAAAAATTGTGGATAATGGGATCTAGCTTTCAAGTAAGGAAGTTGTTTGAGAGCACAACGATAATATTCTTGAGGGTGAAAATTGCATCGAGGTTGCGCAAAATAAGCCACGTACTTAGGGGGGGGCAACAAGAAAATCCAAAGATCGGTGCAAGCACAACCAAAGAAAGCAAAGGCCAAGGTAAGCACAAAGGTAAAAAGTGGAAAGTCACTTTTGCGCAGCTATTGGAAAAATATCAGAAGATAAGTGAGGAGAACAGTGTTTATCGGCCAAGTAATTCAAGAGCATCAAGACCACCCCCTAGGCGCAAACCCGAGGATCGGTATTGGCAAAATGAGAATTATAATGCAGTATATTTGTATCCATATTTTGTGCCGCCAATGCCAATGCCAATGCCACGGGTACCTTCCTATGATAATGTAAATCCATATCCATCGTGGGACAGGTATGATACAAGGACGCATTATTCATCTTATTTTAGACCATCTCACAAACATTATGCAGCTCCAAAAAGATCAACAATTGAACAAGCACATGTCAAAGACCGTTTTAATCATAAGGAATCGGTCCGGAGCTCAAGGAACAAGAAAAAGGTGTTCAAGCAAGTTTACCATGTCAAAAAGATGGTCGTAAGAGTGCTACTTCAAATTCGATCTCAAATGAAAAGGAGTCAATTAAAGTATTGACATTGGCTACTAAAGGAAATGAGACAAGTCAATCAAGTGCCAAATCTGAAGAGACAAAGTTGAGAGTGCACAAGGTAAATATGAATTGCCATTGCTTCAAACAAAATCACAACCGGGGTGCTCACTCGGCTTATCATATTGATAAAAGAAGAAATTATAAAAACTTAGTGCACAAGAACTTGAAGAAAGGAACATGGCATGGGTTTCCCAAAGGAAGTACACAAAATAATAATTATGTGCAAGCTTTCATTACAAGAAGTGCGGCAAAGGTGAAGAAGGAAAAGGGTGAAACCTACGAAGGACCAAGCCGAAGGTTTCAACATCTTCGGTCCACACATTATCCATGTTCCTCAACTATGTCGTTGATGCCTATGCTATGGAATTCCTCATCAGGTATGATTGATTACCCTCAATGGGATTATTTCAATCCATGGATGCAATACAATTTCTTACATCGTGAAAGGGTATTACCAAATCATTATATGTTCGATTAGCTTCACTTTTGTTCCTAATATAAATGGCGGATATATACTTATCATCCTAAGCATGTAAAAAATGGCCGATGGAGTGTTGACATCGCGCTTAGAAAAACTTCGTGCAAGTTATTTTTCGGCACAAAAGTTTTGCGGAAAAACAGGGAGGCACGTGTTGACACCAGATTTTGGCATGGTTAAAAACATAATTAAGAAGGCCTTAAATGGAAAAGTGCTCAAAGTGAGAAATTTCTGTATCATCAAGAGGAGAAACTTTGATATTTGGGTCATAGCCATCCGACCTCATTTCTAAGGCCGAAGTTGTGTTCGAAATACTGAGATTTTGTGTCCACAACACTATTCGGCTGATTGCGCCCCCGAGACGACCTCATATGGAAAACTGATCTACACAAATTGTCTTCGCCTCGTCGAAATGATCGATTTTGATATACAAATTGTATCAATCCGAGATCATATGTAAAAGTTATAGCCACCTGAGTGCGGCCCTGTCACGGGGCAAAAGTGACGCGCCCGATCAGACATGGTGTCTGATGGGTAGCGCGAGTAACCGTCTGTTTTGCAAGAGTTATTCGGCCCTGAATATGGCCTCGAATCTAAAAACGTTCAACATGAAAGTTGTTCGTGTCGTCGAAACGGTCAAATTTTCTTTTAGGCTCATATTCATCCAAGGTCGTTTGTGGCATGTGGGACCTAAAAACCGAACTGATGTTCCATACTTACCTAAATCCGAGTTCGGTTAATTTTGGAAAGCTTTGGACGTGATTTAGAGTCCTTTTCTTGTACGGGAAGTCCATCCGCCTCTTATTTACCTAAGGGGTGGCGGCCGATTGAACAACACACAATCACAAAATCCATCTACTTTTTACCCTAGCTTTACATCTCTCCCTGGTTCTTTCTCTCCCGTTCTTCGTTTGTTCTTCGTGTTGAAGGGCAGCGATCCTCGAGGCTCTAGGGGCGGGCGAACCGACCTTGGGTAGCCCATAGCCGCCGCGTGTCCAGACGGGGTTCCTCCCGGACGCATGGGGTTTTGGGTCCTGAAAAGTACCCGCCGGATTGCTTGCGTACCACGCTTCCGGACGGGCCTCCTTCAACATGAGCTGCGGTGCATCACCCTCGGCGTTGGAGGTACATGGTGACATGTTCGTGTGCGAACACTTATATATTGGGCATCAAGATCTATAGGGATAAACCGAGACGCTTAATAGGACTTTCACAAAGTATATACTTTGGCAAAGTTTTGAAGAAGTTCAAAATAGATTAAGCAAAGAAAGAGTTCTTACCTATGTTGCAAGGTGTGAAGTTGAGTAAGACTCAAGCCCCGACCATGACAGAAGATAGAGAGAGAATGAAAGTCATTCCCTATGCCTCAGGCATAGGTTCTATAAAGTATACCATACTGTGTACCAGACCTATTGTGTACCTTGCCATAAATTTAGCAAGGGGGTACAATAATGATCTAGGTGTAGATCACTGGACATCGGTCAAGAATATCCTTAGTTACCTAAGAGGACTAAGGAAATATTTCTCAATTATGGAACTGATAAAGAGTTCGTCGTGAAGGGTTACGTCGATGCAAGTTTTGACACCGATTCAGATGACTCTGAGTCTCAATCTAGATACGTATTGAAAGTGGAAGCAATTAGCTAGAGTAGCTCCATGCAGAGCATTATAGACATAGAAATTTGCAAAATACATACAGATCTGAATGTGACAAACCCCTTGACTAAATTTCTCTCATAAGCAAAACATGATCACACCTTAGTACTCTTTGGGTGTTAATCACATGGCAATGTGAACTAGATTATTGACTCTAGTAAACTCTTTGGGTGTTGGTCACATGGCGATGCGAACTATGGGTGTTATTCACATGGCGATGTGAACTAGACTATTGACTCTAGTGCAAGTGGGAGACTTATGGAAATATGCCCTATAGGCAATAATAAAATGGTTATTATTATATTTTCTTAATCATGATAAAGGTTTATTATTCATTCTAGAATTGTATTGACCGGAAACTTAAATACATGTGTGGATACATAAACAAATACTGTGTCCTTAGTGAGCCTCTACTAAACTAGCTCATTGATCAAAGATGGTTAAGGTTTCCTAACCATACACATGATTTGTCATTTCATAATGGGATCACATCATTAGGAGAATGATGTGATGGACAAGACCCATCTGTTAGCTTAGCATATGATCATTCAGTTTATTGCTATTGCTTTTCTTAATGTGAAATGCATATTCCTTCGACTATGAGATCATGCAATTCCCGGATACCGGAGGAATACCTTGTGTGCTATCAAACGTCACAACGTAACTGGGTGATCATAAAGATGCTCTACAGGTATCTCCGAAGGTATTTGTTGAGTTGTCATGGATCGAGATTGGGATTTGTCACTCCGAGTATCGTAGAGGTATCTCTGGGCCCTCTTGGTAATACACATCATAAGCTTGCAAGCGAATGACTAAGGAGTTAGTTACAAGGTGATGTATTATGGAACGAGTAAAGAGACTTGCCAGAACAAGATTGAACTAGGTATGAAGATACCAACGATCGAATCTCGGGCAAGTGACATACCGATGGACAAAGACAATTACGTATGTTGTCATAAGGTTCGGCCAATAAAGATCTTCGTAGAATATGTAGGAGACAATATGGGCATCCAGCTTCCTCTATTGGTTATCGACTAGAGAGGTGTCTCAGTCATGTCTACATAGTTCTCGAACCCGTAGGGTCCGCACGCTTAACATTTGTTGACGATATAGTATTGTATGAGTTATATATGTTGGTGACCAAATGTTGCTCGGAGTCCCGGATGAGATCAAGAACATGACGAGGAGCTCCGGAATGGTCCAAAGGTAAAGATTAATATATATGATGATATGGTTAGGCCAAGGGGTAAAGCCCACGGGGGTTTAGGTCAGTGCAAAAGGAGTTTTGCGGAGGCCAGGGGGCCAAACGTCGGAGACCCTGGCGTCTGGCCCTGGGCCAGATGCCGAAGCCCATGGCGTTTGGGCCAGACGCCAAGGTTTGTGGCGTCTGGTCCTGGAAGTCCGAGAAGGACTCTTCCTTGCGGGCAAAACCGATTTGAGGAGGCTCTTTCTCCAAGTTACGATCCCAGGGCTCAACATATAAATAGAGGGGCAGGGCTAGCACCTGGAACACATCAAGATACACCAAGCCATGTGCCAGCAACCCCATCCCTCTAGTTTATCCTCCGTCATAGTTTTCGTAGTGCTTGGCAAAGCCCTGCGGAGATTGTTCTTCACCACGCTGTCGTGTTGCCGGAACTCATCTACTACTTCGCCCGTCTTGCTGGATCAAGAAGGCGAGGATGTCATCGAGCTAAACGTGTGTTGAACACGGAGTTGCTGTACGTTCGGTACTTGATCGGGACGGGTCGTGAAGGTGTATGAATTCATCAACCGCCTTGATAAACGCTTCCACTTAGCGATCTTCAAGGGTATGAAGATTCTCTCCCCCTCTCGGAGCTATGCATCTTCATGGATAGATCTTGCGCGTGTGTAGAATTTTTTTTGTTTTCCATGCAACATTCCCCAACACTCATGTCCTACTAACACTCAGCATATCATGACTGCCTTAAGCTTGTGACCCCGTACGTTCGGTAACTCGTAGACATGAATGGCCCTTCGTTCAATGACCGATAGTGAAACTGTGGACGTCCATATCGATCCCTATGAGCACACAAATAATATTCGCGTGAACCTTTAGTTATTATGTGATGTTTCCTTTGCTTTGCGATACTTCAAAAAACCCAGGATGTATTGGTATCCTCCCGAGTCATCATATGCTCATTATACCGTTATCCTCATTACATGTTTTGTTCTTATTTCTCGTTATCGTGTTCCGGCATCCCCGTGACGTAGTCACCTATGTATGGCCAGACGATGATGGATGTCGTCACACCGAGAGGTCCCTAAGAATATCTCTCCATTGCCGGATGAGCAAATCCCACTCTCGAGCTATCTAGTCTCTTGTCAAACTTTTCTGATGAATCTGTAAGTTGTCGTTATGATCACTGTACTATAGGTCACATTTGAGCAACCCCAACGGTAAGAAGCGACTATGATACTCTCATGGTCTAAGGAGCAAAATCACATGTTAACACTCCATGTTATTACAATTGATTACAGACGATGTTATCTCAATTCATAACAAACAAGTTTGGGTCGATTCAATATGATCGTTCTTCCAACATCGTAATCTCAATGATGTTTTAGGACTATCGTTACACTTAACGATCCTAAGATCCGGAAAGCGTGATCACCAAAAACACTTGAGCTAGTCTTAGAGGCAAGACTAAGAACCTTTATTTTACATTTATCATTTCACATGTAAATATGAGTTTTACATTGAATCACATATTCCAGGACCATACCAGTTATAGCATGAAATATAAACACTTAATTATGAATATGGAAATATAATAATATAATATTATTGCCTCTAGGGCATATTTCGAACAAAATCACCCACTACAGAGGAGAGAACATATTCTAACATTTTTTATATATAATTATACATCAGCCAAAACAGAAGCAAGTCTTAAGCTGAATGCAATAAGGGGCCACCCATTACTCGGGCAGAAACAAAGCAATGTCTTTGAGCAGATGGATTCCATCAGTGCGCCCTTCCATAGACTTCGTTGCTACCCGAGATAGCCTCTTGAAAACTTCTAGCATTTTTTGCACTCCTTTTTTTTCCTTGTAGAATCACCCATGAATCCAACAAAGAACACAAGGTAAATATAACATCGACAAGGCTTGAAAGGAAAACATGTTGAAAACATGATTTGTTCCTAGTTTTCCAAATTGTCCAAATCAAAGCAGCAGTTTCAATAGAAGCAACAACCATGTCTTTACTAGAAGAGGGTGGTATCCAATTTTAACAAAGATAAAAGAAAGATATATGTAATTTGGGGTTACCCAGAGTTCGACAAATGACATTCCACAAGAATCTTGCAAAAGAACATGAAAGAGCATATGGCCGATGGTCTCCGCATCACCACAGAACTCACAGAAATTTGACTCTTTCCACCCTTTCCTAGACAAGTTATCCTTCGTTAGAATCCTCCCTTTAGTCACTAACTATATAAACGCTTTTATATTTAGAGGCATTCTCATCCTCCAAAGAAGTTTAAAAGGAAAAACAACGACTTTAGCCATTTAACCGAAAAGGGTCCAGATTTAGTAAGAAGCCATTAACTTGCTAAGCCACTCCGACAGAGTAACCTGACTACACATATCAAGTAATTCATTCCACAACGTCAGAGTTTCTTCATGAACACATCTCCCGAATCTAATGCAATCAAAATCTTTGTTAAAGGCCTTAGCAACATCATCAAACAAGGAGGTGTATCGACATTGATCGCGTAATAGATGATTTTGCTTTGATCCATATATTTGTTTTGCCACACAGTGTTAAATAATATAATAAGGATAATTATGTGCATGAGGCCGAAGTTTATCCTCTTTTTGAAAAAAAAACATATTTAATTATGCTAGTACTTCCTTGATAAAGAAATATAAAAACGTTTAGATCACTAAAAACGCTTACATTTCTTTACGGAGGTAGTACGAAGTACACCGTATAATGAGTGCAGTGCAGGTCCGAGTCAGTGAGTCACCCACAGAACATGTAAAATTTGTGCTCAATCAATGAGTCGAGTGCTTGGGGCCGCACGTACCGGAAAGAGGAGATGCCAAAGAGAAGGGCTCGATCATAACCCGGTGGATACAAATCATACGATCATGTGTCTTTGGGAAGTGGAGAAAAAAGTTGAGTATAAACTATACTCTGCAAGAAAAAAAGCTGGACCTCGCTAAGTTCTCCTGACACCAGTAGCGCCAACTAGATTCAGGAATAAACAACCCAGCACATACTTGATGAAACGATGACTCGATCACTAAAGTTTTTATTATTACAACCTTTATTATATCGTTTTACTGCATGCTTGTCAAACGGCCGCGGCGTGGGAAAGGCCCAGGTAGCACCGTTAAAAAATAAAAAAGATGCACGGTGTAATAAACGTTGGGTTAAAAGGCAATGGTGTATCCCCGCAAAAAAAAAAAAATGATGCAGATATCACTGCATCTGAAAGCTGAAGCAGAGATTACCTCAATCTCGAAAGGAAAAGGTTGGTCTGTCCACTGCTGTCGTTTTATTTTTGTTGCTTTCAAAAAGGAAAAAAAGTGACGCAAAGTATATGTGCACAGGATCTTCTTTTCCCTGCCCGCTGCATGCATCTGCCACCCCTAGCTTCAGTTGTAAGTAATGGTAAGAACAATATGAAAACAGCTAGGCGTAAAGAGAGAATTATTAGACGCTTTAAACGTAGAAGAATAGGCTACCGCAACCTTGGGTGTCCAGCCTTCATGCTCCAGCTTGCTTCAATTATTCAGATGCTGCACTTGCACACATAGAAATTAATTAACCGCTGTAGCATTAGATTCGGGATGTTTTTCCCATCCTTGAAGGCTTGTAAACGTGTAGCTAGCTGCCCCTGTACAGACGAGCCGATGAGGTCGAATCTGCCTAAGAATGTTAGGTGCTAGCAGAATATGTTCTTAATGACAAGTGTACTGGTAGAAGCAATAAGTTCTAGTTAAGCCAAGTTACCGGCTTGGGTCTGTGGATCTTCTCTCACAAGTAGCCTCACTAGTTAAGATAGTACTAGCATACGAAGACGTAGAACTACAACGATTGACAGGAACGTGTTATAATGCTCACACACCCCTCTAGGTGAGCCGTGCCCGCCCCCCTCCCCTCCGCCGGCAGCCATTCCGGCCCCGGCGTCCACCTCCCCCGGTCGGCGGCCACCCCGGCCCCGGCGCCTCCCTCCTCCCCTGTTCCTTCCCTTCTCGCTCGGGTGCGGGCTGCCATGGCATCTGGTGGCGGCAGCCCCTCTTCGGCCTCGTCTCGTCTGCAGCCTATCGTCTCGGGGCTGGGTCTGTCGGAGTCGCCGGGATCTGCTGGTTCGTGGGCTCGGGCTCCTGCCGCCGCGTGCGACGCTGCACCGGTGCCGGCGGCGGGCTCGGCTGCGCCCTGGCGCCGTCCTGGCCCCTCCCTCAAGGCCATGTGGCGCCGGCGCAAGGCGCTGCAGAAGCAGTCCGCGGCAGGCAGCTCAGGACCTCGCTCGCGCTCGCCTTCCTCTTCCCCGACGAGGCGGGAGGTGCCGGCGGATCTGTTTGGCATGTGCTTCAAGTGTTTCCGGGAGGGACATCGGAGGGAAGACTGCACTTTTCCGCCTCTGTGCATTCGCTGCGGGCTCGAGGGCCACATATCGCCAGAGTGTAAAAGGCCGTGGAGCCCTCGCTCCGAGGAAGATCTCCGGCGTGAGGCCATGGCCAAGGTTGCGCGCTCCTCTCAGCAGTTGTTGCCGGCTGGGCCTGCAAACAGGCTGTCGCCGGTCGCTCGGCAGGACGCTCCGGTGGAGAGGCCCTCGCTAGTGCCGGCCGACGCCGCACCTGTGGGGCTCAGCCTGGCACCGCAAGCTGCTGTAGGAGGTGTCTGCATCCTTCGCCGTTCCCCGGAGATGGACGACCTTGAAGCCTGGCTCAAGCTCGCTGTGGTGGCTTACGTCGGCGGCCCTCGACCGCCGGTGTCGTGCCTGGATGCTGCAGAGACCTTTGCGACGGAGCTGAACATCCCGCGACACTGTTTCTTGGTGCACAAGTACCACCCGGAGGACTTTCTTGTGGTTTTCTCTTCGGCGATCTGGCGAAATAGGGCTCTGTCTGCGGGCTCTGTCGACCCCGAGCCGTTCAAGCCCTTTGTTCGGCCATGGCTGCGACAAGCGCAGGCTGTGTCGAGGATGATGCGCACGCAGGTTGTTCTTATGATTGAGGGAGTCCCATCTCATGTCTGGACTAGGGAAACGGCGGTGGACCTTCTGGGTACGGCATGCCTCGTTGACAGCCTCGCACCGGAGACAGCTAGCAGGGAGGACTTGTCTCTGTTCAAGGTTTTCACTTGGTGTGTCGACCCAGACGCGGTGCCGTCGGACAAGCTAATTTGGGTCCCGGAGCCAGAGGTTGACGAGGGACCGGCAACGAGGCTGCCGACCTCCCGTCAGCTCTTGGAGTACAAAGCGCTCATCCGTATCGGGTGGATCAGGGAGCACGAGGGGCCGGGCACTTGGCTACGGCCTCCCAGCTCCGATGGGAGCGGCCAGAGCGGCATGCCGGATGACTCAGGCGACTTCTCTGGCCGTGGAGAATGGAGAACCTTGCCCTGGACGCGGGGAGTGCGTGATCATCGCGGTCCGTTCAATGGTCACCATGGAGGCTCGTACAGGCAGGCTCTGCTGGGGCGCATTGGGCCGTCCAACTGGCGCATTCCCCCTATGGCGGATGGTGGCGCTGCCATCGCGCGGCCACGTGTTGCGGCTCCGGCGGCCACGGTGCCGATGCTGGGCGCTGCGGTGGTGACTACGGTGGCTGGGAGTTCGCTGGGCAGGCCTGGGCCGGAGGAGGTGGAGCCGCTCAGGTGCTTTTTGACCAAGCATTGGGCCCGTAGCCGCCTTTAATTCAAACCAGGCAAGAGGAGGAGAGCGACACGTGCCGGGAGGTTCACGCAGTTCTGTAGCCAGCCGAGACGGGGCCTATCACGATCATCAGGGCTGCTCCAGAAGGATCCGGGGGTCCCGAGGAGCGCATGCTGGTTTCGCCGCTCTCTGCGGGGCAGGGCGAGGGCACCCAGGCCCTGGCCAACTGCGTCTTGCCAGCTGAGCGGGGCCAGGGGGAGAAGATTTGTGCGGATGCCGCGCCGGCGCCCACCATGGAGGTGGGGCCACTGGAGCGGGCAGAACCCAGTCGGTTGGTGCCGTGCGTTGCAGGCGAGAGGGGCCCAGCCTCGGGTCCCCTGCACGCCGCGCCCGAGGTGGATCCCGCGCCGCAGGACAAGGATGGGGGGCAAACGGATCCTGAAGCGCCCTAGGTGGATCCCGCGCCACAGGACAAGGATGGGGGGCAAACGGATCCCGAAGCGCTACAGGAGTTGGGTCCCGTGGGCCTTGGTGCGGGGGTGACTACGTACCATGCATGCATGCATGAGGAGGCGCCTGAAATTGCTGGGACGTAGCTGGATAAGGTAAATTTTGGCGCGTTGGCCACGCCTTTGTCCAACAAGGAGATTATCGCCATCGGCAACATCAAGACCTTCTGCGCAGGTCTTCTTAAGAAACTCGCCCCGCCGCTGCTTAAGGAGTTTGAAGGGCTCAGTGGAGTCCGCGTTGGCCAGGACGCTTTCACACCGCGACGTGCCACCAGGTCTGGGCGTGCTATTGGGCAGAAGATGAAGTCTAAGGCATCGGCTGCAGAAACGGTTCTACTAAAGGCCTTGGGTTTTGCCTGCGACGATCTGGCGGTCTTTGATGATGCGCTAGAGCAGCTACGCACGGTCTTTGACTCACCGCTCCAGGAACCTCAGCTTAGAGCGATCGCAGCCATTTTTGGGAAGGCGATACCCCTAGACCTTGGAGCTGACACGGAGATGGCTGCACCGATCATGGTGTAGTTGTAGAGGGGCTCGTCGACATGGAGACATCGTTTGTCATGTCGTACGCAGGGATGGAGTTAGTCTGTTGGAATGTGTGTGGTCTAAATGGGCCAGCTAGGAGGAAAACCTTACGTGAATTTGTAGGTTCGTTGCATGTGGCGATTTGTTGTATCCTGGAGACCAAATTGGAGAGGGTGGATCAGTTCACCATTATGCAATGTATGGGGCCTAATTTCGATGGCTACACCTATCTTCCGACGTCTGACACTAGGGGTGGGATTTTTATTGCATGGGACTCCACCAGGGTCCAATTGACTAACCATGTCAATGACACCCACTCCATTTCCAGTTACGTGTCACCTGTGGGGGGTCCACCTTGGTGGCTGACTGTGGTTTATGGCCCTCAGGAAGACGAGCAGAAAATTGAGTTTCTGCATGACTTGGCGGAGCATAGATCGTTGTGCCCTGGGCCTTGGTTACTTATTGGAGATTTCAACTTAATACTCCACGCGCAAGATAAAAACAACTCTTTGATCAATAGGCGCATGATGAGACGGTTCAAAGGCTTCGTTGACGATAATGCTCTCAAGGAGCTCTTCCTACACGGGCGCAACTACACGTGGAGCAATGAGCGTGAGAACCCCACGATGACTAAGATCGACCGTGCTTTTGTATCCATTAACTGGGAGCTCGACCACCCCGGGTGCCTCCTACAGGCTTTGTCCACGGCAATTTCAGACCATTGCCCCCTTCACTGGGCGTTGGACGATCACATGGGGCCACGGAGGCGGTTTCGTTTTGAGAAGTTTTGGGTGAAGATGGATGGATTCTTGGAGGTGGTGCAGGAGGCTTGGACTTGTGATGAGACAATCACGGACCCGTTCAGGAGACTTGACATCCTCCTTAGAAACACGGCAAAAGCACTCGCGATTTGGGGCCAGAAGAGAGTGGGCAACATCAAGATGCAATTGGTTGTGGCCAACATTGTCATCCTGAGATTCGATCGTGCCCAGGAGTATCGGGTGCTCATGGAGGAGGAGAGGTGGCTCAGAAGATCGCTCAAACAGCTTGTCCTTGGCCTCGCCTCGCTGGAGAGAATGATTTCTCGCCAGAGATCGCGCATCACTTGGCTTTGGGAGGGGGATGCAAATACACAACTTTTCCACTTGGTTGCGAATGGTAGAAGGATGAAGAACTATATTCCGTCTCTCTTGGTAGATGGGCGCACTGTCACGGACCAAGCTGGAAAGGAGGCCGCGTTCTACGACACTTACAAGGAGTTGCTTGGGAAGGACGTCGCTCGTGAGTACACCCTGGATTTGGACAAGCTTGACATTACTAGACTTGACTTGTCGGATCAGGATCTTCTTTTCAGCCACGAGGAGATTTGGGCGGTGATCAGGAGCATGCCGGCGGATCGAGCCCTGGGGCCGGATGGCTTCATCGGCCTCCTCTTTCAGAAGGCCCGGGCGATCATAAAAGTGGATGTCATCGCGGCTTTGCACAAGCTTTTCATTGGAAACGGACGCGGGTTTGGCAGGCTGAACCAAACGTTGATCACCTTAATTCCAAAAAACCCGGAGGCCTCAACCACTCTTGACTACCGCCCTATAAGTCTTGAGCATAGCCTGCCGAAGATCGCTTCCAAGCTCTTGGCAAATAGGCTCGGTCCACGGATGGGAGAGCTAGTTCACATAAACCAATCGACGTTCATCAAGGGAAGAAGCATCCATGACAATTTCCCGCTCGTTAGGCAAATGGCATGGCGATTGCATCAACGGAAGGCCAAAGGCGTGATGCTCAAGCTTGATATCTCTAAAGCTTTTGACTCTCTTTCGTGGCCCTTCCTCTTTGAGGTGCTGAGGGCAAAAGGGTTCCCGGTCAGATGGATTTCCTGGATTGGCATCTTGCTCACGACTGCCAGTTCGAGAGTATTGGTTAACAGTTGTGCCGGTCCAAAGTTCATGCATGCCAAAGGGCTTCGGCAAGGGGATCCGGTCTCCCCTCTGCTTTTCATCATTGCAATGGATGTTCTTACCTCACTGGTCATCAAAGCGCATGAGCAAGGGATCCTCAACCCTATTGCCAGTTGTACCCCGATGCAGAGGCTCTCCCTGTACGCGGATGACGTGGTGTTCTACATTAGGTTGACCAGACAGGAGCTGCCACTTGTGAAGGAGCTTCTTGGCATCTTTGGAGTGGCATCGGGATTGAAAGTAAACTATGCTAAGTCAGCGGCAATTCTCATAAGATCTAAGGAGGAGGATGTGGAGCTGGTCAGGAGTGCTCTACCATGGAAGATCGATTCCTTCCCGTGAAAATACTTGGGTCTACAGTTAAGCATCAAGCAACTCAAGCGAAACGAATGGCAACCGGTTGTTGATGCGGCTCTCCATATCATGCCTGGTTGGCAACGTGGGCTTGTCAGTAGGCCTGGACGGCTTATCCTGGTAAATCAGGTCATGAGAGCGAGGCCAACGCACCACCTCATGGTTGCTGAGGCGCCAAAGTGGGCCCTGGAACAAGTGGATAAGGGCTGCCGCACTTTTTTCTGGGCTGGCATGGAAGCCGTAAACGGTGGCAAATGTGTGGTTTCTTGGAGGAGAGTATGCCGCCCCAAGCAGCTCGGAGGCTTAGGCATCAATAACCTACACAAGCACGACATTGCTCTGAGGCTTAGATGGGAATGGCTTAGGAGGACGGATCCATCTAGGCCCTGGCAGGGCTTAAACCTCACCGCGGATAAGCAGGTGGCACTCGCATTCCGGAGTCTTGTCCAATGGCATGTTGGGAATGGAGAGCACGCCCTTTTTTGGAGAGATAGATGGCTCAATGGAGGCACAGAGATTGCACCCTTGGTGGCTGCCAGAGTCAGGACGCAGGTGGCAAACAAGCGTCTCGTCAGCGAGGGGCTTTGTTCGCACGCTTGGACAGATGACATTACCGGGATCCTCGACGTTGACGCTCTTGCCCAGTTCATCCGACTTTGGGAACTTCTTATGGAGGTACACTTGGATTCGGAGCTGGAAGATGCTCCTATTTGGGCATGGAATGAGTCCGGCGTCTACTCTGCAGCATCGGCTTACAGGATGCTTTGTATGGGTGGCATTCGGTTCCGCCCTTTCGCGGCCATCTGGAAATGTTGGGCGCCGCTGTCCTGTCGGATCTTCATGTGGCTCGCGGTGCAATAGCGCCTTTGGACTTCGGATAGGAGAGCTAGACATGGGCTACAAGACCAAACCTCCCCGTGCTACCTTTGTGATCAGGACGAGGACAATGTGGATCACATCCTGCTTCAGTGCGTGTATGCCAGACATGTGTGGTTTCTTTGTTTCACCAGGATCGGAGTAGATCTTCTTTGCCCCACGGTGCAGTCCCACCTGGCGGACTGGTGGTGCGAGGCGAGAAAGCGGATTGCCAAGACAAGCAGAAAAGGCTTTGACACGGTGGTTATGTTAATATGTTGGTCTTTGTGGAAGCAGAGGAATGCGAGAGCCTTTGATAGGAGCGATACGTTAGATGTGTTCGGCGTGACGGAGGCCATATTTCACGAATTGGCCATCTGGATGCAGGCCGGAGCAACTGGAGTGGAGCATGTAGTTGAGTAGCACATAGAGTGTCGAGTTTGGAGTGGAGACGATGTCCGGATCGACTTGTGACCACGTGACTAGCTACAAACCTTTTTTGTACATATTTTCTCCCCTTCTGTAAAGCTACGGTACACCTTTGGCGTACCCTCGAAAAAAAAACGATTGACAGGAACTACGACGTAGAATCACTGAAACATCACGGAATAAAAACCCATCATGAAGTTGGCTGGAGAAGTATGTCGAGAGATGCGCCTTTCGACGTAGTACAAGATCGCCATCCCATCCCTGCTCTTGTTCTTTCCCATTTCAGTTCCTCTGTGGCAACAGAAAACAAGACCATGAGTAGTACATGTAAGAATATACACACTCGAGAGCCCTCCGTCGACGATGACTGCGTCGTCAAGTCGAGGGGCCATGGCGGTGGCGTCTTTCTTTACCAAAGCCAACTTTGTACTGCTCCTACTACCAGCGCTAGTGCCGTGCCACGCCTTATTGGTACCCTACCGATCTTAAAGGGTTCCACTATAGCCTGCCACTGCCATCTCCGCCCTTTAAAGTGCGCAGCCTGCCAGACTCGGCGGCCCTCTCCCAAAGCTAAAGAAACAAGGTATAGCCAGCCATCAAGTACACCGCAGTGCTGCACCGAGCGGCTCTAGGCTAGAGAAGTTGAGTAGTATCAGACGGCCGCCACCTTCCAGCCATGGCCACGGCGTCGCCGGCGTGGATAGTGCCGGTGCTGCTTGCCCTCGCGGCCCTTTGCGCGGCGGCGGAGGCGGAGGCGTCGCCAGCGAAGGTGCCGGCGATGTACGTGTTCGGGGACTCCACGGCCGACGTCGGCAGCAACAACTACCTGCCAGGCAGCGCGGTTCCGCGGGCCAACTTCCCGCACAACGGCGTCGACTTCCCCACCTCGCGCCCCACCGGCCGCTTCAGCAATGGCTACAACGGCATCGACTTCTTAGGTACGTGTGTGCGCGGCGCGCGCCCTGAAAAATGTGATCCGCCCTTCTCTGCATGTCTCGCAAGTCGCAAACTAGCTTAGCTGCAGCTTACACCGGCTTGGAGTAGCTCACGGCGGCGGCGCCATGTCTGCATAACTGCCCAACTGGTGAACTGCCAAGCGTTCGAGCTTGTCTTTCTGCGCTATTTGGCGGACAAGAGCATGGATCGGCCGTTTCAGTTCACTGGGGACGATGAATCAAACGCGAAGTTGATGGGAAACAGAGGACTGAGAGGGTGCCAGCCGGAACTGAATCTAGTGCCTCCGTCCGTTCCTAGCATGTGTGATCGTGAGCAAGTTCATTATATGTTTTTTTTTTGTCTAATTTGATCCGGTGGCGTGCTACCTCATTTTAACATACAGGTAGAAAAAGGTTCGTTCCCGCTCAAAAAAGAAGGTAGAAAAAAGTTGAAAAACAAATGCTAGAGAAAAGTGGCCTGCACGTAATCATTGTGGCCGCGTCTCGCTTCCCGACGCGACGAAGAGGCAACTCTCGCAGAGCGTGGCAGCGTTCCGCAGTGCAGCGAAGGGACCGGTCTTTCTTTTCGAGAGTGGATCGTTTGGCGCTTACCACTGACGAGTTTGCACAGCGCGCATAAATGAGACAGTCTGAGTACAGTCTTCAGCAGTATCCTTTTTTTTCCCGGGTGGAGCATCGTTCAGTGTAGAGCATGCACAAATTGCAGACATGCGTTTGTTTCAGTATTTGGCCTTTTCGGTTCAAGGGTTCCCCTTTACAAATGACATGGCTAGATCTCAGTCGATTGAGATTTAGCAATTTCGTTACAAAATAACAGTAAAAATTCTATGGATTGCTTTGCTGCACTGCAATTTCATTGGATTTTCGTAGCAAGAGGTTTTTTCGGTTTTCCTATTTTTTGTTGCATCAGTTACTTTTTTCTTCTTCCTTCCTTTATCCCGAGCGCACGCATTGGGGATCTGAAATTAATTTTATTGCACCATAATTTTGCTTGTATGTAATTTTTATAAATGTATACAGTAGATTTGTAATTTGCAAATTAATTCAAAGTCATTTTAAGCTTAATCATATGGATGTGAAGAAAAGATGTCAGGGTACTGTAGCTTCCCTGACATCCGGATCTCGTTCCTATTGGGGAAGCTAGACCTCGCCAGAGTAGAAACAACCCCACTATCTATTTTAGAGGGAAGCATAACCCCATTATTTATCAAAGGGGTAGGGAGAGGGGTGCAGGGGATCGCTGGAATTGTTCACCTGTGCCGCGGGGCTTAGAGGGATGGTCGGGCCAGTGGCCAGCACGGCGGTGGGGGAGTTCGAGGGAAGAGCGAGGTGGCGATAGCCGCTGCCCACGGGAGGTGGTGGCAGGCGGTTAGGTCCGGATCGAAGGCGGGGCTGCACGATTGAAGTAAGAACATGAACATGAACATGAACGGTCGGAGGAGGAATAAGGAGATCTGGCCGTTCATCCCTGATCCAACAGCCGGTAATAAATGTGATTGATGCAAATTTATTACGTGATGGATAGACGATCCCAAAATTCTTCGAGTCAAGAACTATGACAACCACTCAATCTCCACTGAAACTCTGATGTTCTGATGGGATACAATTTCTAAAGCAGCATGTGTTTGGTATTCAACTGGTGACCAAAATTCTGTGTCACCTTGGCAGCTCTGAACATGGGCTTCAAGCGCAGCCCCCCGCCGTTCCTCTCGGTGGCCAACAGAACCAACAGGCAGATCACGCGAGGGCTGCTGGGAGCAAACTTCGCCTCTGCAGGATCAGGCGTTCTTGACACGACGGTAAGACGCTACCCAAAGTTCATTGTTTTTGAGATAGCTCACCATTCGGCTTTCGGCATGAATGGTAGACGCTACTCAAAGTTAGTAAACTTGCTGCGCTGTTAATTTACGCATGCTCAGTAACGTTCAAGCCATGATTCCTTGCAGGGGGACTCCATCGTCTCGATGAGCAAGCAGGTGGAGCAGTTCGCCACTCTGCGATGCAACATCTCTGCGCGCATCGGCGAAGAGGCGGCCGACACCGTGCTGTCGAGGTCCCTGTTCGTCATCAGCACCGGCGGCAATGACATCTTCGCCTTCTTCTCGGCTAACAGCACGCCGACGGCCGCGCAGAAGCAGATGTTCACCTCCAACCTCGTTTCGCAGTACAAAAATCATGTGAAGGTATATTTATTTTACCAGCCTCTTGTCACTACAGTACTTATTGCAGTATGGGCCTAAGATGTAAGATCTCACCGGAATGGGCGTGTACTGTATGGCAGGCTCTGTTCGGCCTCGGGGCGAGGAAGTTGGCCGTGATCGACGTCCCGCCGATCGGGTGCTGCCCATACCCGAGAAGCCTGCACCCTCTCGGTGCGTGTATCGACGTCCTCAACGAGCTGACCCGTGGGCTCAACAAGGGCGTCAAGGACGCCATGCATGGCCTCAGCGCCAGCTTGGGTGGCTTCAAGTACTCCATCGGGAGCTCACACGCCGTCGTGCAGAGCATCATGAAGCACCCCCAAAGACTAGGTACATCAACTTGATTTACCATAAGGGAACTGGTCGTCACAAATGCGTTCGTCAGGCCGAGAGTTCAGACTTCACAGGGTGATGGCGAGTTTGGTTTTTGCAGGATTCAAGGAGGTGACCACGGCGTGCTGCGGCTCCGGCAAGTTCAACGGCAAGTCGGGCTGCACGCCCAACGCCACGCTGTGCGACAACCGGCACGAGTACCTCTTCTGGGACCTGCTGCACCCGACGCACGCCACGTCCAAGCTCGCCGCCGCGGCCATCTACAACGGCTCGCTGCACTTCGCAGCGCCCATAAATTTCAGGCAGCTAGCGGAGGACCAGTGCTAGATAGAGCACGCACGGGCCGCGTGCGCGGTCGGTGTCTGCTGCGTTATTAGGTTTGCTTCACGTGTCTGTGATGGTGATGCTCGTGTGTAGGATATGTATGCACAGTGGTGTTCGTCTCTGGTTTCATTTGTGTATTATTAGGTGGGTGCCTGGCGTAGTGTGGAATCTAAAGATCAAAATGGTGCCATCTCTGTACTGTAATGCAGGTGAATTACTTCTCGAGGTTCGTATGTAGTACTGTATATCCAAATGAACTAAAATTTAATTAAATTTATTCTAGTATTTTTACATCATTTGTTTTTCCCCAATTACTTAACAGTGTGCGCGCGCTCGCTGGCTGAATCGAGCGGCCGACTCCTGCACGGTGGATCGTGTTGGCAATATCTATAATGAAAAATTCGAAAGCCACAAAATGAAATGCTAGCTATAATGATTGGGCAATGCATATGACAATGACCTTCTTAGGGGGCCAACACATTCTGGATCATCCTAGAGCTGGGGTTCTCACCTACCACCATCTTCCTCCTCTTCGTGGGCGAGGGCTTGTAACCCAGGATACCGATCCCCCGCAATCCTATGGATCGTGTTGTCACGAGTTCCGCTAGATCATTGCATATCCCGGTATACTGCCAGAGCAACATATAGAGGGATCCTTTCATGTTCATAGAAAGACCTATGTTTGCATTTAGATGAAGTTGAATAAAATGTAGTGATCATTATGACTGTTTCTTTTAGCTTGAGAGAAAATAAAGATCCAACAAAGAGAGAGAAAGGATAAAAAAAGGTGTGCGAAGGTGGAACAAAAAAGTGTGAGAGAGAAGGAGCAACACCATTATCTTTTTAGAGCACACATATAAAATGCTTCAAAGTAGCACTAAGTGTTCATGGTTGAAAATTTCCATAAGTGCTTCAAAGTAGCATAGCTTCATTGCATTTCATTGTTGATAGTCCATGAGTTTCATATATACTAGTGGAAAAATCCACATTATAGAACTTGGCTTCTATATTTCATTGATGAGCCTTGGCAAATGAGCTTTAGGTCTTCGTGAGCAGGCAAGTTGGAGGCGCCCCCATTAGTTCATATGCGAGCTTTTCATTTATATATAGCTCTTTGTGCATCATAGTTGCATGGCAATCCATACTACTTGCACAATATCGATCATGAGGTCTTCCTCTTGTCCTAATGGTCAACTGCGTTGTTGCAAGACTTTCTTCTTCTTCACTTATTTTAACTCCCAACATTATTTTCTATTTGCCTTGATTAGGGCATAAACTCATACTTGCGCTTAAATTTTGAATTGTGAAGATTGTAAAATAGAGCAAACATACAATAAGTGATTGTATTCGGTCTTGTATTGAGGGTTAGTCTAGAAGTGATTGGCATGTTAATATACTTCGCCCAAATGATTATGAATATTTATCCAATTAACTTTACATTCTTTTCCTGGCGGACCAACGTGTTTTGGCGCGGGACTTGCCCGTCAGTCCGACATGGCAGACACATACGTCCAGGCATCCTCGTATTCGCCCCATATATGGGCTAGGTTTTGGGGGTGCGAGACAACCCAGGCGTTTGGGCTGCGTATAGGGGTCCGCTTGGATAGCAATTTCATTACCAGACAGTGACCAAGGAGACCTCCTAATTGGCGCCTTAAGCACCCAAAATTTAACGGATTAATCATTGACCATTGACTTTTGAGAAAAAACCATGTATCTCAAGAAATTCAGAAAATTGAAAAAAGTTAATAAATTTGGGGAAAAATACAAAATTGAAAAAGTTCATGAATTTTTAAAAAGTTTACAAAATTTAATTTATCATGAATTTGAAAAAATTCTCCGAATTTAAAAGAATTTTATGAAATTGAAAAAGTTCATGAATTTGAAAAGAAGGTCACGAATTTGAAAGAAGTTTGCAAATCTAAACATTTTGAGAAAAGTACTTGAGTCTAAAAAAGTTTGTGGATTTTAAACATTGTTCACGAATTGGTGAAAAGTTCTCGGGTTTGAAAATTATTCACGAATTTGAAAATTGTTCGTGGTTTCCAGAAAGTTCACGAATTTGAAAAAGTTCATGAGTTTGATAATAAGTTTGTGGATTTTAGAAGATAAAACAAAAACGAAAAAAAGGAACAGAAACTAGGAAAAAAAACCAGCTAGAAGCTTTACAAAACCTACAAAAAAAGCTCCTAGAATTTTCACAAAACCGGATGATGTAGCTTCTATAAAAAAGGCAACCTACATGGGCCGGCCCATTTCCTATGTGCCCTTGAAGTGCGCCATTTGTAAAAACGCCTGCAAGTGACGCCTGAAGCGCCAAATTCAAAGTGGGATGACCAGGCCAGAAGGATTTTGAGTGTCCTGTGGTAGCAGATGCTCTACCTAGTGCTAAATCCGAACGCAAGCTCCAAACGTGTCACTACAGTTACGCAGGCCATGCCGATTTGGTCCCATGCATCCAGCTGGTCCGTCCTAAGCCGCACCAGCTGTGAGTGCGTGGCTGCCGGGCGTCTCCGTCGCGGTTCCTCGTCTCTGGCCTCCAGCCAGGGCACCGTTCTGCAGGCCCGGACTTGTTTAACAACGATCTGGAACAAAATTTGTTTGATTTCGTTTGAATATACGGCCGTATTCTACAGCTTCAAACCTCTTTAAAAGATGCATAATGAGGACACGCAGTCAGCTGAAATTACAAGTAGACAACCCTCCAAAACACCAGCTAGCGGGCGATAAACTCGATGAAAACTGCTGGGTAATTTCTGTTCCCTGGGACCTATATATACTTCATGACGTACCATGAAACATTCAGCACCTGAACACAGAGTCCCAGGTACAGCAAAGCGGCAGAGCCTCCAGATGGCTAACCAAACCGCCTCATACGTGGTCGTGGCTCTGTGCCTGCTCGTGCTCGTGGCGAGGCACGCCGAGGCGAGGCAGCCCCGGCTCGTCCCCGCGATATTCGTGTTCGGCGACTCCACCGTCGACGTCGGCAACAACAATTTCCTGGGCGGCACGCGCAAGGAGGGCAGGGCCAACTTCCCGCAGTACGGCGTGGACTTCCCGACCTCCAAGCCCACCGGTCGGTTCAGCAATGGCTTCAACACGGCAGACCGGCTAGGTACTACGTGCATTGCAGTTGTTCGATCGGCAGTCACTTCCTTCAGCACGAGCTCGATCGGCAGTGCTTAACAAGTTACACCATTCGATGATGAACAGCTCAATTCCTTGGGTTCCCCCTGAGCCCGCCGGCGTACCTCTCCCTGAATAGGCGTACCGTCAGATCACAGATGTTTAAGGGCCTCAACTTCGCTTCAGCGGGGTCCGGACTTGGGGATCACACCGGCCGCTCAGTGGTACTCCTACATTGTTAGGCATTACTTACTAATTAATTTTCATTTCAACCGTATGACATGATGTGAACATTATGTGCAGGTTGGTGAGGTGATCCCGATGACCCAGCAGGTGGAGTCCTTCGCGACGGTTGTCAAGCACATGCACCAGAGCTCAGGCTCGAGGAGAACGGCCAGTCTCCTCTCCAAGTCCATCTTCTTCATCAGTACCGGCAGCAACGACATGTTCGAGTACTCTTTCTCCCGTAGCAACGACAGGAAGTTCTTGGCCAGCCTCGTCGCCGCCTACAAGTTGTATCTGAAGGTACCACTACATAGTACTCAGCAAATCAGTTTGCTAGTATGCAGTTGTGTTCATCTCCACAGCATCAGACGAACCACAAGAACTGCAAACTGAACCTGTACAATCCTGCTCAGGCACTCTACCATCTGGGCGCGAGAAAGTTCAGCATCGTCAGCATCCCGCCGCTGGGCTGCACTCCGTCGCAGAGGCTGCGCCGGCTGGCGCAGATGGGCACGCAGGGCTGCTTCGACCCACTCAACGATCTCTCGCTTCAGTCGTACCCTTTGCTGTCCGCGATGCTGGAGGAACTGGCCCACGAGCTGCCTGGCATGGCCTACTCCCTCGGAGACGCCTTCACCATGGTCTCCTTCGTCTTCGCCAACCCACACACAAACGACTGGAGTAAGCAAATCGCCTTGGCACGGCTCCTTGCCTGTGCAAATAGCCCGTGGATCTTTTCTAACTGTGATTTTGCCGGCCTGCTCTTATAGGCTTCACGGAGCTTCAGGCGGCGTGCTGCGGCGAGGGGCCGTTCGGGGCGTCAGGGTGTAACCAGACGGTCCCGCTGTGCGGCAACCGCGACAGCTACCTGTTCTGGGACGCCAACCACCCGACGCAGGCCGTGTCCACCATCGCCGCGCAGACGCTGTTCGCCGGCAACCACACGTTCGTCAACCCCATCAACGTCCTCCAACTGACCAAGCTGTGACCGTGCTTGTGCGCAAAATTTATAGCGATATGTATTTTGTCTTCTCTATCTAAATAAGAGTAGTCAGCTAATATAGGGCTACCGGGTAATCAAGCGGTTATAAAACACTATCTTACCGACATGCACGGCGATAATACTTACCCCAATTCATCTGTGTTTGGATTAGAAATATCTTTTTATAAGGATTTGGAATTTGTATTGCAACTTTATCAAGATATTTAAATGGATTTGGAAGAGTCTCTCAATCAATCAATCAACATGCCTTGCTATACAAGAAATAGTAAAACTGAGCCACCTATAACCACCCACAGCGATTTAAGCTCGGCTTGGATGTTTGGTGGTCCCACCGCTCCCTTTTTCTTGAGCGTTGGTAACACCTTATTAACTCTCACGAAAAAAACACCTTATTAACTCAACGACAAAGTTAAATACCTGCCGACTGGTCATTAGCGACAGACACACACGATTCGCTCGATGCACGATCCGCATCGACCGATCCACGTTCGACCTCCCGATAGATCGCTAGATACTTTATTTTTCGAGGAAAAAAATAAAGCATCCGATGGGAATCGAACACAGGACGCACAAGCTCCGCATGCTCCCTTCGACCAACAAGCTACAACATCTTGGTTGTTCAAACTGGAAAACATAAGAACTTAACCTTTTATACCTCATAGCATCAAAATAAAAGTTGTGCTAATTCCAGATTTTTTTTGCTGGGAGCTAGAGTCAGACTCCAAAATCAAAGAATTGTGACGAGGGACATGAATTTTTTTTGAAGAATTGTTGCGTGGTGTAGTACTTGCGCCAATTCCTAAATCTCGACTGGAAGTTAGCGATAGATCTGTACGACCTGATCGTTGCTCGTTGTGGATCGCACGACCCCAAGCACCCCGTCTGGATCGCCCGCACAACCCACGTTTATCCCGACGCTGGCCCGTTCCCTCTTCCTTTTTTCCCCGATGCAGGCCCGTTCCCACTACTTTTTTTCCTCACATCATCACATCCCATCGGCCCATGTTCCTAAATTAAGAGGACCATTTACCGATCGCATCCTTGCCCACGTTCCAAAAAAATTGATAGCTTCCTGTGCTGGATAAGAATCGAACCCTGTTCCTCAAGTAGTAATTTCTACGACACAAACCACTAGCCCGGCTTCAGACTTGCTGTTTTTGAAACAAGTTTACATGATACTTGTTCTTGGTTAATACGAATTTGAACATTAAAAAGTAGTGGTCCGGTCAATGATTTCCCCACTAATGTGATTCTTTTGACCTCATTTTTTTGTTGAAACATCCCGTAATAATGTTGTGTGAATAACGTGGTCACTAACACACCGCGAACCTGATAACTTACATACAAACACCCCGATAACTCACACATCACAGACCTTATAATTTATGTACCCTGGTCTTGATAAATTTGTCGGGGGGTGGGGTGGGGGGGGGTGATCAAGTATCCCTCGACAACTTTCGTGTGAATAGCATGGTAACTCACACATCGGAGACCTGATAACTTATGCCCCCGGTCCTGGTACTTTTCGTGAGGGAGGGGTGATGAAATATACCCTCGATAACTTTTATGTGAATTGCTCGGTAACTCACACCTCGTAGACCTGGTAACTAATGCACCCCAGTCTTTTGGTAAATTTGGTGACTCGGTGGGGGGACGGTGGTTGATGAAATATACATTTTGGTAAATTTTTGTGTGAATAACATAATAATTCACATATTGCAGACCTGAGAACTTATGTGCCCCACTCCTGGTAACTTTGGCGACGATGGTGAGGGGTGGGGGAGGGTTGTTGATGAAATATACCTCCGGTAACTTTTTTACCAATATCATGGTAACTTACACGTCATAGACCTGATAACTTGGTTTGGGGGGGGGGGGGGTTGATGAAATATATCCTTGATAACTTTTTGTGTGAATAACATGATAACTCACACATCTCCGCCCTGATAACTTATGTGCCCCAGTCTTTTTGGTAAATTTGGTGACCATGTGGGGGGAGGGTGGTTGATGAAATATACCCTTTGGTAACTTTTCGTGTGAATAACATGATAACTCACACATCATAGTTTGATAACTTATGTGCCCCAGTCCTAATAACTTTGGCGATGGTGGTGAGTGGTGGGGGAGGGTTGTTGACGAAATATACCTCCAGTAACTTTTTGTCAATATCATGGTAACTCACACATCATAGACCTGATAACTTTGGTGATCAAGTATCCCCCGGTAACTTTCGTGTGAATAGCATGGTAACTCACACATCGGAGACCCGAAACTTATGCATCCCGGTCCTGGTACTTTTTGCGAGGGAGGGGTGATGAAATATATCCCCGATAACTTTTATGTGAATAGCACGGTAACTCACGCCTTGTAGACCTGATAACTAATGTACCCCACTCGTTGGTAAATTCGGTGACTGGGTGGGCGAAGGGTGGTTGATGAAATATATGGTAATTTTTTGTGTAAATAACATGATAACTCACACATCGCAGACCTGATAATTTATGTGCCCCAGTCCTTGTAAGTTTGGCGACGGTGGTGAGGAGTGCTGGAGGGTTGTTGATGAAATATACCTTGTTAACTTTTGTCAATATCATGGTAACTCACACATCATAGACATGATAACTTAGGTATAAACAACGCGGTAACTTTATACCCGGATAAAAATTTATTGAATCATACCCCGGTTCATTATGTGCAAATAGAACGGTAATGTATGCATCCGGGAGCTGATAACTTAAATATAAATACCACAGTAAATTTGACCCAGGGGGAAGAAGTCGTTTAAAACACATCTCCGGTCACTTCTGTATAAATAACATGTTAATATACATATAACATAACTGATAACTTTACAGTAACTTTTGACCAAACAAAATGATCAAAACATGTCAACACGAGATCTAGTTTTGAAGTTCTCATCGTGGTGGATTTTTATGTGAAAACGATTTTTCAATCAAAAATGACAGTTTGAGCTATAAAACATCTTCGAAATAGTGAGGATTTACAATTACATCAGGTTTTCTGTGCTCTACTGTTTTTGCATGAGGAGAGAATGTTGGAGGAGCAATTTTTATGCCCCGGTAATTTCCATGTAAACATGATGGTAACTGACGTACCACACACGTGATAACTTATTTAGCCTAGGTCTGGTAACTTTTCACCCGAAAAAAAAATCATCGAAACATACCAACATGGGATCTAGTTTTGAAGGTTTCGTCGCGACAAATCTTTTATGTGAAAACGGTTTTTCAATCGGACCAACGGTTTGAGCTACAAAACATTTTGAAGTTTAATTTCTAATGGAATCTTTGCTGACATCATCTTCTTTTTTTATCTACATGCATGCATTGTTAATTGGGTTCAGTAGGACGTGCACTCCATGCAAAGCAAAGATATGTGTATGGAAGATTGCACCGCAATGCTGCATGCGAGATTGCACCTAGATGTGGAGCGTTGTTTCAACCATCGAAGATATCGTGCGGATCTGATGGTTAGCGACCAGTCGACTGGTGGTTAGTCGCTTCCTTAACTCAAATGTTTTCGGGAACACAAATAATCTCTGGCCTACTAACCAGCCCCAAATGTCGACCATAAGGTAATGTAGTCGCAGCCTTCGCTAGGCTGTGAGCTTCTAAGTTCATGCTTCTCCTCTCATGGGCAATCCCAGCTGATGCAAAACCTTTCTAATGTAGTCGCATACTTTACTTCCTGAATGATACTCCCTCTGTAAAGGAATATAAGAGGGTTTAGATCACTAATTTGGTGATCCAAACGTTCTTACTTTTTTTAGAGAGGGAGGTAGTCGCAGACGTTTCAAGGTATTCACCCTTTAAATGGCTCATCGGTAGCAACAACAATTTTATTACAAGCAAGGTCATAGCCAGGGACAGAGCTTCATTGCTTGCCATCGCCTCGACAATCTTCGACAATATTAGATCTGTCGGCGTTCTGGATACGGGGGTACCCAGACTTGCCTGCCAGCGGCCCACTGCGTGGCTCCATCGACGGCTTGGTATGGCTCAGCTTCAGCATCGCGAGGCGGACGGCGCCAAGACCTCCAAGGGGACCGGCCTCATCAGGCTGGCTCCCGAGGAGCGGAGATTTCTATGCAAGGTGCACCTCATGAGGCTCGGCTGACGTGAGCCATGACGATCAAGGTCAGGCGGGCGCAGAGTACTAGTTTCCTCTGGTGCAAAGGAGGCAAGCAGCAGGCTCGGAGTTCCGACGAATCAGCAAAAGGTCTTCATTCTGGTGCAACAAGAACAAGACCGCCAGGACAGCAGGACGGAGGTCATCGTCAAGCCCACCGCAGCATCATGACCAGGGGCTTTTGCAGGCGAAGACCACTTTAGTCAGGATAGGATGTACTTGTTGTCTCCCTTCAAATATGGCCATTGTGGGATCCCTTCCCGCCAACATTTGGGAATAGGACCAAGGCCACTAAAATAGGACTTAGCCACCACTATAGAGAGGAGGCCGAACGGATCGAATCCATTCCTCCCTCACCACCTCACCAGCTCGCTTGAGCTCAAGAACACCTCTCTTCCTGAGGTTGTTCATCCACTGTACTAGTTCATCCTCACCCCCTTGAGGCAATCCACCAAAAAGCTGGAGTAGGATATTACACCGCAAGGTGGCCTGAATCAGGATAAACTGTTGTTTCTCTCTGTCCCTTTGAGCTCGACGTGCTAGGCTGTGAGGATCGTGAGTAGGCAGGCTTTGTAGGTTGAGACCTCCGCACGCATCCTAGAGTTCAAACCTCTCAAGGGTTTGTGGAACACGAAATCTGACATTTGGCGCTCCAGGTAGGAGTGAGTCGGAGATCCACTGCTCCGTCCGCCACATCCCACCACCGGCTCTGATGGCAGGTGCTCCCTCGTCGACTAGGCTATCGCGCGCCTTCGGGGGAGCTATGGGCCTCCGCGCTTTCACCCCCGCCCTGCGACAGGTGGAGTGGCCACCCAAGTTCAGGCCAGAGATGCCTCCACGCTATGACGGTGCGACGGATCCGGCTGGCTTCCTCTAGGCGTACGAGGAGGCAGTTTGGGCGGCCAGCAGAGACGACAAGGTGATGGCCAACTGGCTCCCCATGGCCCTCATAGGCGCACCACGCGCCTGGCTGCTCAACCTGCCGGAGTCTTCTGTGGCCTCCTGGGAGGAGCTGCGCGGCCTCTTCATCACACACTTCACGGCGCCGGCGCCCCCCATTGTCGTGGCTCTCCTGGGTGGCTCGCAAGCACCACCCTTCGACCGCCACATAAAGCAGTTCTACTGCCAAGTAAGTGTTGGGGAACGTAGTAATGTCCAAAAATTTCCTACGCACACGCAAGATCATGGTGATGCATAGCAACGAGAGGGGAGAATGTTGTCCATGTACCCTCGTAGCGAAAGCGAAAGCGTTAGCACAATGCGGTTGATGTAGTCGTACGTCTTCACAATCTGACCGATCAAGTACCGAACGTACGACACCTTCGAGTTCAGCACACGTTCAACTCGATGACGTCCCTCGCGCTACGATCCAGCCGAGCTTTGAGGGAGAGTTTCGTCAGCACGATGGCGTGGTGACGATGATGATGTTCTACCGACGCAGGGCTTCTCCTAAGCACCGCTACGATATTATCGAGGTGGATTATGGTGGATGGGGGGCACCGCACACGGCTAAAAGATCCAAGGGATCAATTGTTGTGTCTATGGGGTGCCCCCTGCCCCCGTATATAAAGGAGCAAGGGGGGAGGCGGCTGGCCTAGGAGGAGGGCGCGCCAAGGTGGGAGTCCTACTCTCACCGGGAGTAGGACTCCTCCTTTCCTTGTGGGAGTAGGAGAAGGGAAGAGAGAAGGAGAAGGAAGGAAGGGGGCGCCCCCCTCCCTAGTCCAATTCGGACTAGTCCATGGGGAGGGGTGCGGCCACCCTTTGGGGCCTTTCTCTCCTTTCCCGTATGGCCCATTAAGGCCCAATACGAATTCCCGTAACTCTTCGGTACTCCGAAAAATACCCGAATCACTTGGAACCTTTCCGATGTCCGAATATAGTCGTCCAATATATCGATCTTTACGTCTCGACCATTTCGAGACTCCTCGTCATGTCCCCGATCTCATACGAGACTCCGAACTCCTTCGGTACATCAAAACACATAAACTCATAATATAACCGTCATCGAACTTTAAGCGTGCGGACCCTACGGGTTCGAGAACTATGTAGACATGACCAAGACACGCTCCGGTCAATAACCTATAGCGGAACCTGGATGCTCATATTGGCTCCCACATATTCTACGAAGATCTTTATTGGTCAAACCGCATAACAACATACGTTGTTCCCTTTGTCATTGGTATGTTACTTGCCCGAGATTCGGTCGTCGGTATCTCAATACCTAGTTCAATCTCGTTACCGGCAAGTCTCTTTACTCATTATGTAATGCATCATCCCGTAACTAACTCATTAGCTACATTGCTTGCAAGGCTTATAGTGATGTGCATTACCGAGAGGGCCCAGAGATACCTCTCCGACAATCGGAGTGACAAATCCTAATCTCGAAATACGTCAACTCAACAAGTACCTTTGGAGACACCTGTAGAGCATCTTTATAATCACCCAATTACGTTGTGATGTTTGGTAGCACACAAAGTGTTCCTCCGGTAAACGGGAGTTACATAATCTCATAGTCTTAGGAACATGTATAAGTCATGAAACAAGCAACAGCAACATACTAAACGATCAAGTGCTAAGCTAATGGAATGGGTCAAGTCAATCACATAATTCTTCTAATGATGTGATCCCGTTAATCAAATGATAACTCATGTCTATGGTTAGGAAACTTAACCATCTTTGATTCACGAGCTACTCAAGTAGAGGCATACTAGTGACACTCTGTTTGTCTATGTATTCACACATGTATTATGTTTCCGGTTAATACAATTCTAGCATGAATAATAAACATTTATCATGATATAAGGAAATAAATAATAACTTTATTATTGCCTCTAGGGCATATTTCCTTCAGCGTCCCACTTGCACTAGAGTCAATAATCTAGTTTACATCGCCATGTAATTTAACACCAATATTCACATCTGTATGTGATTAATACTCATAGTTCACATCGTCATGTGATCAACACCCAAAGGGTTTACTAGAGTCAATAGTCTAGTTCACATCACTATGTGATTAACACCCAAAGAGTACTAAGGTATGATCATGTTTTGCTTGTGAGAGAAGTTTAGTCAACGGATCTGTCACATTCAGAGCCGTATGTATTTTGCAAAATATTCTATGTCTACAATGCTCTGTACGGAGCTAGTCTAGCTAATTGCTCCTACTTTCAATATGTATCCAGATTGAGATTTAGAGTCATCTGGATCAGTGTCAAAACTTGCATCGGCGTAAACCTTTACGACGAACCTCTTGTCACCTCCATAATCGAGAAACATATTCTTATTCCACTAAGGATAATTTTGACCAATGTCCAGTGATCTACTCTTAGATCACTATTGTACTCCCTTGCCAAACCATGGCAGAGTATACAATAGGTCTGGTCCATAGCATGTCATACTTTTATAGAACCTATGACTAATGCATAGGGAATGACTTTCATTCTCTTCCTATTTTCTGCCTTGGTCGGGATTTGAGTCTTACTCAATTTCATACCTTTGCAACATAGTCAAGAACTCTTTATTTGACTGTTCCATTTTGAACTACTTCAAAATCTTGTCAAGGTATGTACTCATTGAAAATCTTATCAAGCGTCTTGATCTATCTCAATAGATCTTGATGCTCAATATGTAAGTAGCTTTACTGAAGTCTTTCTTTTAAAGAACTCCTTTCAAACACTTCTTTATGCTTTCCAGAAAAATTCTACACCATTTCTGATCAACAATATGTCACTCACATATACTTATCAGAAAGGCTGTAGTGCTCTCCCACTCACTTTATTGTAAATACAAGCTTCACTGCAAGTCCGTATAAAACTATATGCTTTGATCAACTTATCAAAGCGTATATTCCAACTCCGAGATGCTTGCACCAGTCCACAGATGGATTGCTAGAGCTTGCACATTTTGTTAGCACCTTTAGGATTGTCAAAACCTTTTGGTTGCATCATATACAACTCTTCTTTAAGAAAACCATTAAGGAATGCAGTTTTGACATCCATTTGCCAGATTTCATAAAGTGTGGCAATTGCTAACATGATTCGGACAGACTTAAGCATCGCTACAGTTGGGAAAATCTCATTGTAGTCAACACCTTGAACTTGTCGAAAACCTTTTTTTGCCACAAGTCGAGTTTTGTAGATAGTAACACTACTATCAACGTCCGTCTTCCTCTTGAAGATCCATTTATTTTCTATGGCTTGCCGATCATCAGGCAAGTCCACCAAAGTCCACACTTTGTTCTCATACATGGATCCTATCTCAGATTTCATGGCCTCCAGCCATTTCGTGGAATCTGGGCTCATCATCGCTTCCTCATAGTTCGTAGGTTCACCATGGTCAAGTAAGATGACCTCCAGAATAGGATTACCGTACCACTCTGGTGCGGATCTTACTTTGGTTGACCTACGAGGTTCTGTAGTAACTTGATTTGAAGTTTCATGATCAACATCATTAGCTTCCTCACTTATTGGTGTAGTCGTCACAGGAACCGGTTTCTGCGATGAACTATTTTCCAATAAAGGAGCAGGTACAGTTACCTCATCAAGTTCTACTTTCCTCCCACTCACTTCTTTCGAGAGAAACTCCTTCTCTAGAAAGGATCCATCTTAGCAACGAATATCTTGCCTTCGGATCTGTGATAGAAGGTGTACCCAACAGTTTCCTTTGGGTATTCTGTGAAGACGCACTTCTCCGATTTGGGTTCGAGGTTATCAGGTTGAAACTTTTTCACATAAGCATTGCAACTCCAAACTTTAAGAAACGACATCTTAGGTTTATTGCTAAACCATAGTTCATACGGTGTCGTCTCGACAGATTTTGATGGTGTCCTATTAAAGTGAATGTAGCTGTCTCTAATGCATAATCCCAAAACGCTAGTGGTAAATCGGTAAGATACATCATAGATCGCACCATATCCAATAAAGTGCGGTTATGACGTTCGGACACACCGTTATGATGTGGTGTTCCAGGTGGCATGAGTTTGTGAAACTATTCCACATTATTTTAACTGAAGGCCAAACTTGTAACTTAAATATTCATCTCCACGATCAGATCGCAGAAACTTTATTTTCTTGTTATGATGATTTTCTACTTCACCCTGAAATTATTTGAACCTTTCAACTATTTCAGACTTATGTTTCATCAAGTAGATATACCCATATCTGCTCAAATCATCTGTGAAGGTGAGAAAATAACGATATACCCGCCACGAGCCTTAATACTCATTGGTCTGCATACATCAGTATGTATTATTTCCAGCAAGTCTGTAGCTCGTTCCATTGTTCTGGAGAACGGAGTTTTAGTCATCTTGCCCAAAAGGCACGGTCCGCAAGCATCAAATGATTCATAACTAAGTGATTCCAAAAATCCATCTTTTATGGAGTTTCTTCATGCGCTTTACACCGATATGACCCAAATGGCAGTGCCACAAATAAGTTGCACTATCATTATTAACTTTGCATCTTTTGGCATCAATGTTATGAATATGTGTATCACTATGATTGAGATCCAACAAACTATTTTCATTGAGTGTATGACCATTGAAGGTTTTATTCATGTAAATAGAACAATAATTATTCTCTGACTTTAAATGAATAGCCGTATTGCAATAAACATGATCAAATCATATTCATGCTCAATGCAAACGCCAAATAACATTTATTTAGGTTTAACACTAATCCCGAAAGTATAGGGAGTGTGCGATGATGATCATATCAATCTTGGAACCATTTCCAACACACATCGTCACTTCACCCTCAACTAGTCTTTGTTTATTCTGTAACTCCTGTTTCGAGTTACTAATTTTTACCAACCGAACAAGTATCAAATACTCAGGGGCTACTATAAACACTAGTAAGGTACACATCAATAACCTATGTATCAAATATAGCCTTGTTCACTTTGCCATCCTTCTTATCCACCAAATATTCAGAGCATTTCCGCTTCCAGTGACCATTTCCTTTGCAGTGTAAGCACTCAGTTTCAGGCTTTGGCCCAGCTTTGGGCTTCTTCGCGGGAGTGACAACTTGCTTGTCATTCTACTTGAAGTTCCCTTTCTTTCCCTTTGCCCTTTTCTTGAAACTAGTGGTCTTGTCAATCATCAACATTTGATGCTCTTTCTTGATTTCTACCTTCGTCGATTTCAATATCATGAAGAGCTCGGGAATCGTTTTCATCATCCCTTGCATACTATAGTTCATCACGAAGTTCCAGTAACTTGGTGATGGTGACTAGAGAACTCTGTCAATCACTATCTTATCTGGAAGATTAACTCCCACTTGATTCAAGCGATTGTAGTACCCAGACAATCTGAGCACATGCTCACTAGTTGAGCAATTCTCCTCCATCTTTTAGCTATAGAACTTGTTGGAGACTTCATATCTCTCAACTCGGGTATTTGCTTGAAATATTAACTTCAACTCCTGGAACATCTCATATGGTCCATGACATTCAAAAACGTCTTTGAAGTCCCGATTCTAAGTCGTTAAGCATGGTGCACTAAACTATCAAGTAGTCATCATATTGAGCTAGCCAAACGTTCATAACATCTGCATCTGCTCCTGCAACAGGTCATGTCACCTAGCGGTGCATCAAGGACATAAATTTTCTGTGCAGCAATGAGGACAATCCTCAGATCATGGATCCAATCCGCATCATTGCTACTAACATCTTTCAACATAGTTTTTCTCTAGGAACATATCAAAAATAAACATAGGGAAGCAACAACGCGAGCTATTGATCTACAACATAATTTGCAAAATACTTTCAGGACTAAGTTCATGATAAATTAAAGTTCAATTAATCATATTACTTAAGAACTCCCACTTAGATAGACATCTCTCTAATCATCTAAGCGATCACGTGATCCAAATCAACTAAACCATGTCCGATCATCACGTGAGATGAAGTAGTTTTCAATGGTGAACATCACTATGTTGATCATATCTAATATATGATTCACGCTCGACCTTTCGGTCTCAGTGTTCCGAGGCCATATATGTACATGCTAGGCTCGTCAAGTTTAACCTGAGTATTCCGCGTGTGCAACTATTTTGCACCCGTTGTATTTGAACGTATAGCCTATCACACCCGATCTTCACGTGGTGTCTCAGCACGAAGAACTTTCACAACGGTGCATACTCAGGGAGAACACTTATACCTTGAAATTTAGTGAGAGATCATCTTATAAAGCTACCGTCAAACTAAGCAAAATAAGATGTATAAAAGATAAACATCATATGCAATCAAAATGTGTGACATGATATGGCCATGATCATCTTGTGCCTTTGATCTCCATCTTCAAAGTACTATCATGATCTCTATCCTCACCGGCACGACACCATGATCTCCATCATCTTGATCTATATTAATGTGTCGTCACATGGTCGTATCGCCAAATATTGCTCTTGCAACTATTGCTATCGCATAGCGATAAAGTAAAGCAATTATTTGGCGCTTGCATCTTATGCAATAAAGAGACGACCATAAGGCTTCTGCCAGTTGCCAATAACTTCAACAAAACATGATCATCTCATACAACAACTTATATCTCATCACGTCTTGACAATATCACATCACAACATGCCCTGCAAAAACAAGTTAGACGTCCTCTACTTTGTTGTTGCAAGTTTTACGTGGCTGCTACGGGCTAAGCAAGAACCATTCTTACCTATGCATTAAAACCACAACGATAGTTCGTCAAGTTAGTGCTGTTTTAACCTTCTCAAGGACCGGGCGTAGCCACACTTGGTTCAACTAAAGTTGGAGAAACTGACACCCGCCAGCCACCTGTGTGCAAAGCACGTCGGTAGAACCAGTCTCGCGTAAGCGTACGCGTAATGTCGGTCCGGGCCGCTTCATCCAACAATACCACCGAATCAAAGTATGACATGTTGGTAAGCAGTATGCCTTGTATCGCCCACAACTTACTTGTGTTCTACTCGTGCATGTAACATCTACGCATAAAACCAGGCTCGGATGCCACTGTTGGGGAACGTAGTAATTTCAAAAAAATTCCTACGCACACGCAAGATCGTGGTGATGCATATCAATGAGAGGGGAGAGTGTTGTCCACGTACCCTCGTAGACCGAAAGCGTAAGTGTTAAGTGTTAGCACAACGCGGTTGATGTAGTCATACGTCTTCATGATCTGACCGATCAAGTACCGAATGTACGGCACCTCCGAGTTCAGCACACGTTCAGCTCGATGACGTTCCTCGAACTCCGATCCAGCCAAGCTTTGAGGGAGAGTTCCATTAGCACGACGGCATGGTGACGATGATGATGTTCTACCGATGCAGGGCTTTGCCTAAGCACCGCTACGATATTATCGAGGTGGATTATGGTGGAGGGGGCACCGCACACGGCTAAGAGATCCAAGGAATCAATTGTTGTGTCTATGGGGTGCCCCCTGCCCTCGTATATAAAGGAGCAAGGGAGAGGCGGCCGGCCTAGGAGGAGGGTGCGCCAAGGGGGGAGTCCTACTCCACCGGGAGTAGGACTCCTCCTTTCCTTGTGGGAGTAGGAGAAGGGAAGAGAGAAGGAGAAGGAAGGAAGGGGGCGCCCCCTCCCTAGTCCAATTCGAACTAGTCCATGGGGAGGCGTGCGGCCACCCTTTGGGGCCTTTCTCTCCTTTCCCGTATGGCCCATTAAAGCCCAATACAAATTCCCGTAACTCTTCGGTACTCCGAAAAATACCCGAATCACTCAGAACCTTTCCGATGTCCGAATATAGTCGTCCAATATATCGATCTTTACGTCTCGACCATTTCGAGACTCCTCGTCATGTCCCCGATCTCATACAAGACTCCGAACTCCTTCGGTACATCAAAACACATAAACTCATAATATAACCGTCATCGAACTTTAAGCGTGCGGACCCTACGGGTTCGAGAACTATATAGACATGATCGAGACACGTCTCTGGTAAATAACCAATAGTGGAACCTGGATGCTCATATTGGCTCCCACATATTCTACGAAGATCTTTATCGGTCAAACCGCATAACAACATACGTTGTTCCCTTTGTCATTGGTATGTTACTTACCCGAGATTCGATCGTCGGTATCTCAATACCTAGTTCAATCTCGTTATCGACAAGTCTCTTTACTCGTTACATAATGCATCATCCCATAACTAACTCATTAGCTACATTGCTTGCAAGGCTTATAGTGATGTGCATTACCGAGAGGGCCCAGAGATACCTCTCCGACAATCGGAGTGACAAATCCTAATCTCGAAATACGTCAAGTCAACAAGTACCTTTGGAGACACCTGTAGAGCACCTTTATAATCACCCAGTTACATTGTGACGTTTGGTAGCACACAAAGTGTTCCTACGGTAAACGGGAGTTACATAATCTCATAGTCATAGGAACATGTATAAGTCATGAAAAAAGCAATAGCAACATACTAAACGATCAAGTGCTAAGCTAATGGAATGGGTCAAGTCAATCACATAATTCTTCTAATGATGTGATCCCGTTAATCAAATGACAACTCATGTCTATGGTTAGGAAACTTAACCATCTTTGATTCACGAGCTAGTCAAGTAGAGGCATACTAGTGACACTATTTGTCTATGTATTCACACATGTATTATGTTTCCGGTTAATACAATTCTAGCATGAATAATAAACATTTATCATGATATAAGGAAATAAATAATACCTTTATTATTGCCTCTAGAGCATATTTCCTTCAGTAAGTGCCTCCCAGGTGAGCTCGGGGGCTCCCCCGGGCTGGGCGGCCCCTAAGGCCGACCTCACCTTCGGCCCAGAAGATCATCCAATTACCACGGCAGGGGCAGTCACGCTCCCGATGCTCTGCACCCCCACAATCTGCAACATGGCAGTCACCAAGACCCTCATCAACGGCGGAGCCGGCCTCAACATGCTCTCCATGGAGGCATTCAGCCTGCTTCACGTGCCACATGGCCTACTCCACCCCGCCAAGCCCTTCTCCCGAGTCGGTGATGGCTCCACCAGCCCCCTGGGGCAAATCCGCCCCCCATCACTTTCAGGACCCGTGACAACTACCGCACCAAGCTCATCGATTTCGACATCGCCCATATCGATCTGCCATACAACTCCATCCTTGGGTACCCAGCCCTGGCCAAGTTCATGGCGGCAACCCATCCGGCCTACAACCTCATGAAGATGCCAGGTAGCAGCGGTGTCCTCACGGTGGCAGGGGACACCAAGGATGTGCTGCAGGCCCTCAAGCTCATCTTCAAGACTGCATCGTCCGTGCAGCCGAGTGAGAAAGGGGGCCCTGAGGCTCCAAGGGCAGCACCAGCCAAGAAGAAGCAGTTATTTTCCCAAGACCGAGCCGAGACGAAGCAAGTGCCAGTTGATGAGGATGGGGCGTCAGGAGCCACCTTCACCATGGGAGCTGGCCTCCCCCAGGACCAAGATAAAGCGTTGGTCAGCTTCTTGCGCGCCAACAAGGAAGTGTTCACATGGGAGCCCAAGGACCTGGTCGGGATTCCAAGGGGAATAATCGAGCATCACCTAAGGGTATACCCAAACATGCGCCTAGTGCAGGAGAAGGCTCGACGGCAGTCCATAGAGAAGCAGGCGTTCATTGTCCAAGAAACCCGCAAGATGCAGGATGCTGGAGTCATTCAGGAGGTGCGGTACCCGGAATGGCTGGCAAACCCGGTCATCTTCCCCAAGAAAGGAGGAAAGGAGTGCATGTCTGCCGACTTCACCAACCTCAACAAGGCTTGCCCTCAGGATCCCTTTCCGCTTCCATGCATCGACCGGATCATCGACTCCACCACCGAGTGCGACCTGCTATGCTTTTTGGATGCCTTCTCAGGCTACCACCAGATCAAGATGGCTGTGCAAGATGTGGAGAAGACGGTGTTCCTGACCCCCTGCGGGGTGTACTGCTACACCTTCATGCCTTTCGGGATGCGCAATGCCGGGGCTACCTTCCAGCGACTGATGCACATCGCCCTGGGCCGGCAGCTCGGGAGGAACGTTGAGGCTTATGTTGATGACATAGTGGTGAAGTATCGGGAGGCTAAGACCCTGATTGAGGATCTGAAGGAAACGTTTGCCAGCTTGCGCAAGGTGGACCTGCGGCTCAATCCTGAGAAGTGCGTGTTCAGGGTTCCCTCTGGCAAGCTGCTGGGTTTCCTAGTGTCGCATAGAGGAATCGAGGCTAATCTGGAGAAGGTCAAGGCCATAGAAGACATGAACCCTCCGCAGATGCTCAAGGAGATGCAGAAGCTGGCGGGCTGCATGACCTCTCCGGGGTGCTTCACCTCCAAACTGGGGGAACGCGCCCTCCCATTCTTCAAGCTGATGAAAAAGAAGGGGTCATTTGAGTGGACCCCTGAAGCTGATGCGACCTTTCAAGACCTCAAGAGATAACTGACCAGCCGACCGGTGATGGTGGCACCGCGCCCTCTCGAGCCCCTGCACTACAAGAAATATGTCAACTTGTGACCACCACTATTGGTCACTAAAAGGTCACAAATTTCCATTTATGACCTTTTTGTGACCAAAAATAGAAGGTCAAAAGCTGGCCGTCGTAAACTGACTATAGCGACCTTTCTTCTGGAATGGTCAAAGACGTTTACGACCAAAATATTCCTACTGTGGCGTTTTGGTCACTAGCAACCTCCCCAAGCCACGTAGGCATCCAGCGTGGCAAGCTGATGTGGCACAAGATTCAGCCCGGTCCAATTCGGTTTTCTACATGGGCTGAGCCCATTAATTCAGCCTTTTTACTGTATTTTTTCCTATTAATTTTCTCTAGCTACACGGGCCTGGCCCAACAATTTGGCCTTTTTATTTCTAGATGCGGCCTTTTACAGCGTATGATCTTTTACTTTTTGCTATTTTATTTTCCACTGTTTTACATTTGTCCCAAATATCATAATATCATACACTGGTCCCACACGTCAGAAATTTCAAATGTGCTCAAATTATTTTGATAAGTGGGTCGCATGAGTCATGTTTTCATTGCACACATTTTCAAATCACATACATAATTACTATTTCATATGAAACAGAAATTGTAATTCTGAAACATACATGAAATTCACAAACAGAGAAGATACATTAATTCACATACATAATTACTATTTCATTCACAAACAGAGAGAAGATACATTAAATTCCCAGATAACCCAGCTATTATTACATAACTTGCTATATAAGAATGTCTTGGAGCTTCTTTGAACATCTTTCGTCTTGAATTTACTCAAAATATCTGCCAACAAGAAAACAGAACAGCAAGGATAAGGTGAATAACAACAACAACAGGTGATGGGGTGCTATTCCATCTAAACTAGAGACTTCAGCATCATCAACAATTCAGTAAAGTACTGCAGTTTAGAACTGATGAGAAAAAACAACTACACGACTTCATAACTGAACATATTCAAGTAAAAATTGTACAAGTTACATTCCAGTAAACAAACTGTACAAGTTGACGATTCCCTGCTGCATATACATATCACTTGTGTCATGTTTGGGGGTTCAAAATGTACACAGCATGTTTATGGTAGATGAACTGCAGCTGCTAGGAATAGTAAAGCAAAGATGTACTGCCACTAATCAGCAAAAACATAACATTTTCTCAGAGTTAATGATAGCATATTTAACCGTAAATAACAGAATAATGCAATAAATTGGTATAGAGCAAGGTACTGAGCATAGACCAGGCCAACAATAAATTGGTACTAAATCTAGAAATCACCATCTAAAATTTAGTTAATGAGACATTTTAGAATCAACTTGACAATTGATAGTAATGTTTGCATAGGACATATCCAGAACTAAAATTATACATAAATGCCTAAATTTCAATGCCCGATGCCCAAAATGTAAGATGATGGTTCTAGAAAGATAGTAAACTTGCAACCAGATTTAAAGAAAAGAAAATAGCAAGGTGCTGCCATGACCAAATCCTAACCAGAATGCATTTAATAAAATGGATTGCTTCTAGCTGCTGTAACGACATGTTCCATCAGGCCATGATCAAGTACTCCAGAGCATCGCATGCTTTTCAAAAAGAAATACTAGATGAATCTCACTAACAGGAGCACTAGGTGATTAATGGAAGTAATCTGCAGATTACACAGTGAACAAGTGAAAAATTTATCTCTCCCTGTGGAAGAACTAAGTTGATCAGGACATGCAGTAGCAGCAGGAGAAGCCTTGCATCATTGGTTTGGTCGGGTCGTCCACCACACTAGCCACCATCATGTACCCGTCGCCATCAGCAACATTGCTCCTGCAGCAGCAACAAATAATCATTTATAAATCAAACGAACCACGTACAAGGTTATACTAAGCATGTAAGTACAGTCCAGCTACATGTCCAAGGTTATACTAAGCATGTAAGTACAGTCCAGCTATAAAGTGGATGGAAAAGTGTGGCTGCTGTTGTTGCTACTTTAGCCAACTGAGCTAATTAATCTCATCAACCTAATACACTTCTCTCAAAAAAGAAAAAAGCAACTTCAAATATTGAGTACAGCAGCAACATCTACTTGTTAATGGAACTAAGTTGATCTGTACTCAATATTGAACTGGAACTAAGTTGATCAGGACATCCAGTTCAATATTGAGTACAGATCCCTCTAAAATACCTTGGCACAAGTGCATCACATATTCAGCAACTTAGCATCAGAAGTAGTGAGCACGAGAAGAGTGGGAGGGAGATGGAGGAGCTACCTGCCGCGGTCGCAATGGAAGCAGAGGAGCAGACCCCTCTTGCCCCCCACCCCCTCAAGCAGGACAGGGCTGCCGGCTGGGTGCACCCCTACTCCTCCACCTCCTCACCCTGCACATAGCAAGTTTCAGATGTTCAGAATAGTGAGATGATTCCATACAAAGTAGAACAGTTGTACTTGGCAATGCACACTAGCTAACAGAATGCCCACAATAAATATTTTGGCTAAACTACTTTCCTTGACAGCTTTACAAATTACAACAATGATTCATCTGACTATTTCTAGAGGAATCAACCCAACCCATTTGACAGAAATAAGCAGGCCACACATTTGAACATGAACAATAGACACACATCTGAGCATGTATTTCAGATTGGGAAGATAATAATGTCAGAGCCCTAGATGTCATCAATTAATAAGATAGATGGGGAAATGAGATGGTCACCTGTCCCAATCCTCACGATCCGCGTAGGTCTCCTCCTGGTAGCCATGGGGGTCCGCCTGCTCTCCCTGGTCCGGCTGGTCTCCGTCATCAACATGGTCTCCCCTAAAAAAACGACAAGGGTGGTGAGGGGGATTGAGGAGAAGAGAGGTCGGAGAAGAAGGGGGAGGTCAGATCGGGGGACGTTACCTCCTGGGGTCGGGGTAGTGCTGCTGGTGGTGGTGCTGCGGCGGCTGGGCCTCGTGGGCGTCGGGGGCGGCGGCGGCGTTGGCCTTGTACTTGGCGGCCTTCTTGCTGGCCCTGGTGGGCTTGTCGGGGTTGTCGGGCGGGACGACCTTCTTGACGACGCGGGCGACGGCCTCGTTGCCCGAGGCGCCATCGGCCAGGTCGAGCAGGTCGAAGATCCCCATCCCGATGGCGGCGGTAAGGTGTGAGAGAGAAGGTGGGAGAGGGGAAGAGGGTGTGGTGCCGCCCGGGGGGGAGGGCATCGGGGTGGGGGGGACTGCCGGTGGGGGAGACCGGAGACGGGCAGGGAGGTCACTGGTGGAGCAACGTGGCTGCCAGATCGGGGGAGGGTTAGGTGGAAATCCTAACCCTAGAAGAGAAGGAGGAGGGGGGACGCCATGGCCGTGCCTGGCCTGAGTGGATATGGGAGTTGAAGGCGAGGGGAGGGGGTCGGCAGTGGGTGGGGATGGCGGCGGTGGTGGGTGGGGATGGCGGCGGTGGGAGATGAGGGAGACGAAGGCAGAGAGGAGATGAGGGAGAGGAGGGTGGGGATGGATCGGATCTGGAGAAACGGTGGGTGGGTAGGTGGGTTAGGGTTTTGGTTTTTTCAGGAGAGGATCAACCGTTGGATGGGCGCGTGATGGATGGCTTGGATCGTGTCCAACTTGGTGATCCGCGTGGAGGTGGTTCCTCGCTTCTCATTGGCTGGCTGGCTCACGCTCGAAAATCCAAATTTTGGACCCAGAACTCTGATTTTTTTTACAAATGCCTACAAATGTGTGTTGCAATATTGGACCATACCATTTTCCAAAAGGCGGCTGTTAGGTGTCGGTCAATCGGCCTAAATATGGGTCGGTCGCCTCATGACCCTACGATGTTTTCGTGTGTAACCATTTGATTCACCCCCAAGTTATACTTTCTTCCCCATCTTGCTCGTTCTCTATCAGATAGAACACATAGTTGACCCTCCCACCATTGCACTGTCGCGCACAACCGTAGTCTGTCGCCTAAATGTTGGCATCACCCCAACATGCTCTAGTTGTAGCATTCGCCGGTTCTAGCACCTTCCCGAGGAGATTCATGTATTTCAACCCAAACGATCAATCTTATGGCCACATTCATGGCATAGTTTGTTCAAATGATCTCATATTGTGCACAAGGGTGCATCTTGGAATTACAAACAATGTTGCCAAAGGGAGTTTTCATTTTCTTTGCACGGAAAATTCATTTTCCATTTTTCGAGTGCCCGAAATGAGGTATTTTTGTGAAGGACCTACCATATATTTGTTGCAAAATTATACCAAATCAATTTTTTAAAATACTAGGCCATATTTAATGCACAATTGACCAAATGGTTGGGTGAAAAAAGTTTTGATCCACCTCTGGTGAAAAAGACAAATTGTCGTCGATTCAGCTAGAAGCGGGTGAAATTTGAACTGTAGCTGCCTCATAGTTTGCTCTTTATTTTTTACAAAAATCATTTCTAGGTACATAAGTATCTATTTAATCATAGAAACACCAAAAAAATTCCAAGATTCAACCACTAGGTAGGAACGGTCAAGCCCGCCGTTTTGACCGCATTTTGAAACGGGCATAAAAAATTCAAAAAAATCAAAAAATTGGAAAACCTTCACATTGTGTCATTATATGTGACCGAGTTTCCAGGAAAAATAATAAACTTGTAATACGGTAATTATTTTAAAAAAGTGTCCTCAGAAATGAGCTATCATGCGTGAAGATTCATGGCTTTCAAGCCAAATGATCAATATTATGGCCACATTCATGGCATAGTTTGTTCAAATGATCTCATATTGTGCACAAGGGTGCATCTTGGAATTCCAAACAATGTTGCCTAAGGGAGTTTTCATTTTCTTTGCACGGAAAATTCATTTTCCATTTTTCGAGTGCCCGAAATGAGGTTTTTTTGTGAAGGAACTACCAAATAATTGTTGCAAAAATGGACCAAATAAATTTTATAAAATACTAGGCCATGTTTAGTGCACAATTGACAAAATGGTTGGGTGTAAAAAGTTTTGATCCACCTCTCGTGAAAAAGACAAATTGTCGCCGATTCAGCTGGAAGTGGGTCAATTTTGAACTGCAGCTGCCTCATAGTTTACTCTTTATTTTTTACAAAAATCATTTATAGTTAAATAAGTATCGATTTAATTAGAAATACATGGTTTTATGGCGAGACATCGACGTTTGGACGGTGGCCGAGGGCCCCAACTCTAGAGCGCGTAAGCTCGCATGCCCGCCGCGTGGTCACCGCGTGACCGTGGCGTTGCCATGTGTTCTGGGCGGCCTAGGCATGTCCAGTTGGTTGGGAAATCCCCAGGTAGGTGCTAGGAAGAAAATCACAACATAAGATTCTCACGAGGAGACCGATCGATGCTCAAACATGAATAAGCAGCCAAGTGTTTGATTAGCGGTACGGGAAATGTACATGGCTAATGGGCGTGAGTTTTGGCTGAGGATGATTAGTTACTAAGAAGACCGTCTTCACAAATTTTCAGCTCAAAAGGAGGAGCCTAGGTGGTACTTGCTTTGCAAACCACCACACAGGACATAAATACAAATGTTGAAGCTCGGCTCAAAATAATGAATGGATTGAGCTGGCATTTGGTGGAGGATGGTTATTTGGGCATAGGAAAGCACTGTAGAAAATGGATACCATTTGGACATGCCAAAGTGGTACTTCCTTCACAAACTGTTGTTCTGAACAGAATAGGAAAATGAATATTTTTGTAGGAAAGGAAGGTTTTTACATATTTGACGAAGATATGACCCAAAGAATTTATGAGATTTTTTTGGGAATTTTGGGAATGACAGAAATATAGGTTGCTTCACAACCTAGGGCAAAAACTGCCACATGGACATGACACATAGGCAAAACTGATGAGATGGCACCTAGTCATCACAACCCACCACAATTTACAAGGCTATGACCATCTATATTGGTCGTTAACAACTAGAAATAAGGCAGCAGACTAGCGCTGTTAGCTTTATGACCATTTCATGTAAGGAAATTATGACCTTTCTGACCAAAATGGTCGCAATGGTTTAGGGTTTGGAGCCCCTCGAACAGCTTTTGACCAAATGGTCTCAAATGGTCATAAATCTATGACCAATTCTTCCAGGGTCACTGACAGAAGGTCATAAGTTGACATATTTCTTGTAGTGCTGGTGCTCTATTTGGCCGCCACCCCTCACTCCGCCAGCACCGCTCTGGTGGCACTAACACAAGAGCTATAGGATCGAAAGTATGTCTAGAGGGGGGGTGATTAGACTACTTGACCAAATAAAAATTTATCATTTTCCCAATTTTAGTCTTTGGCAGATTTTAGCTATCTTAGCACAAGTCAAGCAATCTTAACACAATTCAAGCAAGCATGCAAAGAGTATATGACCAGCGAAAAGTAAAGCATGCAACTTGCAAGAATGTAAAGGGAAGGGTTTGGAGAATTCAAACGCAATTGGAGACATAGATGTATTTTTCATGGTTCCGATAGGTGGTGCTATCGTACATCCACGTTGATGGAGACTTCAACCCACAAAGGGTAACGATTGCGCAAGTCCACGGAGGGCTCCACCCACGAAGGGTCCACGAAGAAGCAACCTTGTCTATCCCACCATGGCCGTCGCCCACGAAGGACTTGCCTCACTAGCGGTAGATCTTCACGAAGTAGGCGATCTCCATGCCCTGACAAACTCCTTGGTTCAACTCCACAATCTTGTCGGAGGCTCCCAAGTGACACCTAGCCAATCTAGGAGACACCACTCTCCAAGAAGTAACAAATGGTGTGTTGATGATGAACTCCTTGCTCTTGTGCTTCAAATGATAGTCTCCCCAACACTCAACTCTCTCTCACAGGATTTGGATTTGGTGGAAATGAGATTTGAGTGGAAAGCAACTTGGGGAAGGCTAGAGATCAAGATTCATATGGTAGGAATGGAATATCTTGGCCTCAACACATGAGTAGGTGGTTCTCTCTCAGAAACAGCAAGTTGGAAGTGTAGGTTTGTTCTGATGGCTCTTTCCACGAATGAAGAGGAGATGGAGGGGTATATATAGCCTCCACACAAAATCTAACCGTTACACACAACTTGCCAAACTCGGTGGGACCGAATTGAGAAACTCGGTCGGACCGATTCAGCAAATCTAGTGACCGTTAGGATTTTCGGTGGGACCGACATGCAACTCGGTAGGACCGATATGGTTAGGGTTAGGGCATAACGTAATCTCGGTGAGACCGATTACACAAACTCGGTGGGACCGATTTTGGTAATAAGCTAACCAGAGAGTTGGTTAGGTAAACTCGGTGGGACCGGTTCGCTCATTTCGGTGGGACCGAAATGTTACAAAAAGGAAACAGGGAGTTTACATTGCAATCTCGGTGGGACCGATCGCTCATCTCGGTGGTACCGAAACATTATGAAGGGAAATAGAGAGATTAAAATCCCATCTCGGTGAGACCGAGATCCCTATCGGTGAGACCGATTTGCCTAGGGTTTGTGGCAGTGGCTATGACATATGAACTCGGTGGCGCCGGATAGAAGGAATTGGTAGGGCCGAGTTTGACTTTGGTTTAGGTCATATGAGGATGTGAGAAAGTAGTTGAGGGATTTGGAGCATATCACTAAGCACTATGGAGCAAGAAACTCATTAAACAACACCTCATCCCTCCTTGATAGTATTGGCTTTTCCTATAGACTCAATGTGATCTTGGATCACTAAAATATAAAATGTAGAGTCTTGAGATTTTGAGCTTGAGCCAATCCTTTTGTCCTTAGCATTTTGAGGGGTCCACTTTTCTCATCCATGGCGTGCCATTCATTGAGCTTTTCCTGAAATATTCATCTTGGAATAATGTTAGCCCAATGAGCTATATGTTGTTAGGAATTACCAAAACCACCTAGGGATAGTTGCACTTTCAATCTCCCCCTTTTTGGTAATTGATGACAACATATAGATCAAAGCTTCGACAAATGATAATAAGAGTGAAAAACATTGTCGCTTTGAGAAGTATGTGATAAGCAAGAGCTCCCCCTAAATTTGTGCATAGTTTAAGATTTGCTTTGGACTGCAAATGCACAAAGAGTTAGGCTCATGGGTTACTCTTCCATGTCACATACATCTTGGTGGAGAGCTCAAAATGATAATAATTCAATACATGCACTCATCACCAAGCAAAGTGAATGATCATATAGAGATAAAGAGGATAATGTCATCCAACAAGCATAAATGTAGCATATGATCAAACACATGATCATCCAAGTATCATACAGACATAAAGTATCTCAAACAAGCAAGTAAAGTTCAACCACCAAAGCAAGAGAGAATAAAAAGCGACACACTCTCTTGAAGCCTATGATCTATACATTTTCTCCCCCTTTGGCAACAAGTTACCAAAAAGTTCATAGAAAATGCATAGCACTAAATCGTCTCTTAGGCTTGATCTTCAGGTGGTGGTGTAGAGATGGATCCTTGGACAAAGACTTCAATAGATGTGGATGGAGCTGGAGGAGTAGGTGCTGGAGCTAGTTGTACTGGAGCTGTAGGAGCTGTAGCTGGTGTAGATGAAGTGGCTCTGGTGTCTGTCACTGGCACTGCAGCTGATCTCTGAGCTTTAGGCACTCTGGCAAATGCATCAGTGGTAGTCTTGCCCTTCCTCTCCTGCATATCATCCTGAAGCTGCTCAATAATAGACTGGTTCTTAGTTACCTTTACATCCAAGTCATAGAACTTCTGCTCCATGATCCTCTCCAGGCTCTCCTGGTTTTGAGTCAAGGTGGCCAGCCCCTTCTCAATCCTCAGAGTGGATGCAATCAAGTAGCCAAGCTGATCTTGTTTGCTCTTCAAAAAGTACTGAGATGCCTCTTCCATTGTTGGCATCTTGGTAGCCTTCTCTGTCCTTGCCTTCTCCTTCTTTGCTTGAGCATGCACAGAAGATGGTTCGTCTTCATCCATAACCACTTGGTTGTCCTCAAAGTCTAGATAGATAGGCGTGTGATCCTTGTCCAACAAGTATGTGCCAGTGCCCATCTTGGAGTTAATCAGCTCCTGGATCTATGGGGCATACCCACAACTTCTCTTCTGGTCAGCTGCTATCCTCTTGATAGTCTCAACTATAAGGCTCATGACCTTGAACTTCCGTGGCACATCAAATAAGTGTAGTAGATTTATTGCATGGCCTCTGATCATGTTGTGATCACCTGACTTGGGCAAGAGAGTGTGTCTGAGGATCCATTTGGTGGTTGGCAGTCCTGACAGAAGGTAATGTACTGATCCAAACTTATGTGTTTCAACAGCAGCATCTGGGATCTCCTTGTACATATGTACCATAGAGTTGTGGTCCATCTTCTTCTTGGCATAGACATCCAAGTCATCCTCTTTCTCCATAGGTGCATTGATCAGATTAGCCCATTCTTCAATTGTTGATTGGTACCTAGTACCTTCAGACATCCATACTATCCTGCCATCTGGATAGAAGTGTGTTGTGGAGTAGAATTGCATTATGAGCTCATCATTCCCCTTTGTGAGCTTCTGCCCAACAAAGTCTGCCACTCCACAAGCACTAAAACTGTCATACACACCAGGATAGCGTTCTTCATTCTCCTTCATGTAGGTCCAGTCAACCCACCTCATGTCACACACTATTGGCTTCTTATCCAGCAACACAGTCTCATAGAAATCCTGTTGTTCCTTTGTATGGAACCTGTAGTCAACAGCAGTCCTCCTCCTAACTGCATAAGGATCAGGCGACCTCCACTGTCTAAGGCCTGCATCCTTTCTCAGCTTCATGTTCTCAGCCATAGGATGAGCATCATTATGATCTGGAATCTTTGGCTTCAATTTTCTCAAGACATGCTCTTCATCATCTTCCTCTTCAGCAACAGTTTCAAGCACTGGGGGCTTGTTCTTCTCAGCAGCAGATATGTTCCTGGTATTCCTCTTAGGTGCAGTCTTGGGCTTGGAGGCAGCTTTGGGTGCTTCTTTGAGCTTTGAAGATGCAGCCCCTGACCTGATAGCATCACCCATAAGCTTCTGTGCCTTGGGTGCTGGTGCAGCAACCTCTTCTTCTTCTTCTTCTTCTTCTTCTTCTTCTTCAGTGTCTCTCCTCATAGAGGGATTGCCAAGAACTTTGGCAGTAGTGGTTCTGACTCTCTTTTTCTTTTTGTCTTGGCCAACAACTTCATTTTCTGACTCAATAGTAAACTTCATGGTCTCTCCAGTCGCAACCTTCCTAGGTTTGGAAGTGGAAATCCTTCTTGCAGGTGCCTTCTTCTGCACTCCTGGCTTAGTGGTTGCAGCTGAGCCATACTCCTTTTTGAGCACCTTCTTCTTGGAAGTGGCCTCATCCTCAACTGCCACATAGTCTTCATCAGATTCTGAGGTTTTCTTCTTTCTGGCCCTGGTGGCAGCTTTGGGTAAGTTGCTTGGGGTGCTCCTGCTACCCTCATCAGAGCTGCTAGAGGGACTAGTGCCCTCACTCATTTGAACCTGCTCCTCTGACTTGTTCTGGCTATCACTTTGATCAGACATATTGCAAACACTGACTGCAGACCCTGTGAATAGATATAGATGAGATAGAGTGGATGAGCATCACAAAATACAGAGGTTTTTGCAAAAGAATGAGTCAAAAACTTAGTTTTAGTTTTCCACAGAAAGCATTTCGGATCAACCGATTTGTAAACTCGGTGATACCGAAGCAGCTTTTGGAACCTAAACTAGTGAACTCGGTCAGACCGAGTCACAGTTCGGTGGCACCGAGACTGCTAGGGTTTCACAAAGTCCTGAACTCGGTCACACCGATTTGCAATTCTTGGTCAGACCGAGAATCACATGTGCAATGGCCTAAGCCGAATCGGTGGAACTGAGTTCTACAACTCGGTGGGTCTGAGATGGTTTCGGCGGAAACCTAACCCTAAATTTTCAATTCATCTCTAATCTACGAAGTGTTTTGACTAGATAGGATATTTTCAATCGTGGCAAGATTCATGGCGAACACAATGTGCTAGGAATCAGACGGGGATAGCACAGTGATCGAGTCCATACCCTAGTTCGGTGATGAACTCGCTACGGCGGCAACGGCGGGGATGATTTCCGTTGACGGCAGCGGAGACCAGCGACTGGAGGCGGCTGGCGATGAGGAGGATGATACGTCTTCAACGTATCTATAATTTTTGATTGTTCCATGCTATTATATTACCTCTTTTGGATGTTTATGGGCTTTATTTTACACATTTATATCATTTTTGGGACTAACCTACTAACTGGAGGCCCAGTCCATATTGTTGTTTTTTTGCCTATTTCAGTATTTCGAAGAAAAAGAATATCAAACGGAGTCCAAACGGAATGAAACCTTCGGGAGCGTTATTTTTGGAACAAATCTGATCCGGAGAGCCTGGAGTGCAAGTCAAGAAAGCTCCGAGGGCCCCACGAGATAGGAGGGCGCCCTCCCCCTGCAGGGCGCGCCCCCTATCTCGTGGGCCCCTCGGGCGGCCACCGACGTACTTCTTCCTCCTATATATGCCTACGTACCCCGAAAACATCCAGGAGCACCACGAAACACAACTTCCACCGCCGTAACCTTTTGTATCCGCGAGATCCCATCTTGGAGCCCTTGTCGGCACTCTGCCGGAGGGGAAAGCAACCATGGAGGGCCTCTACATCAACATCCTTGCCCCTCCAATGAGTTGTGAGTAGTTTACAACAGACCTACGGGTCCATAGTTATTAGCTAGATGGCTTCTTCTCTCTTTTTGGATCGCAATACAATGTTCTCCCCCTCTCCTATGGAGATCTATTCGATGTAATCTCTTTTTGCGGTGTGTTTGTCGAGATCCGATGAATTGTGGGTTTATGATCAAGTTTATCTATGAATAATATTTGAATCTTCTTTGAATTCTTTTATGTATGATTGAGTTATCTTTGCAAGTCTCTTCGAATTATCAGTTTGGTTTGGCCTACTAGATTGATCTTTCTTGCCATGGGAGAAGTGCTTAGCTTTGGGTTCAAGCTTGCGGTGTTCTTACCCAGTGACAGAAAGGGTTGCAAGACACGTATTGTATTGTTGCCATCGAGGATAACAAGATGGGGTTTATATCATATTGCATGTGTTTATCCCTCTACATCATGTCATCTCGCTTAATGTGTTACTCTGTTCTTATGAACTTAATACTCTAGATGCAGGCAGGAGTCGGTCGATGTGTGGAGTAATAGTAGTAGATGCAGGCAGGAGTCGGTCTACTTGTTATGGACGTGATGCCTATATACATGATCATGCCTAGATAATCTCATAACTATGTGCTTTTCTATCAATTGCTCGACAGTAATTTGTTCACCCACCGTAATACTTATGCTATCTCGAGAGAAGCCTCTAGTGAAACCTATGGCCCCTGGGTCTATCTCTTATCATATTTGCTTTCCGTCTACCTTTATTTGCATCTTTACTTTTTGCATCTATATCAAAAATACCAAAAATATATTTATCTTATCATACTATCTTGTCACGCCCAATATGCGATACTATCCTAAAGAGACTCGAAGGTCCCACCAAGGATAGAACCGCATATTGAAACGCTTTTGCAAGGTGGATATCATTACATCAACATTACATAATAGATGGGGATACATACAAGAGGCATACAGTGCCACATGAATACAACATCACAATACATAAGAGCATCATCCGACTACGGATGAAACACAAACAGAAACTCAAACGACATCCACCCTGCTAGCCCAGGCTGCCGACCTAGAACCTATCCCCTGATCAAAGAAGAAGCAGAAGAAGAACTCCAAAACAAGTAACATCGCTCTCGCGTCATGATCATCGCGTAACCTGTACCTGCAACTGTTGTTGTAGTAATCTGTGAGCCACGAGGACTCAGCAATCCCATTACCATGGGTATCAAGACTAGCAAAGCTTAATGGGAAAGGAAGGGGTAAAGTGGTGAGGTTGCAGCAGCGACTAAGCATATATGGTGGCTAACATACGCAAATGAGAGCAAGAAGAGAAGCAAACGGAACGGTCGTGAAGCTAGCAATGATCAAGAAGTGATCCTGAACTCCTACTTACGTCAAACATAACCCAAAAACCGTGTTCACTTCTCGGACTCCACTGAGAAGAGACCATCACGGCTACACACGCGGTTGATGCGTTTTACTTCGGATCTAGTGTCAAGTTATCTACAACCGGACATTAACAAATTCCCATCTGCCCATAACCGCGGGCACGACTTTCGAAAGTTTATACCCTGCAGGGGTGTCCCAACTTAGCCCATGATAAGCTCTCACGATCAACGAAGGATATACCTTCTCCCAGGAAGACCCGATCAGACTCGGAATCCTGGTTTACAAGACATTTCGACAATGGTAAAACAAGACCAGCAAAGCCGCCCGAATGTGCCGACAAATCCTGATAGGAGCTGCACATATCTCGTTCTCAGGGCACACCGGATTGTCCAAACTTCCGGTAGGCCAGCCCAGATTTGCCCCTGGTGGCCACCGGCGGTTGACAGGTTGGACCAACACTCACGACGAGCACTAGCCCAGGGGGGATAAAATAAAGATGACCCTCGGGTTGGCCGACCCAAGGGAAGGGTATAGGTGGTGGTGAGGCAAATGGTAAAACCAAGGTTGGGCCTTGCTGGAGGAGTTTTATTCAAAGTGAACTGTCAAGGGGGTCCCATAAATCACCCGACCGCGTAAGGAACGCAAAATCCGGGAACATAACACCGGTATGACGGAAACTAGGGCGGCAAGAGTGGAACAAAGCACCAGGCATAAGGCCGAGTCTTCCACCCTTTACCAAGTATATAGATGCATTAATAGTATAAGAGATATTGTGATATCCCAACAAAATCATGTCCACCATGGAGCAATCTTCAACTTCACCTGCAACTAGCAACGCTATAAGAGGGGCTGAGCAAAAGCGGTAACATAGCCAAACAACGGTTTGCATAGGAAAGGTATCAAAGGTTAGAGGTTCATGGCAATATGGGAGGCTTGATAAACAGGTGATAGGTAGCGCAGCATAGTGATAGAATGAAGCAACTAGCATAGCAATGATAGTAGTGAGATCTAGGGTAGCGGTCATCTTGCCTGAAATCCCGCAAGGAAGAAGAACGAGTCCATGAAGAAGACGAACGGGAGTAGTCGAACGAATCCTCACGATCGCAACGAAACAGGAATTATCGAGAAGAAGCACAACCGAAAAGAAGCAAACAACATGGTAAACACACCACACATGAACAAGGCATGATGCACAAACAGGCATGATGCAAGACAAGACTACATGAAGCTACTCATGGCAAGAGATGATGCAAACAATAGCAACACATCAAGGCAAGTTTAAATGAGGCCGGGAGCAACATATAACAATTCCGGTAAGTCCTCATATGCATATTTCGAAATTGGTCCAGATATGAATAAACCTTATGTTCAAGTTGTTAAACAGCAAGTTAAGATGCACAAAGATGATCTACACGAGATTCTAGTCAAGTTACATATAAAGTTCATTTAGTCGGAGCTACGGCCTAGAAGATATGAGCAAAACAAGTTAAACATGGCATTGATGCAAAATGCACACAAACATCAAGAAAAACCTCAAAACATGGATGCAACATGATAATATGAAACTACATGCAAAACTAAGCAAGTTTCATATAGAGCACACTCAAAACGGAGCAACGGTTCAACACACACACTATACAAGATATGGCAACAATCTGTCCAAAATAGCAACTAGGCATATTGCAAGCATCAAAACAACAAGAAAACAAAAGGCATGGAGATGATGTACAGGTAAATCATAACAAAACATGAACACTGAGCTATCTCCACAATCACTAGAACATGCTCAAACACACATGGCAAGATTGCAAATAATAACAGTTCAGACTTTGCAGAAAATAATATCAGGTTGCAATGTTTAGAGCTATCAAACAACATGTTACAGGAACTTATAATGGCAAACAAAGGCATGGAATGAATCTACTAATTGCATAGATCAAAAGTCCCTTACTGACCATGAGCCAAAAAGGATCAGAAGATATGATGGCACCCACGTAAACATAGCAAGTTATAATACAGATTCATACATGGCAGAAACAACGATAAGTAGGCATGTAGATGAGCATGTACCACTCACCACAGAGCAACAAATGGCATGGAAAGGCAACCAACAGTAACAAGGCATGTTTGTGAAGCTAAGCATGGCAAGAGCAAGTTCATAGCATGCAAGGATCAACTACAACAACCTTGGCAAAATTGAATAACATGTAAACAATCTGCCAGGAAACATTTTGGAGCAAAAGTAGAGCACGAAAATGACATGCTAGACTACTCTATAATTGCAACTAGGGGCATGAATGGATAGATAAAAACCATATGTTCAAAACATCCTTACTGAAGTATCTCAAAATAAGCATGGATCTCTCTGTAGCATCAAGTTTACATGGCATCAAAATAACAGCAGAACATGGACTAAAATCAATAACATCACGATGCCTAGTTTGCATGCTTGTGCTAGTCACCACATTGATCACAAAAATACATGGTAAGAACCTCTGTAAAGAAGACATGGCATAGATCAAAACTCATGTAGACATCAACCTCATAGGATGCACACATCAATCATGGCAAAAATGACAAAAGAGCATGTTCTGTTAACAGACAGCAGCCAATATTATGAAACACTCTTGCAACGATGATTCAGGCATCAATATGAGCTCAAATGAACACGATGCAATGTAACTAAATGAATTACTCATTGAGACGAACAATTTGACATATTACACGCACGAAATGAAGCTATGGATGCAGAGTTATGATGCGATGAACATGGCATGATAATATCACAGATTCGGGGACTTAGAGAAAAATGGACCTCGGGTGGAAAGTCAACGCGGCCGCGGATCTCGCCGGAGAAGGTCGTGGAGGCGCCGGACGAGGTCGGCGGAGGCGGGGACGGGGTGCTCCCGGGCGGATCTCGCCGGATCCGCCCCGGGGCGAGGCGCGACGGAGGCGAGGAGGCGCGGGGCCACGCGGCGGCGGACTGGTGGCCGGCGGTGGCGGACGAAGGCAAGGCCGTGGCCCAGGAGGCGGGGCGCGGGGACGCTAGCTGAGGCGGGGGCGGCGCGAGGAGACGGGGAGGCGACGGGGCGCGGCCGGGCGGCCAGCGGCGACGGTCGCCAGTGAGGCTCAGTCCGGCCGGGGCGGCGCCGGCGGGCGAGCGGGAGGCGGCGGGGCGGAGCAATTCCGGCGGCGAGGGGATGGGCTTCGGCGGCGGCGGAGCGGGCCGGGCGGCGGTTGGATCCGGGCCCGCGCGGGTCCAGGACGGGCTCCGCGGCCCGGCGGCGGAGGAGGGTGGCGCGGCGCCACGTGGCGGTGCGCAGTTGGACGAGGGCGGCGGCGGGCTGACGTGTCGCGTGGGGATTGGCTGCAGCGACATGGAGGCTGGACATGTCCGGCGGGGTTGGACATGTCCGGTGCACAAGGGGAGCGGGGCTAGGGTTTCGTCTGCGTTTTGGACGGGGAGGGACACATATTTATAGGTAGAGGGAGCTAGGAGAGTCCAAATGAGGAGCGGTTTTCGCCCACACGATCATGATCGAACGACCGAGAGCATGGAGGGGAGTTTGATGGGTTTCGGGCCACTTTGGAGGGGTGTTGGGCTGCAAAGAGAAGGGGGGTTTCGGGCTACGCGGTTAACCGTTGGAGTACCAAACGAACTCCAAATGGCACGAAACTTGACAGGCGGTCTACCGGTGCTATGCCAAGGCCGCTTGGCAAACGTCGGGCCATTCCGAGAAGGTTTAATAACCACTCACAATAGAGACAAAAGGGGAACGCCGGAGGGCATAGGAGTGCCGGATTGCAAAACGGACAATGGGGAAAATGTTCGGATGCATGAGACGAACATGTATGCAATGCAATGCACATGATGACATGACAAAAATGCAACACACAAGCAAATGACATGGCAACAACGGCAAATAACTGGCGGACACCTGGCGCATCGAAACCGGGGCGTTACATATCTTTATTAGATCTCACTTTCGCAAGTGGCCATGAAGGGATTGACAACCCTTTTATTGTGTTGGTTGCGAGTTCTCAGTTTGTATGTGTAGGTGCGTGGGACTTTTGAGGAGCCTCCTACTGGATTGATACCTTGGTTCTCAAAACTGAGAGAAATACTTACACTACACTTTGCTGCATCACCCTCTCCTCTTCGAGGAAAACCAACGCAAGCTCAAGACGTAGCAGAGGACGATCCGGAGACCCTGGAGGCAAAGCGGGCTACGCGCGGGCGAAAGAGTTCGGAGAAAGTTTCCAAATTTTTGCCCGTGGGTATATATAGCCCAACCCTGTCGGTGTGACCGAGTGGAACAACTCGGTGGCACCGAGATGCATAACTGCTGATAGTTACAGCAACTCGGTGTGACCGAAAAGTTCAAATCACCGAGATTGAAAACCTAGATAGACTTAGTGATCTCGGTATGACCGAAATGGAAGAATCGGTCAGACCGAAACACACAAAGAAGTTTTGGAAGTTTAAGTCTATGACGAATTGGGGACTCCGAGTGCTCCTCACACAGAGTGGTTCGAATCTGACTTGATCAAATTTTGTGATGTAGCATGAATAGAATTTGAGACGAGAAAAGCATAGATAGCTAGAGAAGTTTCTTAGGCACTCTTGTCCATCCACTTGGCAAAAGAAACAGAAACCAATCAATCAAAGCAACAAGTGGATGTCCTCGAATGAGTAAAATATGCAACCAACATGCTCACACAATAAAATGGCAAATGAAATATGTGGCAAAGCATGCATAACCAATTCTAGCATCTATCAAGCAATTGGCGATGACTAGGTCATCTATATATGAGTATATTGACTTAGGAGTCAAATGAGAACATTTGATCATAGTTCATACTCATCGTTTAAGCTCAAGTGGGGTTACCACTTTTACATAATGCATTGATGTGTTCACACCATTAGAGTTGCTTTGACTCAATTCTTAGAGTAAAGCTCCCCCTAGATGTGAGATACCCCCTTAGAGGGATGAACTAACCTTGGGTTTTGTCGATGATGACTTCATGTAGGTGTTGAAGACGTGGGTGCTCAATGTTGATGTAGATCATTTGGAGCAATCCTTTGGAGTGAGTTGCACTTTCAATACCTACACGGGTTAGTCCCACAAGGAACAAACAAGGATATCCATAGACATAGAGTGATGCACACACAAGATGATGTCTATGAAAGCATTAGGTTACCTTGTCCCTTGTCTTACCAACAAGAGGGTTTGTGACTCCTTGAACTAGTGCAAGATATGAAAGTTGATTGCACTTGTTGTTGCCAAAATGATGTGAGTGAAATATGTTAACGGAGTTACCCTCAAGAACTCTCTAGTTCTTCTTTTTCGGGATCCACATCATCTTGATGGGAATCCTTGGAGTTGTAGTCGTACTTGATGAAGTAGAGCTTGACGTAGTCTTGCGAACCCACTTGACCAAGGCCTTTGGAGCTTCTTCAAAAGCATCAATATCCTCTTGAAGCTTGTCCTTGCCTTTTTGCTTGTGGTCTTGTGGTGGAAGATCATCTTGAGCGTGTGTCCCTTTGAAGGAAGTAGGATCATACTTCTCTTGTTGAGGAACAAACTTCGTCTTGGGGTATTGATCTTCTTCCCACTCAACTCCATTGGCATTGAACTTTTGTTCAAAACCAACACCTTCGTTCTTCCGGTGCCTTCCTTGCTTGCGTACAATTTCCTCAAATTGCTTACTCCTGGCAAGGCTCTTGTAAACACATTTCTCTATAATTCCCTTCAATAAGCTATTTTCTTGCTCAAGTGTAACTTGGCTAAGAGAATCATTAGTGGAATCAAGAGAACTTTTAGAAGCAACAACATTGGATTTAGCATAATTATTGTTACTACTAGAGGAAGAATCCTTCTTGTTCTTGTTAATAGACTTGACCTGAGGCATGTAAGTAGATAAGAGTAAACGCTTGGCAATGTAAGAAGAACTTTTCTTACGGAGATCGTCATTGATTGCCTTTAAGAACTCATGCTCTTGCTCAAGGTTGAGCTTTTCAAAGCGTAACTTCTCATGAGTCCTTAAAAGTTCTCAATGATCTTCTAAGATAGTTTCATGAGCTAACTTAAGAGTGTTTAGTTCTTTAGTTATAAGCTCAATATTATCCTTATCATTGTCATTCGTTTTATCTTGATTAGCATGATTAATTGACGTTTCATCATAGTATTCATCACTAGAGTTGTCAACAAGTAAATCATCATCACCTAACAAGTCATCTTCATAACTATTGAAATCAACATACTCGGGGTGTGTTACCTTTGGGCCTTTAGCCATGAAGCATCTTCCAAGTCCTTCATTTGGTGAATCAAATATGTCATAGGAGTTGGTTGACACAAGTGCTAGACCGGCAACACCTTCATCTTGAGTACATTCGGAGTCGGAGTGATAGCTTCTCTCGGAGTGATTGTCGGAGTCGGAGCCGTATACCCATTCACCAACATGAGCTTGATGTCTTTGTTTTGTGTAGCTCTTTGATGACTTGTCCTTCCTTTCCGAATCCTTGCTTCTCCGGGATGTTCTTCGTTCATAACGATCATCTCTACTCCTCCTTTCTCTTGGTGGTGATTCTTCTCTCCTACTTCTCCTCTTGGGTGATTCTTCTCTTCTTTTGTAGGGTGTCGTACACTCGTCGGAATAGTGTTTGGGTCTTCCACAATTGTAGAATTTGCGCTCTCGACTAGAAGATCTTTTGTCATTGTAGGACCTTGACTTGGAGCTTCTCTCTTTGCTTTTACTCTTGTAGAACTTGTTGAAGTTCTTCACCATTAAGCTTAATTCTTCGTTGAAGGTTTGTTTCTCACTTGATGATGTGGGGGCTTCACATGAGGCTTTGTAAGCACCACTTGACTTGTTGTGAAGTTCCTCCTTATCCTTGAGTGACATCTCATGAGCAACAATTCTTCCAATGACTTCTGTTGGCTTGAGATCTTTGTAATTGGGCATCATTTGGATCAATGTGCACACGGTATCATATTTTCCGTCCAAAGCTCTTAGGATCTTCTTGATGATGAATTTGTCGGTCATCTCTTCACTTCCTAAGCCGGCAATCTCATTTGTGATAAGAGCAAGCCTAGAGTACATTTCAACGACACCTTCACCATCCTTCATTTTGAACTTGTCAAGTTGACTTTGAAGCACGTCCAACTTGGATTCCTTGACGGAGTCGGTACCTTCATGCATATCAATCAAAGTATCCCAAATTTCCTTTGCATTCTCAAGACGGCTGATTTTGGTGAATTCTTCGGGGCACAATCCGTTGAAGAGGATATCACAAGCTTGAGCGTTGTATTGCAGCATCTTCAACTCTTCCGCGCTAGCTTCATGGTTCGGTTCTCTCCCATCAAATAATTCACCTTGCAAGCCAATACACACAATAGCCCAAACGGCGGGGTTATGTTCAAGAATATGCATTTTCATCTTATGCTTCCAACTAGCAAAATTATTACCATCAAAGTAAGGACCTCTACGGTGATAATTTCCCTCGCTAGACGCCATACTCTCCTAGGTTGTGAAACCAAGGCTATGACCACCAAAAGCTATGAAAATCAAAGTAAATGGAGACCAAAGCTCTGATACCACTAGTAGGATCGAAAGTATGTCTAGAGGGGGGGGTGATTAGACTACTTGACCAAATAAAAACTTATCCTTTTTCCAATTTTAGTCTGTGGCAGATTTTAGCTATCTTAGCACAAGTCAAGTAATCTTAACACAATTCAAGCAAGCATGCAAAGAGTATATGAGCAGCGAAAAGTAAAGCATGCAACTTGCAAGAATGTAAAGGGAAGGGTTTGGAGAATTCAAACGCAATTGGAGACATAGATGTTTTTGTCGTGGTTCCGATAGGTGGTGCTATCATACATCCACGTTGACGGAGACTTCAACCCATGAAGGGTAATGGTTGCGCGAGTCCACGGAGGGCTCCACCCACGAAGGGTCCACGAAGAAGCAACCTTGTCTATCCCACCATGGTCGTCTCCCATGAAGGACTTGCCTCACTAGCGATAGATCTTCACGAAGTAGGCGATCTCCTTGCCCTTACAAACTCCTTGGTTCAACTCCACAATCTTGTCGGAGGCTCCCAAGTGACACCTAGCCAATCTAGGAGACACCACTCTCCAAGAAGTAACAAATGGTGTGTTGATAATGAACTCCTTGCTCTTGTGCTTCAAATGATAGTCTCCCCAACACTCAACTCTCTCCCACAGGATTTGGATTTGGTGGAAAGGAGATTTGAGTGGAAAGCAACTTGGGGAAGGCTAGAGATCAAGATTCATATGGTGGGAATGGAATATCTTGGCCTCAACACATGAGTAGGTGGTTCTCTCTCAGAAATAGCAAGTTGGAAGTGTAGGTTTGTTCTGATGGCTCTCTCCATGAATGAAGAGGAGATGGAGGGGTATATATAGCCTCCACACAAAATCCAACCGTTACACACAACTTGCCAAACTCGGTGGGACCGAATTGAGAAACTCGGTCGGACCGATTCAGCAAATCTAGTGACCGTTAGGATTTTCGTTGGAACGACATGCAACTTGGTAGGACCGATATGGTTAGGGTTAGGGCATAACGTAATCTCGGTGAGACCGATTACACAAACTCGGTGGGACAGATTTTGGTAATAAGCTAACAAGAGAGTTGGTCAGGTAAACTCGGTGGGACCGGTTCGCTCATTTCGGTGGGACCGAAATGTTACGAAAAGGAAACATGGAGTTTACATTGCAATCTCGGTGGGACCGATTGCTCATCTCGGTGGTACTGAAACGTTATGAAGGGAAACAGAGAGATTACAATCCCATCTCGGTGAGACCGATATCCCTATCGGTGAGACCGATTTTCCTAGGGTTTGTGGCAGTGGCTATGACATATGAACTCGGTGGCGCCGGATAGAAGGAATCGGTAGGGCCGAGTTTGACTTCGGTTTAGGTCATATGCGGATGTGAGAAAGAAGTAGAGGGCTTCGGAGCATATCACTAAGCACTATGGAGCACGAAACTCATTAAGCAACACCTCATCCCTCCTTGATAGTATTGGCTTTTCCTATAGACTCAATGTGATCTTGGATCACTAAAATATAAAATGTAGAGTCTTGAGCTTTTGAGCTTGAGCCAATCCTTTTGTCCTTAGCATTTTGAGGGGTCCACTTTTCTCATCCATGGCATGCCATTCATTGAGCTTTTCCTGAAATATTCATCTTGGAATAATGTTAGCCCAATGAGCTATATGTTGTTAGGAATTACCAAAACCACCTAGGGATAGTTGCACTTTCAAGACCGCACGATCAAGGACCCTCAGCAGGGCACCCGGTCACCAAGCAAAGCACAACAACCTTAGGATGATGCTCCTGAGGCCTCAGCTGATCCGACAGCCAACATCCCTCCCAGGGCTCAAACCGACCCTTCGGCCGGAGGAGCTGCAGAGGCTGAGTCTCGTGAGGCCGCAGTCAACGCGGCAGGTCATGGGACTCTCGAAGGCCAGCATACTCAAGGGACACAAGACCTCACCAACACCTCTTCCCTCATCGAGCACCCGGTCTACTTCATCAGCATGGTGCTACGAGAGACACGGGCGCGCTACCCCATGCCCCAAAATCTCTTGCTCGCGCTCCTCGTCGCCTCCCAAAAGTTGCGCCATTACTTCCAGGGCCACCCTATCAATGTCGTTTCAGCCTACCCACTGGAGAGGGTGCTCAGGAGCACTAACGCCCTGGGCAGGTTGGAGAGTGGAACATCGAGCTTCAGGCGTTCCAGCTCGAGTTCAGCACCACCAGGGTCATCAAGGGCGCGGCCCTCGTGGATTTCGTGGCAGAATGGACTGGCATCCTTGACTATGGAATATGCTAGGATCACTCCCTCTTGCCTGGAGACAAGGCACCAGACGGGTGGATCATGTACTTCGACAACGCGTTCTCATGGCAACGCGCGGGGGCTGGAGCCGTCCTTATCTCACCCGCCAAGGACAAGCTCCACTATGTTGTACAACTCTGCTTCCAGTAGGGCAAAAAGGTCTCCAACAACATCGCAGAGTATGAAGGCTTACTCGCCGGCCTTAGAGCCGTGGTGGCACTGGGGGTGAAACGTCTCACCATCAGGGGCGATTCCCAACTCCTCATCAACTTCTCCAACAAAGAGTACACACCCAAGGACGAGCACATGGAGGCATACCTGGAAGATATACGCAAAATGGAGAAACGGTTTTTGGGCTTGGAATTGCAGCATGTGCCGCAAGGTACGAACAAGGAGGCGGACAACATAGCCAAAAGGGCATCTAGACTACTACCTCAGGAGCCAAGAGTGTTCGAAGAGCGGCTCTTCAAGCCATTGGCGGCTCCCCCCACCGCAGCACCAGCACCACCTCAGGAGGACCTACCCCAAGCACCAGCGATAGGTGCCCCGGCATGCGGCCCATCCTCAGGGGCCCACCTGCTCCTCATGCTCGAGCGTCAGGAGGGGTGCTGGACTGAGGAGTTCAAGACGTACCTGCTCTAGGGGACCATGTCGGAGAAGGAGGAGGATGCCGAGTGCATGGCTCATCAGGCCACGGCGTACTGCATCTGGGATGGTGAGCTGTACCGCAAAAGGCCCAATGACGTTTCTTTGTGATGCATCTCTAGGGAGGAGGGGCTCAAGCTGCTGGCAGACATACATGGCGGGGACTGCGGACACCACTCTTTGTCACGAACCCTCGTGGGCAAGGCGTTCCGCAGTGGGTTCTATTAGGCCACTGCACTCAATGACGCCACTGAGCTGGTGTGCTCCTGCGATGCATTCCAGTTCCATGCCAAGCAGATCCACCAGCCCGCGCAAGGCCTCCAGACTATTCCGCTCACTTGGACGTTCGCGGTCTGGGGGCTAGACATCTTGGGGCCGTTTCCCCGAGCGCCAGGGGGCTAATGCTACCTCTATGTCACCATCGACAAGTTCACCAAGTGGGCGGAGGTAGAAGCCGTTCGCACCATCCCAGCTGGATCAACCGTCAAGTTCATCAAAGACCTCGTGAGCCGGTTTGGGGTCCCTAACCGCATCATCACCGACAACGGCTCGCAGTTCACTAGAAACCTTTTCAAAACATACTGTGCTAACCTTGGAACGCAGATATGCTACACCTCAGTGTTGCACCCCAGGAGCAACGTCCAGGCTGAGCACGCCAATGCAGAAGTCTTGAGGGGCCTCAAGGCAAGGGCCTTCAAGAAGAAGCTTGAGGCCTGCGGCAGGGGCTGGCTCGACGGGCTCCAGTCTGTGTTGTGGTCCATCCACACCATTGCGACCAAGGCGACAGGCAAGACTCCATTCTTCCTCATCTACGGAGCTGAAGCGGTTCTCCCACACAAGGTCAAGCATCGCTCCACGCGGGTCCTGACGTTCGACGAGGCACGTCAGGACGCCACGCGGGGATGGATCTCGTGTTGGGGAAGGAATGCCGCCGTCAAGCCTCGCTCCGAGCGGCAAGGTACCAGCAGGCGCTGTGGCGGTACCACTGCCGCAGCGTCCGTTCCAGGATGTTGGAGGTGGGTAACCTTGTCCTGAGGTGGGTTCTCTCCAGGGAGGGGCTGTACAAGCTCTCTCCCATGTGGGAGGGCCCATTTAGGATTGCCCGTGTCTCCAGGCCTGGCGTCGCGCGCCTGGAGACACAGGACGGGGTCCCCATCCAGAACGCCTGGAACATCCAGCACCTCCGGAAGTTCTACCCATGAAGCAAGGCTCCGGCCTGTGAAGGTCTCCACTCGTGACACTCTCACGTAATAATGAGTGGGGCTGTACACGCCCCGGACTCTCCTGAGAGCCGCCCTGGGGCCTCACGGGGGCTCCCTCCCACGTCCTAGTGGCAGCACTTAGCTCCGCGCTGGTGAGAAGACTAGACTAGGTGCCGGACGTGACTGGTCATTTTCTTTCGGAGTTGATTCGCAATCTTTTAGTGATCTTTAATGGAATTGGTGTTTTCGTGCTTTGGTTCGCCAAGTTGTATTTTCTCTCCTCTCGTTTCGTTCGTTCTTAGCCTTGGCCAGGAAGATGTGGCAGTTTCCCGTCGCTCTTCCTCACGCGCCTCGCGCGTGGGGGCTAGACAGGTGTGTGCACACGGGCCCGCCCTCGCACGAGCACACCTCGCCGAACCCCGTTGCCCTAGTGCTTTGGCTTTATCCTCGCAAGGAGCCCTCGATCAAGCTCACGAGCACCAGCACCCCCTCATGTTTGTGCCCCTCGGGCAGCGTGACGTGGGGCATTAAGACACGGCTAACCTATGACAGGGGGCTCGCGCAAGGAGGAATGAGGTGCTCATTAGTTCCTTTTTTTAAACAACTCTACAGCAGGTCCACAGCGCCTCTCGAGGCCTTAAACGCCTCCCGAGTCACCAGGAATGGGGGCTTCACCAGATGCGAAGGTTCTCGGCCTCGTGAGGTGGGAATCCACCACAAACATGTCAAGCTAAGTTATCCTACCCTTTCCTACCCAGAATACAGACATCATGGCACAACATTAAGATAATAAGCATTGCATAAAGGGGCATAACTGCCATAGTTCATTACACACCCTAGCGGGGCACCTTGCTTTTTTCCAATTGCAAAAGAAAGGAAAGGTCAAACAAAAAGTGGCCTGAAGGGCCACGGCAGGTCTTGAGTCCAAGTTTGGTGGCCCCGAGCTCAGGTCGGGCTCTCCTCCTGCTTCACTGGGACCTGGCGGCGAGATGATCCGCTGCCTCCCTCGATCCGAGCTCAGCAACGCAGAGGCTGATCGTAGACGCTGCTGCTCGAGCTCTCGTCCGAGGAGGAGTTGCCACTGTGGGAGGAGGAGTGGACGTCGTCAAGGCCAAGCTCACCCCCGCCGTCGGTGCGGCCGATGTCAAGGCCAAGCTCATCGTTGCTGCTGTCTTCTGGGTAGCACCCCATGCAGCGGCCCTCCTCCCTGAACACCCTCATGAAAAGGGTTGCCAGGCCGTCGTACTTGAAGTGGAGGGTGAACCTCCCGCTCAGGCCTCATGCACGGGCGAACGCCTGCCAGCCGCGGGTCAGGACCACGCTGCCCGTGGTGGTGACCTCAGTCCCCATCCACGAGGCCCTGCTACAGCAGCCGTTGACCTGTAGCCAGAGGTCATCGAGCCTCGAGGACGGCAGCTCGCCGGAGAAGAAGCGTGGAAGCCGGAACGAGGTACCAGCGGGCCTCTCTGACCACACCACAAACTCTAGGAGCACGTCCAGCAAGGAGAAGCGTGGCCAAGGAGAGCGCGCAACCATGGTGCACCTCCCCTCGTCGTGGGGGCTGCCCCGGGGCCAGTGGCCCCTGTCACATGAAGTAGTACCACCACAGATGCTAAGGGAGACGCCGGCCCTTGGAGATGCACGCCCGCGCCCCCTGGGGGCCACTGCCGGGGTCATGGCATGCTTGCGGGGACGGTCGCGACCCTTCTTGGATGGTGGAGAAGCCGGCCCCTCCTTGGAAGCCTTTCCCTTCTCAGCAGCTGAGAACCTCCTCGTCGGCGCCATGGATGCTACAGCAAGGTGGAGAAGGAGAAAGGACGAGAAGCGAGAAGACGGAGGGAGAGATGAGCGAGAGGGGCTCTGCCCCTCCCCTCATTTATAGCCAGAGGGAGGCCAACCGCCAGTCTCCACGAACTCGCGCAATGATGATCCTCCGCATGCGACATCGACTCATCAAGTCGAATGGATTTCAAGGCAGCGTGGGGAAGTGGAAACGCCCACGTCACATCAATCAACACGCGTCGTTCAAGGCCGCAGGCGGTTAGAGCATGCGGCGCTCCACACTTTCCCTTTGGCTTCGCCTAGAAGCCAAGTATGAGCGCACCTTGGGGCCGGGGGCTACTGTCGGTGTTCTGGATAAGGGGGTACCCATACTTGCCTGCTGTGGCCCACTGCATGGCTCCATCGGCGGCTTGGTATGTCCTAGCTTCAGCATCAACAACTCAAGACCCTCGCGAGGGGCCAAGCTTCGCGAGGCGGACGACGCCAAGACCTCCAAGGGGACCAGCCTCATCAGGCTGGCTCCCGAGGAGTGGAGATTTCTATGCAAGGTGCACCTCATGAGGCTTAGCTGACGTGAGCCATGACGATCAAGCCCAGGCAGGCGCCAGTGGGCGCAGAGTACCAGTTTCCTCTTTGGTGCAAAGGAGGCAAGCAGGAGGCGCAGAGTCCGGAGGAATTAGCCAAAGGTTTCCATTCTGTTGCAACAAGACCAAGACCGCCAGGACAAAGGTCACCGCCGAGCGCACCGCAGCGTCACGACCAGGGGCTTTTGCAGGCGAAGACCACTTTAGCCAAGATATGATGTACTTGTTGTCTCCCTTCAAATCTGGCCGTTGTGGGATCCCTTCCCGCCAACATTTGGGAAAAGGACCAAGTCCAATATAAATAGGACTTAGCCACCACCATAGAGAGAAGGCCGAACGGATCAAAACCATTCCTCCCTCACCACCTCACTAGCTCGCTTGAGCTCAAGAACACCTATCCTCCTGAGGTTGTTCATCCACTATACTAGTTCATCCTCAGCCCCTCGAGGCAATCCACCAAAAAGCTGGAGTAGGGTATTACACTACAAGGTGGCCCGAACCAGGATAAACTGTTGTGTCTCTTTGTCCCTTTGAGCTCGACGCGCTAGGCTGTGAGGATCGCGAGTAGGCAGGCTGGGTAGGTTGAGATCTCCGCACGCACCCTAGAGTTCAAACCTCTCAAGGGTTTGCAGAACCCGAAATCCGACTAGATCTAGACTATGATTGCCGATGCCCCCCAAAACATGACAACTTCATCTTGGCAGACTGTAGCAAAAGCACATGTACCTTCATGATGACCAATAGTTGCATCCACGCGAATCTTAATTGCACTCGAGGGTGGCGCAGTCCACTCCACTTCAGTTTGAGGAACTTGAAGTCTCACGTGTGCCCTTCCTGAAACTTCAGCTCGGTTATCTAGGTAATTCTTGATGATCCTGAACATTGTGAGAGGAGACCAGTATTGCTTTTCTTCGTGCCCTCCATAGGGACCATAAGGTCACTAGCATTCTCACAAAGCTTTGATGATCCATTGATCTTGGACTTCTATTAGCCATAGTTTCGCATCATCATGTCTACACACGATTATGAGCTCCACCAGATACTCATCTAACAAGTTACCACACATATTTCGCCATTGTGCACCGTATCAACGCATGATTCCACATGTCCTCTGCCGAACTGCACATCAGACAGAAAATAGCCTTTTGCCAATTATTTACCTCGTCATCCACATAGCTGATGGGGAAAGTTGCATGAAAATCAAGAAATTTCCTACGAATCACCCAAGATCTAATCTAGGAGACGCATAGCAACTAGAGGTGAGTGTGTCTATGTATCCTTGTAGACCAAAAGCGTTAGCGTCATAACGTAGTTGATGTACTCATACTCGTCGCGATCCAATCATGATCCAGTCCGATCTAGTGACGAACGGACCACACCTCCAAGTTTAGCACACGTATGGCTGGACATCGTCCTCTCCTTCTTGATCCAACAAGTGAGGGAGAGGAGGTAGATGAGATCTGAACCAACACGACGGTGTGGTGGTGGTAATGGCAGCGAAACCCCTACAGGGCTTCGCCAAGCGCTGACAGATCAGGGTGGAGGCTTATCGGGAGAGAGAGGAGGCTTGGGTTTTGTGTCTCCAGCCCTTGCGCCCCCTCCCCACTATATATAGCAGTGCGGGAGGGCTGGGGGTGCAGCCCTAGCCCATCCTCCAAGGAGGGGAGGCATCCAAGGGAGAAGGAGTGCCCTCCAACCCAAGTGGAGGGCCTCCCCCTTAGGGTTTCCCTTCCCCTAGGCGCATGGGCCAAGTAGGGGCTGGTGCGCATGTCCCAATAAGCCTATGCTACTGTATGGGATGTGGTGGAACCCTCCGATGACTTCCGGACCCCTTCGGAACCTTCTGGAACCTTCTGGTGACTTCCCGGCACAATACCGAACAAACCGGACTTTTTCCCGGAACCCCGACAACAAATTTCCATATATAATCTTTACCTTTGGACCATTCCAGAGCTCCTCGTGATATCCCAGATCACATCTGGGACTCCGAACAACCTTCAGACTTTCCGCTATTCAATATCTCAATACTACCCTAGCGCTACCGAATGTTAAGCGTGCGACCCTACGGGTTTGAGAATAATGTAGACATGACCGAGACTCCTCTCCAGTCAATAACCAACAACGGGACCTGGATGCCCATATTGATTCCCACATATTCAACAAAGATATTTATCGATTGAACCACAATGTCAAGGATTCAATCAGTCCCGTATGCAATTCCCTTTGTCAAGTGATATGTTACTTGACCAAGATTCGATCATCGATATCTCCTTACCTAGTTCAATCTCGTTACTAGTAAGTCTCTTTACTGGTTCCATAATACAAGATCACGTGACTAAAATCATTAGTCACATGAAGCTTCTTATGATGTTGTATTACTGAATGGGCCCAGAGATATCTCTCCGTCATACGAAGCGACAAATCCCATTCTCGATCCATGCAAACCAACGGACACCTTCGAAGATACCTGTAGAGTACCTTTATGATCAACTAGTTACAGAGTGATGTTTGATAACACATAAAGTATTCACCCTTCAAATGGCTCATCGCTACAGAGTGACATTAGATCCGGACTACAATTGCCTATGCCTCCCAAAACATGACAGCTTCATCTTGGCAGACTGCAGCAAAAGCACATGTATCTTCATGACGACCAATAGCTGCATCCACGCGAATCTTAATTGCACTCAAGGGTGGCGCAATCCACTCCAGTTCAGTTTGAGGAACTTGAAGTCTCACTTGTGCCCTTCCTGAAACTTCAGCTCGGTTATCTAGTTAATTCTTGATGATCCTGAACATTGTGAGAGGAGGCTGGTATTGCTTTTCTTCGTGCCCTCCACAGGGACCATAAGGTCACTAGCATTCTCACAAAGCTTTGATGATCCATTGATCTTCGACTTCTATCAGCCATAGTTTTGCATCATCATGTCTACACGCGATTATGAGCTCCACCAGATACTCATTTAACAAGTTACCACACATATTTCACCATTGTGCACTGTATCAACACATGATTCCATGTATCCTCTGCCGAACTGCACATCAGACAGAAAATAGCCTTTTGCCAATTATTTACCTCGTCATCCACACAGCTGATTGAGAACGTTGCATGAAAATTAAGAAATTTCCTACGAATCACCCAAGATCTAATCTAGGAGATGCATAGCAATGAGAGGTGAGTGTGTCTACGTATCCTTGTAGACCAAAAGCGTTAGCGTCATAACATAGTTGATGTACTCATACTCGTCGTGATCCAATCACGATCCAATCCGATCTAGTGACGAACGGACGACACCTCCAAGTTTAGCACACGTATGGCTCGATAGCGTCCTCTCCTTCTTGATCCAGCAAGCGAGGGAGAGGAGGTAGATGAGATCTGAACCAACACGGCGGTGTGGTGGTGATAATGGCAGCGAAACCCCGACAGGGCTTCACCAAGCGCTGACAGATCGGGGTGGAGGCTTATCGGGAGAGAGAGGAGGCTTGGGTTTTGTGTCTCCAGCCCTTGTGCCCCCTCGCCACTATATATAGCAGTGCGGGAGGGCTAGGGGTGCAGCCCTAGCCCCTCCTCCAAGGAGGGGAGATATCCAAGGGAGAAGGAGTGCCCTCCAACCCAAGTGGAGCGCCTCCCCCTTAGGGTTTCCCTTGTCCTAGGCGCATGGGCCAAGTAGGGGCTGGTGCACATGTCCCAATAAGCCTATGCTACTGTATGGGATGTGGTGGAACCCTCCGATGACTTCCGGACCCCTTCGGAACCTTCTGGAACCTTCTGGTGACTTCCCGGCACAATACCGAACAAACCGGACTTTTTCCCGGAACCCCGACAACAAATTTCCATATATAATCTTTACCTTTGGACCATTCCAGAGCTCCTCGTGATATCCCAGATCACATCTGGGACTCCGAACAACCTTCAGACTTTCCGCTATTCAATATCTCAATACTACCCTAGCGCTACCGAATGTTAAGCGTGCGACCCTACGAGTTTGAGAATAATGTAGACATGACCGAGACTCCTCTCCGGTCAATAACCAACAACGGGGCCTGGATGCCCATATTGATTCCCACATATTCAACACAGATATTTATCGATTGAACCACAATGTCAAGGATTCAATCAGTCCCGTATGCAATTCCCTTTGTCAAGTGATATGTTACTTGACCAAGATTCGATCATCGATATCTCCTTACCTAGTTCAATCTCGTTACTAGTAAGTCTCTTTACTGGTTCCATAATACAAGATCACGTGACTAAAATCATTAGTCGCATGAAGCTTCTTATGATGTTGTATTACTGAATGGGCCCAGAGATATCTCTCCGTCATACGAAGCGACAAATCCCATTCTCGATCCATGCAACCCAATGGAAACCTTCGAAGATACCTGTAGAGTACCTTTATGATCAACCAGTTACAGAGTGATGTTTGATAACACATAAAGTATTCACCCTTCAAATGGCTCATCGCTACAGAGTGACATTAGATCCGGACTACGATTGCCTATGCCTCCCAAAACATGACAGCTTCATCTTGGCAGACTGCAGCAAAAGCACATGTATCTTCATGACGACCAATAGCTGCATCCACGCGAATCTTAATTGCACTCAAGGGTGGCGCAATCCACTCCAGTTCAGTTTGAGGAACTTGAAGTCTCACTTGTGCCCTTCCTGAAACTTCAGCTCGGTTGTCTAGTTAATTCTTGATGATCCTGAACATTGTGAGAGGAGGCTGGTATTGCTTTTCTTCGTGCCCTCCACAGGGACCATAAGGTCACTAGCATTCTCACAAAGCTTTGATGATCCATTGATCTTGGACTTCTATCAGCCATAGTTTCGCATCATCATGTCTACACGCGATTATGAGCTCCACCAGATACTCATCTAACAAGTTACCACACATATTTCACCATTGTGCACTGTATCAACACATGATTCCACGTATCCTCTGCCGAACTGCACATCAGACAAAAAATAGCCTTTTGCCAATTATTTACCTCGTCATCCACACAGCTGATTGGGAACGTTGCATGAAAATTAAGAAATTTCCTACGAATCACCCAAGATCTAATCTAGGAGATGCATAGCAATGAGAGGTGAGTGTGTCTACGTATCCTTGTAGACCAAAAGCGTTAGCGTCATAACATAGTTGATGTACTCATACTCGTCGTGATCCAATCACGATCCAATCCGATCTAGTGACGAACGGACGACACCTCCAAGTTTAGCACACGTACGGCTCGATAGCGTCCTCTCCTTCTTGATCCAGCAAGCGAGGGAGAGGAGGTAGATGAGATCTGAACCAACACGGCGGTGTGGTGGTGATAATGGCAGCGAAACCCCGACAGGGCTTCACCAAGCGCTGACAGATCGGGGTGGAGGCTTATCGGGAGAGAGAGGAGGCTTGGGTTTTGTGTCTCCAGCCCTTGTGCCCCCTCGCCACTATATATAGCAGTGCGGGAGGGATGGGGGTGTAGCCCTAGCCCCTCCTCCAAGGAGGGGAGATATCCAAGGGAGAAGGAGTGCCCTCCAACCCAAGTGGAGGGCCTCCCCCTTAGGGTTTCCCTTGTCCTAGGCGCATGGGCCAAGTAGGGGCTGGTGCGCATGTCCCAATAAGCCTATGCTACTGTATGGGATGTGGTGGAACCCTCCGATGACTTCCGGACCCCTTCGGAACCTTCTGGAACCTTCTGGTGACTTCCCGGTACAATACCGAACAAACCGGACTTTTTCCCAGAACCCCGACAACAAATTTCCATATATAATCTTTACCTCTGGACCATTCCAGAGCTCCTCGTGATATCCCAGATCACATCTGGGACTCCGAACAACCTTCGGACTTTCCGCTATTCAATATCTCAATACTACCCTAGCGCTACCGAACGTTAAGCATGCGACCCTACGGGTTCGAGAATAATGTAGACATGACCGAGACTCCTCTCCGGTCAATAACCAACAACGGGACCTGGATGCCCATATTGATATCCACATATTCAACAAAGATATTTATCGATTGAACCACAATGGCAAGGATTCAATCAATCCCGTATGCAATTCCCTTTGTCCGGTGATATGTTAATTGACCGAGATTCGATCGTCGATATCTCCTTACCTAGTTCAATCTCGTTACTAGTAAGTCTCTTTACTGGTTCCATAATACAAGATCACGTGACTAAAATCATTTGTCACATGAAGCTTCTTATGATGCTGTATTACTGAATGGGCCTAAAGATATCTCTCCGTCATACGGAGCGACAAATCCCATTCTCGATCGATGCAACCCAACGGACACCTTCGAAGATGCCTGTAGAGTACCTTTATGATCAACCAGTTACAGAGTGATGTTTGATAACACGTAAAGTATTCACCCTTCAAATGCCTCATCGTTACATAGTGACGTTAGATTCGGACTATGATTGCCGATGCCCCCCCCCCCCCAAAATAAAACATGCTAGTTTCATCTTGGCAGACTGCAGCGAAAGCACCCCTGTCTTCACGACGGCCAATAGTTGCATCCACATGAATCTTAATTGCACCCAAGGGTGGCGCAGTCCACTCCACTTCAGTTTGACGAACTTAAAGTCTCACTTGTGCCCTTCCTGAAACTTCAATCGATTATCTAGGTAATTCTTGATGAACCTGAACATTGTGAGAGGAGACTGGTGTTGCTTCTCTTCGTGCCCACCATAGGGTGATAAGGTCACTAGCGTTCTCACAAAGCTTTGATGATCCATTGATCTTGGACTTCTCCCAGCCATAGCTTCGCATCGTCATGACTACACGCAATTATGAGCTCCACCAAATCCTCATCTAACAACTCACCGCACATATTTCGCCGTATTGAGCCGACCTATTAGCGCATATTCTCAGAAAAATAGAGTAAAAAACGATGTGCTTGCAAGGGATCGATCCTAGGACCTCCATGTTTCTTCGTGGCAGCAGCCACTGTGCTAGCACCGACTTCATGTAGAATAGCTAGGGCACAACTTATTAGAAGGAGAATAGAGACGGGTTTTCACACTGGTCCATTTTCTTATTCCTGTTCTTACTGGGGTTTTCCTTTTTTTTCATTTATATTCGGTTATCTCCGGGTTTTTTCTCTCCCCCCCTTTTTTTGTTTTTTTGTTTGTTTTTGTTAATTCTCCATTTTTTTGTCATTCTTTTTTTTCGTTCATTGTTGTTATCGTTTACGTTTTCTTACACATTTTCCATGTTTTAATCTTCGGTTTTTTGTTTCTTTCTTAGTTTCCAATGCTTTTTTTGGTTTTCTTATTTTTCTCTAGTTTCTTTTTTTCATTCTTTTTTTTACTCTTTCTGGATTTGTTACTTCGGTTTTATTTTTTATTTTCTTTGGTTTATTTTTGTTTCCTTTTTCTCGTTTCATATTTCGAGTTTTCTTTTGTTTCTTCCTGTTTTCATTCTATATTTTTTATGTATCAACAACATTTTTCTAATAAACGCTAATTATTTTCTTCAAATACAAATTTAACATTTTTTCAATACACGGTCAACATTTTTCTATACATATTTTTTAACATACTTCAAATGCTTTATTAAGGGTTTTTCAAAATCAAGATTAACATTTATTGAATACATGGTCAACATTTTTTCTATACGCACTTTTAAACTTTTTCAAATGCTTGACTAACAATTTTCAAATACTAGATTAACATTTTCTAATACATGCACAACGTTTTTTATGCACATTTAACATTTTTTAAATCCTTGATTAACATTTTCTAAATGCAAAATTAACATTTTTTGAACACATGGTCAACATTTTTTCAATACACATTCAACATTCTCCAAATATTTGTTTAACATTTTTTCAAATGCTTGATTAACATTGTTTATATAAATGATCAAAAAAAAGTTTGTTTTTCAAATACATGGTCAACATTTTTTGTATGCACATTTAAATTTTTTCAAATACTCGATCCACATTTTTCAAATACTTTTTCAACATGTTTTTTCAAATAATTGATTAACATTTATTTATATATGATAAAAATTCATTATTTTTTAATACATGGTCAACATTTTTTTAAACATATTTCATATTTTTTTCAAATCCTTCATCAGCACTTTTCAAATATTTTATCAACATTTTTCAAAGATTGATTAACATTTTTATATACGTGATAAAAAAATCATCATTTTATTAATACATGATCAAAAAATTTGCTATACACATTTAACATTTTTCAAATACTTGATGAAAAATTTATATATCTTCCAAAAAAATTCAAATGCTTGATTAAGATTTTTTAAATAAATGATCATAAAATTTATAAAGATTTTTATACTTTTTGTATACATGATAAACATTTTCTCTATATTCATTTAACCTTTTTAAAATGCTTGGTCAATATTTTTCAAATATTTCTATAAAGTGTGCTTTGTAATATCTATATGATTAGAATTTTTTAAGTATAAACAAAAGTAAAAAAACAAAAGTGAAAACAAAAAAACAAAAAGGGAGGCTGTGGGCACCCGCGCTCTTGGGCCAGCCCATCCCGGTCCCCCCCCCTTCAGCGAGGGTTCCTACCCTCTCACTGAAGGCGAGATAAAGGGATGCCCCTCTCCTTAATCAAGGCGCTGAGAGGTCAAAGGCTCTGCCACGCCTATGTCTCACCTTTTTTTTAACACAGTACAAACAATGCTCACATACACGCACGTACACTCAGCCTTGAATGCACGCGCACTAGTCCTGGCCATGGGCAGCCCGGCCCGAAAAAGCCCGACCCGGCCCGGCCCGACGCCGCTCCCGGGCCGGGCTCGGGCCTAGATTTTGAGCCTGAGTCGTTTTCGTGTTTTCCTGAAGGACGGGCCGGGCCGGCCCGAAGCCCGACGGGCTTTTACGTGTTAGGGCCGGGCCGGGCTCGGGCCTAGGTTTTTTGCGTCGGGCTTGGCTAGGCCCGGCACGAAGCCCGACCCGACCCGAGGTATGGCCAGGTATAACGCGCGCACACACAACCTGTTTGAGCATCTTCTAGATACTGAGCTGACACATCATCTTGGGATTGACAAAAGTCGCCACTCACACTATCGTAGTCGACGGGGACGTATCTAGTAAGTCCAACCATCTAATCTATGCTCAGTTTGCAGGCAATGTATCACCTATTACGAGCCGAGCTACCGTCTCGCCTCTGCCGTTGCGCTAAAATGAGCCTGAGCGCAATGCGTTTATTCTACGCTCCGGCCTAACATCGCGCAACCAACCCGCGCATGGCTAGTGCCTTGGCTTCCAATTTTTCTTCCACCTACTAGTAATGAGCCATGTTGGATATAGTAACTGAATTAATTCGGTTATTGGCAGCAGCAATGGTTCACCGTTCCCCCACAATTTGTCTATTATATGCGTCCTCCTGATTACTTTTAGTAATCACCCATGGAAAATGTAGTAACATATTAATTTGGTTACGTATGTATGCGATGGTTCATCACATCACCACGGTTTTGCTTTATTACTTGTCTGCTCCAATCACATATGGTAATCAACCATGTAAAACATAGTAACATAATTAATTGGGTTACTGGTTGCACAAAAGCTATCATTTTATGTCAGAGAATTAAGGAGAGGTGTGTGGCATCTCGTAACGGATTTAGTCTGTTACCATATGTGCCAGTTTTTTTACCATGGATAATGGTACAAGACGTTGGGTGTAGTGTGGTTGCATGCAATCTCGTAAGGTATTGGTCGTAAAGTATGGGCATCTTATAGTAATGCATGTTGTTTTGCCTTGTGGTGTGTGAGCAGTAATGTATTAATTCAGTTACTATATTTTCTAGTGTTGGTTACTACCAAGGGAAAACTATGTGCCCTAATTACGGTACGTGACATGGAAATTGCGAGTGCGATAGTAATTCCATTACCATTGTTTGAACGATCTTTTACTATGTGCTTAAATTCTACTCCCTCCGTCCCAAAATAAGTGTCTTGAGCTTAGTACAAATTTGTACTAGAACTAGTACAAAGTTGAGACACTTATTTTGGGACGGAGTGACAGAGAAATGGTCTGTGCGGTTGTAACTTAATTAGTTTGATTACTATTTCTTTCACTCCAAGTTACTATGCAAAGTAATTTGCGAAGCGGAGTGTTGTCATGACTAGCAGTAACCATTTTAATCCCATTACTTTTTCTTGCATGCAGTTTTACCATCATGATTAGCTGGGTGGTATGGAGCTATGGGACGGAGGTGGGGGCACGTGAAGTGGTAAGAGAAATTAAATACATAATTTTTACATGTTGTATATGTTTTTGAAATGGCACAAACAGAATTTTTATACATGTGAACATTGTTTTTAAATTCCATGAGCATCTTTTGGAATGATACGAAACAATTTTTACAGCGTGGAAACATTTTATAAAATGTCAACAAAATATTTTAGAAATGCGTGACCATTTTTCAAGTGTGACAAACATTTTTCATATTACATATAATCATTTTTCTAATTGTGCAGACAAAATTTCAAGACTGCATACATTTTGTAAATAAGCAAATGTACAAAATATTTCAGTAAATTATTTTTTAAACATAATTATTTTGAATATATTGAAATAGAAACAAGAGGAAAAGAGTAAAGAGGAAAAAACAAAATCACAAAAGACAAATGAATGATCGGAAATACCCTCTTTGCCGCACATTGCGTTAAGTTGTCGGGCGCGCGGACATCCACAAACCCCCAGCACGAGAAATGCTAACTTTACATCAGCAAGCCTGCCAGATTTGGGAACCATAAAAAAGTTTCCAGTTCTCTTTCTTTCAAACATTTTTACGGTTTCTTTTGGTTTTCGTTTTTTCTGGTTAATTTTTTTACTTTTTTTTTAATTTTTCCTTTCTAATTTCTATTTCTCTATTTCGAAATTTTCAGGAAATTTCAACAAATGTTTGTGTTCTGAAAACATGTAATTTCAAAAAAATGTTTGTGTTCTGAAAAAATGTTACAATTTTTTTAAAAAAATATTTGATTTGTCAAATTTTGTGCGGGAGTTTCCAAAATGTTCTTGTTTCTTGAATTGTTCATAAATTTCAAAACAAATGTGTTCTTCAAATATTGTTTGTGGGTTTCAAAAAATGTTTCTGTTTGAAGAATTTTTGGAAATTTTAATAAATGTTTGTGTTTTTCAAAAATTGCTCGGGAGTTTCAAAAGATGTTCACATTCCTAAAATTGTTCATGTTTCCAAATTTTGATTTGGAATTGTAAACAAATCTGATTTTTAGAAAAATATTTGTGTTTTCAAAACAGATTCATGAGACTCAAAATATGTTTTCCTTTTTCTAAGATGTTTGTATTTTTTAGAAAATTGTAAATAATTGAAAAGTGTCAGCGGTTCATAAAACATTCATGTTTTGTTTTCCAAAATAAGTTTTATGTTCGAAATTTTAAAAATGTTTGGATCCGTGCTGGCATTGGTTCTTATTGTTTTTGCGCTGCGCTGTAACATTTGAGAATGTTAGGAACGCTCACCAGCTCCACTGGATAGCATCTCATCCTCTGTCTATTGGGATTGATCTGCTGGGGAGCGTGATTTTTTTAGACTACAGTACAGGGCGGCATATAAGAGCTCCCGAGAAAAACAAGCGCACAAAAAATGAACGAAGATGCAAACTGGCCGTCCCACCCCAGCAACTGGGTTGGCCACTAGCCTTGTAGCAATTACTCTAGTATACCTATTTGTTCGTGCGGTACATTAGAAAAGTTGCATGTTTAGCAATCTACTGTATCATTTTTTTGGAAAATTCCAGCAATTTTTTTAACAACAGGCAAAAAATTCTGAAAATTGTGGACATTTTGTGGAAAATCAAACAATTTTGGATAAATGTATTTTATTTGAAATTATGTTTTTTTTGAAACTGAAATTTTCAGAAAATGTGAACATTTTTGAAATTACAAACTATTCTAAAAAAATAAATATTTTCTAAAACATTAACATTTTTCGGAAAATCGGACAAACTTTTTTGAAATGACGAACAAAATTGTGAATTTATGAAAAACGGAAACAAAAAAAGGTACAAAAAAATTGAAACCTAGATGGAACAGAAAAAAACTGTAACGAAAACCAATAGAAAGTAAAACGTGTACAGTAATATTTTACAAGGTTCTCGGAACCGGAAGAAAATATTACAGAAAACAATATGCTAAAGCTAGATAATAGGCCGGCCCTGTCCATCGCTCGCTCGGCCGTCCTTGTGGGTTTGATCTACCCTTTGACACAGAGAGCCTCATATAAGAAATTTACTGCCAAAAAGGGGAGTTCCTATGCCGCTCATTGCAGTGAATTGTCGAGCGGAGGCACAGGCGCGACTCCAGGTGGGCTGGTCCATTAGCATAACATAGTGAAAAATCCCAAAAAAGAGTGCTCAAGGGAGGCATCAAACAAACCTCCAATTGCTTTCGCGCGAGCCTAGGCAACGGGATAGATAAGCTTTCTTGGTTACTATGGCATGCGAAGCTAAATGTAACGTAGATCCGAACATTTTGTCAAATTCTGTAAGCAAACTTTTATTTTGAAAAAGTGTGAATATTTTTTGAATATGTGAACAATTTTTTGATAAACTGAACACTTTTTTGAAAATCATGAACATTTTTTAATATGTGAAAAAAATGTCAAAGGAAGCATTTTTTGAAACTCCGAACAAAAGTTTGGAAACGCGAATATTTTTGGAATCCATGAACATTTTTGAAACAAGAAATTTTTTTCCAACTAAGAACAAATTTGAAAATGAAAACATTTTTTAAATATTTGAACATTTTTGGAAAACATGAAAAGTTTTGATGAAATCAAGAACATTTTCTAAAACTGTGAAATATTCTTAGAAAATGGAAAAGGAACAAGAGAAAATAAGCATTAAAAACGAAAAAAGAGGATGCAAATTATTCAGATTCCAAAACAAATTTTAGATATGTGAGCATTCTTAAAAATTGGACAAAAAATGTTAACTCCTGAAAATAATTGGAAAATGTAATTATTTAAAAAAAATTACGAACATTTTTTGAAACTCCCAAACAAAATTAGAAACAGACACATTTTTGAAAAATGTGAATAACTTTTGGAATGGAAATAATTTTTGAAACTACCGAATAGAACTGGAAAAATGAACATTTTTCTTAAATTTACGAATGAATTTTGAAAGAGGGACATTTTTTCAAGCTCCTGAAGAAAATTTGAAAATGCGAACATTTTTTTTAAATTATGAACATTATTTGAAAGGTGATTTTTTCTAAATATGCGAACATTATTATAAAAAATGGAGAACTGGTTTTTGAATTTGTGAACAAAGATAATAACAGCAACATTTTTTGAATTTTTGAACAGGAAAGAGAAGAAAAAGAAAATTACAAAGAAATAGAAAAAATGAAGTAAAGAAACACAAATACAGAAAAAGAAAAGGGTTTCTTAAAACGCGTACATTTTGTGATACTACGAAAGAAATTCGAAAACGTGAACAATTTTGGGAAACACAAACATTTCTTGAGAAACTAGATTTTTTGAAACTCCCACATTTTTGTAAATGCAAATTATTATAAATTTGTGAAGTATTGTCAAGAAACACGGATGTTTTTTTAAATAAAAACGAAAAATAAAAATGAACCAAAAAAGGAGAGAAAAGAAAAAGAAACAGGAATAAAAGAAATTGGGACAGCAAAATAACCGGTTCAAGAACCTCCTAGAAAGTTCCCAAAACTGAAAAAAAAACAATTCAGAAACCTCCTAGAAGGTTCCCAAAACCGGGATGGCAGAAGTGGTGGGCGGGCCGGCCCAGATCATCCCTTCCTCGCGAACCTCTATGTGAAAGCTCAACAACTTGGCGCAGCGCGCGTCACAAAGGATCCCCCCCCCCCCCCAAAAAAAAGGCTTGGAAGCTCCTATACGGCAAGCACTAGTTTAAGAACAATTGTAGCCGCGCTATTTATTGCACATATTGTAGCCACGCTATTTATTGCACATACATATTAGAAATAGGTGACCTTTTTCAAAAAAAAAGTATGTGAACAAAATTTCAAAGTTCACAGATTTTATAAAAAATCATGAATTAGAAAATAAAATTATTTACTAAAAAATTCCATGAATTATTAAAAATCATTGATTTTGAAAAAAGTTCATTTGTTTTGAGAAAAACTTCATTGATTTTTAGAAAGTTCACAAATTTTAAAAAGCTAATCGATTTCAAAAAGGAATTCATTAATTTTGAAAAAAGTTCACAGATTTTTAAAACAAGTTCACAAGTTTGAAAAAGGTTCATCGTTTTTTCAAAATAGTTCATCAATTTTCAACAAGAAGTTCACGAATATGGAAAAAAGTTCTTCGATTTTGAAAAAGTTCAGAAATTTGGAAAAAAGTTCATTGATTTTGAGAAAAAGTTCATCAATTTCGAAAAAGTTCATCGATTTGAAAAAAGTTCACAAAAGGGAAACAAAAGTTCATCGATTTTGAAAAAAATGTCAACAACTTGAAACAAGTTCATGGATATTGATAAATTTCACGAATTTAAGAAAAAAGGAAAAAAAAGAGAAAGAAAAAGAAAAGAAAGGAAAAAAGAAAAAGAGAAAAGGAAAGAAGAATGTGAGGAAAAGGAAAAAGTTATCACAAGATGCGTTGTGGGCGTATGGTTAGGGGAGTTTATCTAGTACACCGAGATCGCGGGTTCGAATCACCGGGCGCCAAGTAGGGAACGCCAAAGGCTTGACAAGAGAAAATCTGTCACATTTTATGCTTTCATTGTATCCATGTATCCGACCCATGTACCCACAAGAGTAAAGTCTGGAAAAAAACTTGAACTCGTGCGCCCTTCAAAACTGGACCCTCACATTCAAATCCCTTAAATCGGTACCCTTGATGTCTACCACAAAACTTGTTCTTATAGACTTGTTGGGCCTCCAAACATAGAGTTTTGTAAGACAGTAGAAAATTTTCCTCAGTTGGATGACCTAAGGTTTATCAATCCTTGAGAGACGTAGGATGGAGATGGTCTCTCTCAATCAACCCTGCAACCAAATAACAAAGAGTCTCTTGTGGCCCCAACACACCAAATACAATGGTAAATTATATAGGCGCACTAGTTCGACGAAGAGATGGTGATACAAGTGTAGTAATGTAGTAGATATTGATTTTTGTAATAGGAACAATAAAAAACAGCAAGGTAACAAATAACAAAAGTCAGCACAAAATGGTATTGCAATGCTTGAAAATGAGGTCTAGGGTTCATACTTTCACTAGAGAAATCTCTCAACAATGCTAATATAATTGGATAATATAACCATCCCTCAACGTGCGACAAAGAATCACTCCAAAGTTCTTATCTAGCGGAGAACATAAGAAGAAATTGTATGTAGGGTACGAAACCACCTCAAATTTATTTTTCCCCATCAATCTTTTGAGCTATCCCTATAAGTGTCACAAATAGCCCTAGAGTTCGTACTAAAATAACACCATATGATACACATAAACCAACTCTATGTCACCTAGATACTCCAACGTCACCGCGAGTATCTGTAAGTTTATTATACAATATGCATCAAACAATTTTAGATTCATAATACTCAATCCAACACAAAGAATCTCAATGAGTGCCCCAAGATTTCTACCAAAGAAATGAGGACGAGAACGTGCATCAACCCCTATGCATAGGTTACCCCAATGTCACCTCGGGAATCCGCGAGTTGAGTGTCAAAACATATATCAAGTGAATCAATATGATACCCCATTGTCACGACGAGTATTCATAGCAAGACATACATCAAGTGCTCTCAAATCCATAAAAGTATTCAATCCGATAATAATGAAACCTCAAAAGGAAAACTCAATTCATCACAACAAGATAGAGAGGGAGAAACACCATATGGTCCAACTATATTAACAAAGCTCGCGATACATCAAGATCGTGCCAAATCGGGAACACGAGAGAGAGAGAGAGAGAGAGAGAGAGAGAGAGAGAGAGAGAGAGAGAGAGAGAGAGAGAGAGAGAGATTAAACACACAACTACTAGTACAAACCCTCAGCCCCGAGGGTGGACTACTCCCTCGTCATCATGGTGTCCACCGGGATGATGAAGGTGGCCTCCGGTGATGAATTCCCCCTCCGGCAGGGTGCCGGAACAGGGTCCAGATTGGTTTTTCATGGCTACAGAGGCTTGCGGCAGCGGAACTATTGATCTAGGGTTATTTCTGGGGGTTTCTGCATTTATATGATTTTTTGGCGTCAGTCTCACATTGAGATGGGCCTCGAGGGGCCCACTACCTACCATGGCGTGCTAGAGGGGGGGGGGTGTCGCGCCCTGGTGCCTAGTGGGCAGCAGGCCCCCCCTCCAGTGGTTCTTTGCTCCAATATTCTTCATTTGTTCCATAAAAAATCTCCAAAAAGTTTCGTACAATTCCGAGAACTTTTATTTCTGCACAAAAAACAACACCACGGTAGTTCTGCTGAAACATCGTCAGTCCGGGTTGGTTCCATTCAAATCATACCAAAATCATACAAAATTGTTGTAAACATGGCATGAATACTGAAGGAAATATGCCCTAGAGGCAATAGTAAAGTTGTTATTTATATTTCCTTATATCATGATAAATGTTTATTATTCATGCTAGAATTGTATTAACCGGAAACTTAGTACATGTGTGAATGCATAGACAAAACATAGTGTCCCTAGTATGCCTCTACTTGACTAGCTCGTTAATCAAAGATGGTTATGTTTCCTAACCATAGACATGTGTTGTCATTTGATGAACGGGATCACATTATTAGGAGAATGATGTGATGGACAAGACCCATCCGTTAGCTTAGCATTATGATCGTTACAGTTTCATTGCTACTACTTTCTTCATGACTTATACATGTTCCTTAGGATATGAGATTACGCAACTCCCGAATACCGGAGGAACACCTTGTGTGCTATCAAACATCACAACATAACTGGGTGATTATAAAGATGCTCTACAGGTATCTCCAAAGGTGTTTGTTGGGTTGGCATAGATCGAGATTAGGATTTGTCACTCCGTGTATCGGAGAGGTATCTTTGGGCCCTCTCGGTAGTGCTCATCACTATAAGCGTTACAAGCAATGTGACTAATGAGTTAGTTGCGGGATGAAGCATTACGGAACGAGTAAAGAGACTTGCTGGTAACGAGATTGAACTAGGTATGATGATACCGACGATCGAATCTCGGGCAAGTAACATACCGATGACAAAGGGAACAATGTATGTTGTTATGCGGTTTGACCAATAAAGATCTTCCTAGAATATGTAGGAGTCAATATGAGCATCCAGGTTCTGCTATTGGTTATTGATCGGAGATGTGTCTCGGTCATGTCTACATAGTTCTCGAACCCGTAGGGTCCGCACGCTTAACGTTCCATGACGATTTGTATTATGAGTTATGTGTTTTGATGACCTAAGTTTGTTCGGAGTCCCGGATGGGATCACGGACATGACGAGGAGTCTCAAAATGACCGAGACATAAAGATTGATATATTGGAAGGCTATATTCGGACATCGAAATGGTTCCGGAGAAGTTCGGGTATTTTCCGGAGTACCGGGAGGTTATCGGAACCCCCCGGGGAGTTGATGGGCCTTAGTGGGCCTTAGTGGGAATGAGAGACAGCGGCCAGGAGGTGGCAGCCCCCCAAGCCTAGTCCAAATTGGACAAGGAGTTGGGGGCGCGGCCCCCATTCTTCCTTCCTCCCCCCTCCTCCTTGCGGTGGAATCCTACTAGGACTTGGAGTCCTAGTAGGACTCCTCTCTCCCGGCGCGCCTAGCAAGGGACGGCCAGCCTCTCCCTCCCTCCTTTATATACGGGGGCAGGGGCACCCTAGGACACACCAAGTTTTGCCTTAGCCGTGTGCGGTGCCCCACTCCACGGTTACACACCTCGATCATATCGTCGTAGTGCTTAGGTGAAGCCCTGCGCCGGTAACATCATCATCACCGTTGCCACACCGTCGTGCTGACAGAACTCACCCTCGTCCTCAACTGGATCAAGAGCACGAGGGACGTCATCGAGCTAAGCGTGTGCTGAACGCGGAGGTGTCGTACGTTTGGTACTTGGATCGGTTGGATCACGAAGACGTTCAACTACATCAACCGCGTTACTAAACGCTTCCGCTTTCGGTCTACGAGGGTACATGGACACACTCTCCCATCTCGTTGCTATGCATCTCCTGGATAGATCTTGCGTGATCGTAGGAAAATTTTGAAATACTATGTTCCCCAACAGTGGCATCCGAGCCAGGTCTATGCGTAGATGTTTTATGCACGAGCAGAACACAAAGAGTTGTGGGCGATAATAGTTATACTGCTTACCACCAATGTCTTACTTTGATTCGGCAGTATTGTTGGATGAAGTAGCCTGGACCGACATTGGCCGCGTTCATGAGACTGGTTCTACCGACGTGCTTTGCACATAGGTGGCTGGCGGGTGTCTGTTTCTCCAACTTTAGTTGAATCGAGTTTGACTATGGCCGGTCCTTGTTGAAGGTTAAAACAACACACTTGACGAAAAATCGTTGTGGTTTTGATGCGTAGGTAAGAACGGTTCTTGCTAGAAGCCCGTAGCAGCCACGTAAAACTTGCAACAACAAACTAGAGGACATCTAACTTGTTTTTGCAGGGCTTGTTGTGAAGTGATATGGTCAAGACATGATGTGATATAAATTGTTGTATGATATGACCATGTTTTGTAACAGAGTTATCAGCAACTGGAAGGAGCCATATGGTTGTCGCTTTATTGTATGAAATGCAATCGCCATGTAATTGCTTTACTTTATCACTAAGCGGTAGCGATAGTCGCAATAGCAATAGTTGGCGAGACGACAACGATGCTATGATGGATATCAAGGTGTCAAGCCGGTGACGATGGAGATCATGACGATGCTTCGGTGATGGAGATCATGAGCACAAGATGATGATGGCCATATCATGTCACATATTTTGGTTGCATGTGATGTTTATCTTTTATGCATCTTATTTTGCTTAGTACATCAGTAGCATTATAAGACAATCCCTTAGTAAATTTCAAGGTATAAGTGTTCTCCCTGAGTATGCACCATTGCTATAGTTCGTCGTGCCGAGACACCATGTGATGATCAGGTGTGATAAGCTCTACGTTCACATACAATGGGTGCAAGCCAGTTTTGCACACGCAGAATACACTGGTTAAACTTGACGAGCCTAGCATATGCAGATATGGCCTCGGAACACTAGAGACCGAAAGGTCAAGCGTGAATAATATAATAGATACGATCAAGATAGAGATGTTCACCATTGAAAACTACTCCATCTCACGTGATGATCGGACATGGGCTAGTTGATATGGATCACGTGATCATTTAGATGACTAGAGGGATGTCTATCTAAGTGGGAGTTCTTAAGTAATGTGATTAATTGAACTTTAATTTATCATGAACTTAGTCCTGATAGTATTTTGCAAATTATGTTGTAGATCAATAGCTCGCGTTGTAGCTTCCCTATGTTTTTTATATGTTCCTAGAGAAAACTAAGTTGAAAGATGATGGTAGCAATGATGCGGACTGGGTCCGTGATCTGAGGTTTATCCTCATTGCTGCACAGAAGAATTTTGTCCTTGATGCACCTCTAGGTGACAGACCTATTGCAGGAGCAGATGTAGACGTTGTGAACGTTTGGCTAGCTCAATATGATAACTACTTGATAGTTTAGTGCACCATGCTTTACGGCTTAGAATCGGGACTTCAAAGACGTTTTGAACGTCATGGACCATATGAGATGTTCCAGGAGTTGAAGTTAATATTTCAAGAAAATGCCCGAGTTGAGAGATATGAAGCCTCCAACAAGTTCTATAGCTAAAAGATGGAGTAGAATAGCTCAGGCAGTGAGCATGTGCTCAGATTGTCTGGGTACTACAATCGCTTGAATCAAGTGGGAGTTAATCTTCCAGATAAGATAGTGATTGACAGAGTTCTCTAGTCACCATCACCAAGTTACTGGAACTTCATGATGAACTATAGTATGCAAGGGATGACGAAAATGATTCCCGAGCTCTTCGTGATGCTGAAATCAACAAAGGTAGAAATCAAGAAAGTGCATCAAGTGTTGATGATTGACAAGACCACTAGTTTCAAGAAAAGGGCAAAGGAAAAGAAAGGGAACTTCAAGTAGAATGGCAAGCAAGTTGTCAGTCCTGGGAAGAAGCCCAAAGCTGGACCCAAGCCTGAAACTGAGTGCTTCTACTACAAAGGAAATGGTCACTAGAAGCGGAACTACCCCAAACATTTGGCGGATAAGAAGTTTGGCAAAGTGAACAAAGGTATATTTTGATATACAGGTTATTGATGCATACTTTACTAGTATTCATAGTAGCCCCTGGGTATTTGATACTTGATCGGTTGCTAAAATTAGTAACTCGAAACAGGAGTTACAGAATAAACAGAGACTAGCTGAGGGTGGAGTGACGATGTGTGTTGGAAGTAGTTCCAAGATTGATATGATCATCATCGCACCCCCCTATACTTTCGAGATTAGAGTTGAACCTAAATAAATGTTATTTGGTGTTTGCGTTAAGCATAAATATGATTAGATCATGTTTATTGCAAAATGGTTATTCATTTAAGACAGAGAGTAATTGTTGTTCTATTTACATGAATAAAACCTTCTATGGTCATACACCCAATATTGATGGTTTATTGAATCTCGATCGTAGTGATACGCATATTCATAATATTGATGCCAAAAGATGCAGAGTTGATAATGATAGTGCAACATACTTGTGCACTGCCATTTAGCTCATATTGGTGTAAAGCACATGAAGAAACTCCATGCTGATGGGCTTTTGGAATCACTTGATTATGAATCGTTTGATAATTGCGAACCGTGTCTCATGGACAAGATGACTAAAAACTCCATTCTCCGGAACAATGGAACGAGCTAATGACTTATTGGAAATAATACATACCGATGTATGTGGTCCAATGAGTGTTGAGGCTCACGGCAGGTATCATTATTTTCTGACCCTCACAGATGATTTGAGCAGATATGGGTATATCTACTTAATGAAACACAAGTCTAAAACATTTGAAAAGTTCAAAAAAATTCAGAGTGAAGTGGAGAATCATCGTAACAAGAAAATAAAGTTTCTATGATCTGATCGTGGAGGAGAATATTTGAGTTACGAGTTTGGCCTTCATTTAAAAACAATGTGGAATAGTTTCACAACTCACGCCACCTGGAACACTATAGCGTAATGGTGTGTCCGAACGTCGTTACCGCACTTTATTGGATATGGTGTGATGTATGATGTCTCTTACCAGTTTACCACTATCGTTTTGGGGTTATGCATTAGATACAGCTGCATTCACTTTAAACATGGCACCATCAAAATCCGTTAGGACGACGCCTTATGAACAGTGGTTTGGCAAGAAACCAAAGTTATCGTTTCTTAAAAGTTTGGGGCTGCGATGCTTATGTGAAAAAGCTTCAACCTGATAAGCTCGAACCCAAATCGGAGAAGTGCGTCTTCATAGGATACCCAAAGGAAACTGTAGGGTACACCTTCTATCATAGATCCGAAGGCAAGATGTTCGTTGCTAAGAATGGATCCTTTCTAGAGAAGGAGTTTCTCTCGAAAGAAGTGAGTGGGAGGAAAGTAGAACTTGATGAGGTAATTGTACCTTCTCCCAAATCGGAAAGTAGTCCATCACAGAAATTAGTTCCAGTGATTCCTACACCAATTAGTGAAGAAGCTAATGATGATGATGATGATCATGAAACTTCAGATCAAGTTACTACCGAACCTCGTAGGTCAACCAGAGTACGGTCCGCACCAGAGTGGTACGGTAATCCTATTCTGGAACTCATGTTACTAGACCATGATGAACCTATGAACTATGAGGAAGCGATGATGAGCCTAGATTCCGCGAAATGGCTTGAGGCCATGAAATCTGAGATGGGATCCATGTATGAGAACAAAGTGTGGACTTTGGTGGACTTGCCCGATGATCGGTAAGCCATATAAAATAAATGGATCTTCAAGAGGAAGACAAATGCTGATAGTAGTGTTACTATCTACAAAGCTCGACTTGTCGCAAAAGGTTTTTGACAAGTTCAAGGTGTTGACTACAATGAGATTTTCTCAACCGTAGCGATGCTTGAATCCGCCCGAATCATGTTAGCAATTGCCATATTTTATGAAATCTGGCAAATGGATGTCAAAACTGCATTCATTAAATGGATATTTCTTAAAGAAGAGTTGTATATGATGCAACAAGAAGGTTTTTTCAATCCTAAAGGTGCTAACAAAGTGTGCGAGCTCCAACGATCCATCTGTGGACTGGCGCAAGCATCTCGGAGTTGGAATATATGCTTTGATAAGGTGATCAAAGTATATGGTTTTATACAGACTTATGGAGAAGCCTGTATTTACAAGAAAGTGAGTGGGAGCACTACATCCGTTCTGATAAGTATATGTGAATGACATATTGTTGATCAGAAATGATGTAGAATTTTCTGGAAAGCATAAATGAGAGTTTGAAAGGAGATTTTCAAAGAAAGACCTCAGTGAAGTTGCTTACATATTGGGCAACAAGATCTATAGAGATAGATCAAGACGCTTGATAAGATTTTTCAATGAGTATATACCTTGACAAATTTTTGAAATAGTTCAAAAATGGATCAGTCAAAGAAGGAGTTCTTATCTGTATTACAAGGTGTAAAATTGAGTAAGACTCAAAGCCCGACCATGGCAGAAGATAGAAAGAGAATGAAAGTCATTCCCTATGCCTCAGTCATAGGTTCTATAAAGTATGCTATGCTGTGTACCAGAGCTATTGTGTACCTTGCCATGAGTTTGGCAAAGGGGAACAATAGTGATCTAGAAGTAGATCACTGGACAGTGGTCAAAATTAACCTTAGTGAGGACTAAGCAAATGTTTCTCGATTATGGGGGTGATAAAGAGTTCGTCGTAAAGAGTTACGTCGATGCAAGCTTTTACACCGATCCAGATGACTCTAAGTCTCAATATGGATACATATTGAAAGTGGGAGCAATTAGCTAGAGTAGCTCCATACAGAGCATTGTAGACATAGAATATTTGCAAAATACATACTGCTCTGAATGTGATAGACCCGTTGGCTAAACTTCTCTCACGAGCAAAACATGATCACACCTTAGAACTCCTTGGGTGTTAATCACATAGTGATGTGAACTAGATTATTGACTCTAGTAAACCCTTTGGGTGTTGGTCACATGGTGATGTGAACTATGGGTGTTAATCAATTACAGATGTGAACTATTGGTGTTAAATCACATGGCGATGTGAACTAGATTATTGACTCTATGCAAGTGGGAGACTGAAGGAAATATGCCCTAGAGGCAATAATAAACTTGTTATTTATATTTCCTTATATCATGATAAATGTTTATTATTCATGCTAGAATTGTATTAACCGGAAACTTAGTACATGTGTGAATGCATAGACAAAACATAGTGTCGCTAGTATGCCTCTACTTGACTAGCTCGTTAATCAAAGATGGTTATGTTTCCTAACCATAGACATGTGTTGTCATTTGATGAACGGGATCACATCATTAGGAGAATGATGTGATGGACAAGACCCATCCATTAGCTTAGCATTATGATCGTTACAGTTTCATTGCTACTGCTTTCTTCATGACTTATACATGTTCCTCAGACTATGAGATTATTGAACTCCCGAATACCGGAGGAACACCTTGTGTGCTATCAAACATCACAACGTAACTGGGTGATTATAAAGATGCCCTACAGGTGTCTCCGAAGGTGTTTGTTGGATTGGCATAGATTGAGATTAGGATTTTTCACTCCGTGTATCGAAGAGGTATCTCTGGGCCCTCTCGGTAATGCTCATCACTATAAGCGTTGCAAGCAATGTGACTAATGAGTTAGTTGCAGGATGAAGCATTACAGAATGAGTAAAGAGACTTGCCGGTAACGAGATTGAACTAGGTATGATGATATCGACGATCGTATCTCGAGAAAGTAACATACCGATGACAAAGGGAACAACATATGTTGTTATGCGGTTTGACCAATCAAGATCTTTGTAGAATATGTAGGCACTACAAAAAAAATACACTTCCGTGATGATACGTGTTTGTCACAGTAGGTCACATTTTTTGTCATGCGTGTACATCCATGACGATTTTATGACAAAATCAAGATAGTCATACCTGTGCTGTCGTAGAAGTGTTCCATGACATTACCAAAATTATCATCACGGAAGTGACCACTTCCATGACGATAAATCGCGCGTCACATAAGTGCTTTCGTCAAGGGTGACCGACACGTGGCATCCACCATAACGGAACACCGTTAAGCTATCGGGTCCGGTTGATCCGATAACCCATTAACAGCCCCGACCAATGGGGATTTTCCACGTGTAAAATCATCATTGGCTGGAGGAAACACATGTCGGCTCACCGTTGGGACAGATGTCATCCACTCATTGGACCGAAGGCGCCTATGATACATCGACACATGGCATGACCCAATAGAGGCCCATTCCTGTGAAAAGGCAGGCCCGTTTGACTTGGTCAAAAGGTGGCGGGCCGGCCCACGGAAAGCCTGTTCACGGCCTGTTCGCATATAGCCCATTTATAGCCCGCTAACCCAGGGCCCGTTACGACCTATCCGAATTAGGCCCAGTAGCGTCATCTGGGCCGTCCAATATGATTCCAGCCCATTTTAATTTTTGGCCCATGTATGGCCCATAACGTATTTGGGCCATATGAGGGCTTTTGTAACTCTTGGCCCATTAACGGCCCGTGGTGAAACTGGCCCATAGTGAACACTGTATCACTTTATACCCATTAACGGCCCATTAATCCATTGGGCCGTTTGCAGCTCATGCTATCTTTCGGCCTTCTCAGGGCCCATTTATTCTTGGGCTCATTTCCAGCATTCGGTTACTTATGGCCCTTTACTGTCATTTTCTGCTTGTTGGCCAAATTCAGCCCGTGGTTACAATCGGCCCGTTTGTGGCACGTTAATACATTGGGCCGTTTTCATAGCATCATCAAATACGACCTATTAACAATGACCCTTATGGTTGGCCCATGAACGGAGGATTCCAACTCTAGCCCTTTTACGGCCATAATGTGGTCTGTTATTATTCCATGTTTGGCCAATCGATCATACGGCCCGTATAAGGCCCATTGATGATACGCCCCGTAGAAGGCCCATTGTTTCTATGGCCCGTAGAAGGCCCATTGTTTCTACGGCCCGTAGAAGGCCCATTGTTTCTACGGCCCATAGAATGCCCATTGTTTCTACGGCCCATAGGAGGCCTAGTGTCACTACAGTAAATATGTAGCCCATGGTTATTGTGGCCTAGTTTAAAAAAATATGTTATTGCGGCCACTAGCAAATCGCCAAAAAAGAACTGCACTGACTACAAGCAAACAAATAAACAACACAACAAGGAAATAAATAAGCAAGCAACTTATGCTAGGCTATCACGACTATTACACATATTACATCCACTAGGCATCAAAGTTCGCCACCAGTGCAAATAAACGCGCCGACAAAAGAATATACAAAACTGAGAGAACTTCAGAAGGCACTAGGCCTGGCTAGGTCGGCCCCCCAAACAGCCGAAGAAGCTGATTAGACCTCAGTTGTGTCAACGATAGATGCTTCACCCCTAGCTGTATGGCACGATAGTGCGCAAGGCAGTCCTCTGACATCTTCATTACATCTTTGACTTCAAGTCGGAGCTAAGCTGAAGCAAGCCTTTAGGCTTTAAGTTGAGACTGAAAGTCGAACTGATTGAGGCAGCGACTGCACAGAGGTTGTCTCACACCTGCTGCTGAGTAGCTTCAACTCACTGTCTTTATCAAGACAAGACCTTGGGGTCATCTCGCTGTCCTCAAGATGGTTTGGCTCACTATATTCCCTAAAGTTCTGCCTGGCATAAGAGATACAACTCTGAAAGAGAAACAAGGAGGCATGTAACAGGTTTCACAATTATATAAGCAAATAAATGGATCTGTTCTGCATAAGGAACATGTTTTTACAACTACAATTTGAAACTGGTAGTTGTTGCAAACATCCAATCAGATGTAAACAACAAAGTAAACAACAGTGGATGAAATGATGCCTATCAAAATCTATACTAGAACAAAGTTTGAAGGCTTGAGAAGGATGAACTTACATTACATGTTAACACGGGCTGGACAAAGCCCTTCTCCATGTTGATGGAAGGAAAATTCAATAAATTCCCCAAAGAAAATTCTTTATAAGCGTTGCCACTATTCTACATTTTGCAAAGAGTAAATATAGATCAAATAATATTAGAAGAAACAGAGGATAATGAAGCTCAGGTGCAGACTGATGATACATAATCATATAGCAATTAATTAAGTACATCATTACAAGGCAAAAGGGAGAGAGGTACTCACAAGAGCAATGCAGAGCCCAGTATTGTTGTGAGATCGTTTTATCCTTTGAGCAAGGAGATTCGTCTAAAATTAGTTTTCATACAAGAGAGAAGGTAAGGCACATGCAGAAATTTAGGAGTTCAAATTTTGAACTGATATCATAGACAGTACCTGACGGTGGGCTCTCAGCAGTTCTAATAGGGGTTTGGCCATTTGAGTAGGGATAAAGTGTGGTACAGTTGGGCCTGTGTTTTCTGTGGCTGCTGATCTATCTGATTTAAAAGGTATCACTACATTTTCCAAATACCTAGTTTGTACTCCTTGAGGATCTGCACTCACCCTCTTCATTTTGGACATCTATTACGATAGAACAACATTTGACTGGAAAAACATAGTATGACGACACATGGAATAGGTACAGAAAATGGATAGGTATGGCATATACTCATATATGATGCTTAAACTAAGATGATGGTGTAACAAAGTAGAAGTAATACAAGAGGTCGGATGCAAAATATGTGCGACCAATACAACCTTACCAAGTTAGAGCAAGCACCTTGATGGGTGAATAAGATAGACCATCCTCCACCATGCCAATTTTGTTAGCCAGTGGATTGTTCTGCAATATTCCTCTCGTGCGCCCATTCTCATATTCATTTTGCCAATGTTCAATATCTGACATGCATGAAAACATAAAAACAAGCGAGATTATCTTTGTAATGCAGATGTGATTCTAATCCAATACTGCCTCCCTGTAAACCCCTTAGTGCTATCTCTGCAATTCTTTTAAGAGATGACATGCATGCTGTAATTTGGTGTGTGCATTAATATAATGTGGCCTTGATGACCCACAAGTGTAGGGAATCTATCATAGTCCATTCGATGAGTAAGAGTGTCGAACCCAACGAGGAGCAGAAGGAAATGACAAGCGGTTTTCAGTAAGGTATTCTCTGCAAGCACTGAAATTATCGGTAACAGATAGTTTTGTGATAAGGTAATTCATAACGGGTAACAAGTAATGAAAGTAAATAAAGTGCATCAAGGTGGCCCAAACCTTTTTGTAGCAAAGGACAAGCCTGGACAAGTTCTTATATGGAGAAAAGCGCTCCCGAGGACACATGGGAATTATCGTCAAGCTAGTTTTCATCACGCTCATATGATTCGCGTTCGTTACTTTGATAATTTGGTATGTGGGTGGACCGGTGCTTGGGTACTGCCCTTTCTTGGACAAGCATCCCACTTATGATTAACCCCTATTGCAAGCATCCGCAACCACAAAAGAAGTATTAAGGTAAACCTAACCATAGCATGAAACATATGGATCCAAATTAGCCCCTTATGAAGCAACGCATAAACTAGGGTTTAAGCTTCTGTCACTCTAGCAACCCATCATCTACTTATTACTTCCCAATGCCTTCCTCTAGGCACAAATAATGGTGAAGTGTCATGTAGTCGACGTTCACATAACACCACTAGAGGAGAGACAACATACATCTCATCAAAATATCGAACGAATACCAAATTCACATGACTACTTATAGCAAGACTTCTCCCATGTCCTCAGGAACAAACGTAAATACTCACAAATCATATTCATGTTCATAATCAGAGGGGTATTAATATGCATATAGGATCTGAACATATAATCTTCCACCGAATAAACCAACTAGCATCAACTACAAGGAGTAATCAACACTACCAGTGACCCACAGGTACCAATCTGAGGTTTTGGGACAAAGATTGAATACAAGAGATGAACTAGCATTTCAGAGGAGATGGTGCTGGTGAAGATGTTGATGGAGATTGACCCCCTTCCGATGAGAGGATCGATGGTGATGATGATGGTGATGATTTCCCCCTCCCGGAGGGATGTTTCCCCAGCAGAACAGCTCCACCGGAGCCCTAGATTGGTTCCACCTCGTGGCGGCGGTGTCTCGTCCCGAAAGCTTGCTTATGATTTTTTCCAGGGTAAAAGACTTCATATAGCAGAAGATGGTCACCGGAATCCTGCCAGGGGGCCCACGAGGCAGGGGGCGCCCAGGGGGTAGGGCGCGCCCCCACCCTCGTGGCCAGGGTGTGGGCCCCCTCTAGTACTTTCTTCGCCCACTATTTTTTATTAATTCCAAAAATAACTTCCATGAAGTTTTAGGACTTTTGGAGCTGTGCAGGATAGGTCTCTAATATTTGCTCCTTTTCCAGCCCAGAATCCCAGCTGCCGGCATTCTCCCTCTTCATGTAAACCTTGTAAAATAAGAGAGAATAGGCATAAGTATTGTGACATAACGTGTAATAACAACCCATAATGCAATAAATATTGATATAAAAGCATGATGCAAAATGGACGTATCAACTCCCCCAAGCTTAGACCTCGCTTGTCCTTAAGCAGAAGCCGATAACGAAAAATATGTCCACATGTTTAGAGATAGAGGTGTCTAAAATAAAATACGGACATAAGGGCATCATGATCATTCTTATAACAACACACACACACACACACACACATATATATATATATATATTGTCATATGATTTCTTATGCTAAAGTAACAATCTATCACAATGTCAAGTATGAACCAGAAACTTCATTGAGAACCAACAAACTATGATCTCGGTCATTGAAGCAATTGCAATTTATCATAACATCGGAAAGAGTCAATATAAGAGCTTTTCAGCAAGTCCACATACTCAACTATCATTTAGTCTTTCACAATTGCTAACACTCACGCAATACTTATGGGTATGGAGTTTTAATCGGACACAGAGAAAGATAGGGGCTTATAGTGTTGCCTCCCAACCTTTTACCTCAAGGGTAATGTCAACAATAATAGTTCATGCTAACTTACATCCATTTGGATATATATAAGGATCATTCCAACACGAGGTGCTTGCCAAAGGATAAAATGTAAAAAGGAAAGGTGAAGATCACCATGACTCTTGCATAATGTATACGACAAAAAGTAAAAGATAGGCCCTTCGCAGAGGGAAGCAGAGGTTGTCATGTGCTTTTATGGTTGGATGCACGAAATCTTAATGCAAAAGAACGTCACTTTATATTGCCACTTGTGATACGGACCTTTATTATGCAGTCCGTCGCTTTTATTGCTTCCATATCACAAGATTGTATAAAGCTTATTTTCTCCACACTAATAAGTCATACATATCTACAGAGCAATTTTTATTGCATGCAACATGGCAACTTACTTGAAGGATCTTACTCAATCCGTAGGTAGGTATGGTGGACTCTCATGGCAAAACTGGGTTTAAGGATATTTGGAAGCACAAGCAGTATTTCTACTTGGTGCAAGGAATTTGGCTAGCATGAGAGGGAAAGGCAAGCTCAACATGTTGGATGATCCATGACAATATACTTTATTTTGAATATAAGAAAACATAACCCATTACATTGTCTTCCTTGTCCAACATCAACTCTTTAGCATGTCATATTTTAATGAGTGCTCACAATCATAAAAGATTTCCAAGATAGTATATTTATATGTGAAAACCTCTCTTTCTTTATTACTTCCTATTAATTGCAATGATGACCAAAACTATGTTTGCCAACTCTCAACAACTTTTATTCATCATACTCTTAATATGTGAAGTCATTACTCTCCACAAGATCAATATGATCTCTTTATTTCTTTTTATTCTTTTCTCACTTCAAGATCATAACAAGATAGCAAAGCCCTTGACTCAATACTAATCTTTATTATATATAGCTCACAGACTCAATTACATAGAAGGATCATAAGGCAAAACTTCAAAACTAAATCATACCAAAACTTTATTCTACTAGATCAAGATATTATTAAAAGGATCGACTAAGTAAAACGGTAAAGATAGGAGTGTGATGGTGATACGATACCGGGGCACCTCCCCCAAGCTTGGAAGTTGCCAAGGGGAGTACCCATACCCATGTGATCATATCTCTTTCTTTGCTGGTGAAGATGATGGAGTTGTTGATGAGGTAGGCTTGTCGTCCGTCTTCCAAGGCATAGGCTCACCATCATAGAAGGATGATCGAGTCTCCGGGATCCTCAAATCTGCAGCCAAACTTATCCTCTTGAATCTATATTCATACTCACAGTTTTGGTTTTGCAGGTCATAGATCTGGGCTTGGAGGTGCTCGATTTTCTCATGAAGCTTGAAGATGGCCTCCCCAATGTTCTTGGCATCCAGCTTGTAGTTGTTGGTAAACTCCGCGATCATCATGTGGTTAGCGTTGAGTCCGTGTTCTACCATCCCTTGGCACTTGAAAACTTGTTGTTCCATTGCTTCGAGTCTTGTCTCCATGCTTCCGGTCCTCCTTGGTCCCTCAACATCATAGATGTGCAGCACCCCCTCACACATCTCAATGGTTTGAGGGTGTTGCAGCACCTCCGCGAGGTAGGGATTGATGACCTTCACGGAAAACTTGTCCTTGGGGGCGCTTGAAGACATCATGGTGATCCAGATCTGTCAGAAAAATAGCTCGAAACAAAAACAGAGGATTTCATCATGGTACGGTGGTCAAAACTTTTAGGAGATTATATAATGAATTTTTACTGACCAAAAGAAGTATCGTGCAAGAAAACGGAGTCCGGAGAGCACACGAGGTGCCCACGAGGCAGGGGGCGCGCCCTCCACCCTCATGGATGCCTTGTGTCCTTCCCGGACTACTTCTTATTTTCCTATTTTCTTACATATTCCAAAACGGAGAAAAATTGCTTTAGAACTATTTTGGAGTCCGTTTACTTACCGTACCACATACCTATTCCCTTTCGAAGTCTGAAACGTTCTGGAAAGTGTCCCTTGTCTATTCCTCCGGGGTCACAGTTTCAGTAACATTAGTTTCAACATTTATGGGATTGCCTGAGATATAATGTTTGATTCTTTGACCGTTCACCACCTTCGGATTTGTGCCTTTGAAGTTGTTGATTTTTATGGCACCAGAACGATAGACCTCCTTGATAACATAAGGACCTTCCCATTTAGAGAGGAGTTTTCCTGCAAAAAATCTTAAACGAGAGTTGAAAGGTAATACATAATCACCTACATTAAACCCATCTTTTAACTTTTTCTTTAAACAGTTTGGCATTCTCATAGGCTTGGGTTCTCCATTCATCAAGTGAGCTAATGTCAAATAACCTCTTCTCACAGGAAAGTTTGAAATCATAGTTGAGCTCTTTAATTGCCCAATATGCCTTATGTTCTAGTTCGAGAGGTAAGTGACATGCTTTTCCATAAACCATTTTATATGGAGACATACTCATAGGATTTTTATATGCAGTTCTATAAGCCCATAATGCATCATCAAGTTTCTTGGACCAATTCTTTCTAGATCTATTAACAGTCTTTTGCAAAATTAATTTAAGCTCTTTGTTACTCAGCTCTACTTGGCCACTAGACTATGGGTGGTATGGAGATGCAATTCTATGATTAACATCATACTTAGCAAGCATTTTACGAAAAGCACCATGAATAAAATGTGAACCACCATCAGTCATTAAATATCTAGGGATTCCAAACCTCGGAAAAATAACTTCTTTAAGCATCTTAATAGAGGTGCTATGATCAGCACTAATAGTTGGAATAGCTTCTACCCACTTAGTAATGTAATCAACAACAACTAAAATATGTATATATCCATTAGAGGAAGGAAACGGTCCCATATAGTCAAAGCCCCAAACATCAAATGGTTCAATAACAAGAGAATAATTCATAGGCATTTCTTGACGTCTACTAATATTACCAATTCTTTGACATTCATCACAAGACAAGACAAACTTACGGGCATCTTTGAAGAGAGTAGGCCAATAAAAGCCGGGTTGCAATACCTTATGTGCAGTTCTATCTCTAGCGTGGTGTCCTCCATAAGCCTCGGAGTGACACTTCCGTAGGATCTGTTCCTGTTCATGCTCAGGCACACAACGTCTAATAACACCACCTACTCCTTCTTTATAAAGGTGTGGGTCATCCCAGAAGTAATGTCTCAAATCATAGAAGAATTTTTCTTTTGCTGGTATGTGAAGCTAGGTGGTATAAATTTAGCAACAACGTAATTAGCATAATCAGCATACCATGGAGTAGTACGAGAAGTATTTATGAAAACTAATTGTTCATCAGGAAAGCTATCATCAATAGGTAGTGGGTCATCAAGAACATTCTCTAACTGTCGGTGTACAAAATTAGGGGCTCTGCTTTTGACCCCTTTACTTGTGCACGAGCAGTCAGAGCCTCCCGCCACGACCACGCATAAACAGGGCAGGAAAGGGAAGCCGGAGAGAAGCCGAAGCCACAAGGCAAATAGAGCAACGACAAGGACCAAGGCCACGAAGATCAGATGGGCGGAGCAGGTTTCCCTGGCAAGGATCCTTGCCGGGGCAACCTCAGCGCCCCCGGCAAGACCCTTGTCGGGGGAGCTCGCCCCCACCAGCCGAGCGAGCCACCCTTGAGCCCACCAATGCTAGACAAACGCGTCAGGACAGGGCTCGAGAGGCACCTCCGTGGTGGCATGCAGATCTTTGTGAAGACATAAAATGCTCAAGATCAAATGAGATAGGAAGGCAACTATCATCACTGAAGAAACCCACAAGACCCCCGGCAAGATCCTTGTCGGGGAAGCCAGCACGCCACGGCAAGACCCTTGCCGGGCCACCCGGCAAGACCCTTGCCAAGTACACCGGCAGGGCCACTGCCAGGCCCGCGCCAGCCAAGTCTTCGCTGCTGTTCGCATGCAGCTGCCGACCCAGCCAGCTGGGCAGGCACCTGCGTGGCAACATGCAGCTCTCCGTGGAGGCTCCACCACCGCGCCACCTCAAGTGCCTACCTGCCTACATGGCACCACATGCATCGCTGGCCAGGGCGCGTGTCGAAGTAAGGAGGAGGGGCGACGGACAGGACAGGCCTCACCCCCGTCCCCGATAAAGTGAAGGGACACCTAAGCCTCGCATTAAATGCGCTTTGTCCTGTAATACCAGCGATAAGCTCGCAACGCTGTAGCACTTTCCACCTCTTGTGTGCCACTGTGGCAGCCCTTCCGCCTATAAAAGGAGGCCCATGGCACATGGAGGAAGGATTCGGCTCTTTTGAACCTCGCTGCACCTGGAGCTAGTTCAAGATCTCAACAATACCAAATACATCCACCAAAGCAGGATCGTAGGGTTTTACGCATCTTTGCGGCCCGAACCTGGGTAAATCCCCTGTGTGTTGTCTACTAGTCCCGCTCTTCTCACGATCCCCGTGCCCCGCAACCGTAGAAGGGATTCCAGTGATCCCATAGGTGTCGTTTCCCACCGACATCTTTGGCGCGCTAGGTAGGGGGCGCAATTGTGAGGATCTGGCCTAGCAGTCGACCTAGCTGTTCTTCATCGCCACGGCTCCGGATAAGAAGGCAGCTCTGCCCATTGGCACGAAGGACGCCGAGGCAGTGACGAGAGAGCTAAGTCATGCTGAATTTTAAGTTTTTCTCCTTAAATATAAGGTTATTATCCTTGACGGTTCGGCCTATGTATGGGAAGCCTATACGCAGAGGGGCCCTCCTGCAATCGGCAACGCCCTTGTTCTATTTCGAGCCCACTCAACAGTTCAAGTGTCCATGTCGAGAGCGCCAGGGTAGCCTTTCGCCATCGGCAACGCTCTCGGTTCTGACTCGAGTCAAGCTCGACAGATCGAGCGGTCGCGCCAAGGGTGGTAAGGTGCTTTGCCCGGCAACAAGCACGCTTGGCAGGCTAATGAGGATCCGTCCTCAAAGCTCCGCCCTGAGTTTATGTGCCGGCAAGCTTACCCAGTTGACGTGGGGTGGACGTACAAAGGAAAATCAAACAGGAAAATAACATGCATAGTTTCAGGAGCACTGCAGAGGTATGTTACACAAATTGCCGCCGCGATTCTAACTAAAGATAACTTTGTCTTGGTCATGAACCTGCAGTGGCGACGGAGAACGGGATGCCTAGTCCTGGCGCTGGCCTGCCACCCTCTTGATTTGGTCGATGCGGCTGAGGATGGGCCGAATATGCTCATTGAGCGCCACGATGTCGGCATCCTCTGGCAAGCTCTTCAGCACAACTCCGAAGTCGAGGTCTGGGTGCCAGTGCGCGATCTTGGTGAGCACCCTGGTCATGGTCCCCCGGCAGAGTATCCGGGATTAATCGGCCAGGGAGGCCGCCCGGTTGGAGTGAAGCCGCTTCAGGGCACCGACGACCTTCTCAAAGTATATGGTCAGGTTGGCGTTGGGGCTCAGGCTCGCTTCTGGGGCATACCCCATCTCCGGCATCCCCATAATGGCGAGCTGATCGGCGGCCGAGTTTGCAACAGCGGCAAGGCGCCCGAGCCAGCGTTTCTCGTTCATCAGCAGTTGCTTCTCCGTCTCCAGCTCCTTGGTCAGGATCCCCTTCCGGGCCCTGGCCTCCGACAGCGTCTCCTCGAGCTCTCCCATCTTTAGCTTGAGGTCTTTGATAGAGATGTTGGCTTCGGAGAGCTCTCTAGATTTGCTGATGACCTCGCCCTGCGCCACCGTCAGAGCACCGTTGAGCGTATGCTTCTCCTGGGCCAGCTTCAGAGCTTGCTCCTCCAGCTCCTTAATCCTGCCAGCGTGAGCATCAGCCTAGGTGTTGAGTGCCTCCTGATGCCTCCACTCTAGCTCTTGGGTCCGCTGCAGGACGAGCTTGTCTACCTCTTCGTCCTTACCGCGGAGAGTGGCGGCAAGCTTCTCCTCGCGCTCGGCAAGGTCCTCTTCCTGGGTCTTCAGTGCGGCCTCATGCTGGGTCCGAGCGGCTTCGGCTTCGTCGGCAAACCTCTTCGCCGTCTCCTGGACCTTCTCGACGTCGGCCAACTTCAGGTCGAGCTCCACCTCACGGTTGGCCAGCTCACCCTGGGCGGCCTTCAGCTCGTCCTGGGCCTGGCGGAACCAGTCCTGCGCCTCGGCAACGCCCCCCCCCAAAGTCCTCCTCCATCTTCTCCACCATTGCCGTCCAGGACTTGGCCTTGTCCAGGCGAGTGCGGTGGAGCGCCCGAAGCTTCCGGAAGCTGGCACCCATGGCTTGGAGCAGCTGCTCCTCCTGGGAGCCGGCGCCACCAATGCCCGGCTCATCGACGACCTCGAGCCCGGCTGCGGAAAGCGTCTCCTCGTCGAACACCTCTCCCTTAAAGGGAGCCCTGGTGCTCGACGCGCCCAGGAGATGGACGAAGAGGTCGTCGCTCACCCTCAGGTACCTGCCGGAGCCAGAGGCAGCCGAGGAGGAGGGCAGGTTATCGAACACCACCTCCTCGGCAGTGGCCTTGCCAGCCCCCTCGGCAGGCCCCTTGCCGGGCTCCTCGGCGGGCCCCTTGGCAGCATCCTCGGCGGTGCCCTTGGCGATCTCCTTGGCAGCGATCTTCTCCACCTCCGCCGTGGCATCCGCGACGATGTCATTGATGGTAGTGTCGACGTCCTCTGAGGAGAGGTCTGGACGCCAAGAAAGAGACGGGGCAAAGCCAAGATTGAAAGCCAATAAGGAAAAGAGGAAAAGGAGAATGCAAGCAGAAGTGGAGAGCGAGTAGCTTACCCGTGCCGGGCCGAGAGGCGTAAGCCCCTTCTCCGCCAAGATCTGGCGTCGAGGCAAAGCCACCAGCGCCTGCCTTCTCCTCCCCCTCCTCCGTGTGCACGGCCTCGGTGCTTGGTATCCTTGTCGGGGACGCCCCTTGGGGCGGTGTAGTTGACAGGGGCGGCATGATCGGAGAAGCCCTCTGTGGCTCCCTTTGGTGCTGCTCCTCTCCTGCATCCACGACATGGTTAACACTGAAGCATAGCGCCTAACGCATGTTGATAGAGGGCGGATGGTGGACTTACGCTGGGGGCTGGGCTGGGGGCCGCTGTCCGGGCTGCCCGACACCACCAGTGGCGTACTGGAGGTGCCTGCCGGGGGCTGGCCACTCACCGAAACCCTGTCCCTCTTTATCCTCTGGGCCAACGTATCCACATCCCTGCAAGATGAAGACAAGTAAGCAACGCCATTAGAGGGAGTGTAAGGAATGAGGGAGGAAAGCAGAGGCTTACTCTTCGTTCTCTTCCTCCTCCTCCTCCGTTGCTTTCCTCTTCCGCTCCGGGTTGAGAGGCTCGAAGTCAAACAAGTCAAACCCAATCCCCGCGCCAATGTTTGCTGGCGAGGGGGGAGGTGATGGCGTCCGGGCGCGCTTGGACGACGAAGAAGCAGATGTCCTCTTCTTCGACGCCACGACTTTCGCCGTTTTCTTCATTACCACCGCCCTCGTCTGGCGCACAGGTGCTTCTTGGGCTTGCCGCAGCTGCACGGCCTGGTCGAGGCGGACCGGCTCGTCGGAGGTGGCCCGCCGCAGGACCCGCCTTTTTCCGGTGATCGGGGGATCGGCGGTCGCGGTCCTCCCCTCCTCGCCCTCCTCCGACGACGACTCGTCGGCGGCGTCTTCGACGAGGGGAGCCCCAGTGTCGGCGCCGCTGGCCTCCCCAACGGTTGCTGCCAACCGGGCAAGCTCCCCCTCCTCCACCTCCGCCGCGGGCTTGTCCACCACGCCGCCGGTGCTGCCGGCCTCCTTGATGAGCTTTGCCTCCTCCTCAGCAAGCCTCGCCTCCTCCACCCTGGCGGCAATATAGTCCAGCTCCACCGAGGAGGTGTCCTGGATAAGCCGCGGCTCGTCGATGATGTATATCTCGTGCAGGGTGTCGAAGAACTCCTGCACCACGAGCCCATCCAGCTCAACCCAGTTCGGGTCAAGGCCATGCGCGTTGAAGAGCAGCATCATGGCGATGATCTCGTTCCGGCGAGAGTTGTTGCTCAGCAGGACCACTCCCGCCGGCAGCTTGAAAACGGGCTCCTTGTTGACCTTTCCAACCTTCGTGGCGTCCCTGGCAAGCTTGCCGGACCGCTCGACCTTGCCCGCGTCATCAACCTCTTTTTTCTAGGAAGATTCGCTAGCAAAGATGGGCGTGCCCCAGCACCGTCAAGTTGTTGTCGAGGCCGGGACGGAGCCTCATGATGTCGGTGGCGTTCACGAAGAGCCAGGCCGGCATCCCCTTGTCATGTAGAGGGGCGGTCCAGCGACGGATGAAGTCCACCCCGATCATCTCGAGGGTGAGCCCGGCCTGGGCGAGCCGAAGAATCCTGGTGGTGGCGACCGTGAGCTTCGCGTCATCGATATCGACATCGCCCCAATCGCCGCCACGGACCGGCGGCTTCTGGCGAACCTTGCAGCATGCTGGCGGGTCCTTCTCCTCAATCCAGCACCACCGACCCCGCCATTCTTCCCACCTCTCCTTCGTGGCACCGTCCGGGTACGCCCCCTTGGCCCTCGGATCCAGGCAACGCAGCCAGCAATGGTGCCTCCTTTTTGGATCCGAGGGGAAAAGTAATGGCGGAAGAGCGCCATGCTGGGATGCACCCCGACGAAGCCCTCGCAGAGATGTGCGAAGAGAGCCATGCACGCCACGACATTCGGGGTGAAATCCAAGAGGCGGAAGCCGTAGGTGTGCATGATGTCCTTGAAGAAATCAGAGAAGGGGGGACAGAGCCTGCAGGAGAAATAATCGACAAAGAAGGAGTACCGATGCGGGGAGGGCCCGGTGCTGGCAGGGACGACGATCGTGGCTGGATGCCCTGTCTTCTCTCCCCCCGTCTTCACGCCCCACAAATCCTTGAACATCTCCCGAAGCTTGGGCACGCCAACCGTCAAGGGGAAGCAGGCGGACTGCGCCCACCGCGCCACCAGCTTGCTCTCCGGCTGCTCCGACACACCGTCATCCTTCGCCACTCCCTTGCTCTTGGTGGACTTAGGCGCCATGGATGTTGGAAGCAAAAAAGCAGAGGATGTTGGAAGCACGACGGCGATGGGCGAAAGTAGAGAGGCTCGAGAAGAAGGGAGCGGCGGTTCTGAGATTGGAGGAGGGTGCAGGGGAGGGGTAAAGTGAGCAGCGCGCCCGCGGTTATTCCTTTTTATGGGGAAGGCACCGGCCGCCACCTTTCCCATTAATGCGATACGACGCATGTGTGCGGACGCTGTCCCATGCATGCCTCCCACGTCATGCGCGCGCACGACCCCCACGTCGCGCGTTCAACACGGGTCGTGGGGAAGCGCAGCGGACGAAACAATGGCCGCGGTAAAAATCCGCCCCAACTGCCCGCGCACCGTTCTGGGCCTGGCCCAACAACGTGATGCGCTTATGTGTGGCCCAGGCCCGGGGGCTCCTGTCGGTGTACAAAAGTAGGGGCTCTGCTTTTGATCCCTTTACTTGTGCATGGGCAGTCAGAGCCTCCCGCCACGGCCACGCATAAACAGGGTAGGAAAGGGAAGCCGGAGAGAAGCCGAAGCCACAAGGCAAACAGAGACACGACAAGACCAAGGCCACGAAGATCAGATGGGCGAAGCAGGTTTCCCCGGCAAGGATCCTTGCCGGGGCAGCCTCAGCGCCCCCGGCAAGACCCTTGCCGGGGGAGCTCGCCCCCACCAGCCGAGCGAGCCACCCTTGAGCCCACCAACGCTAGACAAACGCGTCAGGATAGGAGTCGGGAGGCACCTCCGTGGTGGCATGCAGATCTTTGTGAAGACATAAAATGCTCAAGATCAAATGAGGATAGGAAGACAACTATCCTCACCGAAGAAACCCACAAGACCCCTGGCAAGATCCTTGCCGGGGAAGCCAACGCGCCACGGCAAGACCCTTGCCGGGCCACCGGCAGGGCCTCTGCCAGGCCCGCGCCAGCCAAGTCTTCGCCACCGTTCGCATGCAGCTGCCGACCCAGCCAGCTGGGCAGGCACCTGCGTGGCAACATGCAGCTCTCCGTGGAGGCTCCACCATCGTGCCACCTCAGCTGCCTGCCTGCCTACATGGCACCACATGCATCGTTGGCCAGGGCGCGTGTCGAAGCAAGGAGGAGCGGCGATGGACGGGACGGGCCTTGCCCCCGTCCCCGATAAAGCGAAGGGACACCTAAGCCTCGCATTAAATGCGCTTTGTCCTGTAATACCAGCGATAAGCTCGCAATGCTGTAGCACTTTCCACCTCCTGTGTGCCACTGTGGTAGCCCCTTCCGCCTATAAGAGGAGGCCCATGGCACACGGAGGAAGGATTCGGCTCTTTTGAACCTCGCTGCACCTGGAGCTAGTTCGAGAGCTCAACAATACCAAATACATCCACCAAAGTAGGATCATAGGGTTTGACGCATCTTTGCGGCCCGAACCTGGGTAAATCCCCTGTGTGTTGTCTACTAGTCCCGCTCTTCTCACGATCCCCGCGCCCCACAACCATAGAAGGGATTCCAGTGATCCCATAGGTGTCATTTCCCACCGACACTAACCTAGACAAGTAATTTGCAATGGGGTTCTCAGCTCCCCTTCTATCAATAATATGCAAATCAAATTATTGTAGCAAGAGAACCCATCTAATGAGTCTAGGTTTAGCATCTTTCTTTTCCATAAGATATTTAATAGCAGCATGATCAGTGTGAACAGTTACTTCAGAATCAACAATATAAGGTCTGAACTTATCACAAGCAAATACAACTGCTAAACATTCTTTTTCAGTAGTAGCATAATTTCTCTAGGCACTGTCTAGAGTTTTACTAGCATATTGAATAACATTTAGTTTCTTATCAACTCTTTGTCCTAGAACAACACCTACAACATAATCACTAGCATCACACATAATTTCAAAGGGTAAATTCCAATCAGGTGGCTGAACAATGGGTGCAGAAATCAAAGCTTTCTTAAGTATTTCAAATGCTTCTACACAATCATCATCGAAGACAAAAGGAATATCTTTTTGTAAGATATTAGTCAGAGGCCTAGAAATTTTAGAGAAGTCCTTAATGAACCTCCTATAAAACCCGACATGACCAAGGAAACTTCTTATACCTTTAATGTCCTTGGGACACGACATCTTTTCAATAGCATCAACCTTAGCTTTATCAACTTCAATACCTCTTTCAGAAATTTTATGCCCCAAGACAATGCATTCATTAACCATAAAGTGGCACTTTCCCAATTCAAGACAAGACTAGTATCTTAGCATCTCTGCAAAACTCGATCAAGGTTGCTCAAGCAATCATCAAAAGAAGATCCATAAATGGAGAAATCATCCATGAAAACCTCAACAATCTTTTCACAGAAGTCAGAGAATATAGCCATCATACATCTTTGAAAGGTAGCAGGTGCATTACATAAACAGAAGGCATACGTCTATAAGCAAAAGTACCAAAAGGGCAAGTAAAAGTGGTCTTTTCTTGATCCTCTTTTGACACGGGTATTTGAGAGGAACCCGAGTAGTCATCTAGAAAGCAGAAATGTGTATGTTTGGATAATCTTTCTAGCATTTGATCAATAAAAGGCAAAGGGTAATGATCTTTTTTAGTAGCTTTATTTAATTTATGGAAATCAATTACCATCCTATAACATGTCACAATTCTTTGTGGGATCAATTCATCTTTATCATTAGGAACAACAGTAATACCTCCCTTCTTAGGGACACAATGGACAGGACTTACCCACTGACTATCAGCAACGGGATAAATTATACCAGCCTCCAGGAGCTTTAGTATTTCCTTTCTTGCCACTTCTTTCATCTTAGGATTTAACCATCGTTGGTGATCAACAACCGGTTTAGTGTCTTTCTCCAATTTTACTTTGTGCTGGCATAGAGTGGGACTAATGCCCATAAGATCATCAAGAGTATATCCAATAGCAGCACAGTGCTTCTTCAGAGTTTTCAGTAATTTCTCCTCTTCCTGCTCTGAAAGGTTAGCACTAATAATAACAGGATATATCTTCTTTTCATCAAGATAAGCATATTTAAGAGTATCAGATAATGGTTTAAGCTCAAACACGGGATCACCCTTGGGTGGTGGAGGATCCCCTAGAATTTCAATAGGCAAGTTGTGTTTGAAAATAGGTCCCTGTTTAAAAAATACTTCATCTATCTCCCTTCTTTCATTCATAAACATATCATTTTCATGGTCTAGCAAATATTGTTCTAAAGGATCATTAGGAGGCACGACAATAGAAGTAAGACATATAATTTCATCCTTACTAGGCAATTCTTTATCATGAGGTTGTCTACGAAATTTAGCAAAATTAAATTAATGAGACATATCCCCCAAACTAATAGTAACAACATCCTTTTTGCAGTCTATCCTAGCATTAGTAGTATTCAAGAAGGGTCTACCAAATATGATGGGACAAAAGCTATCTTATGGGGAACCAAGAACAAGAAAATTAGCAGGATATTTAATTTTTCCACACAAGACTTCAAGATTAACAATGCCAACTGGTGAAATAGTATCTCTATTGGCAAGCTTAATTGTAACATTGATTTCTTCTATCTCAGCAGGTGCAATATCATGCATAATTTCTTTGTATAAGGAATGAGGTATTGCACTTGCACTAGCACCCATATCACATAGGCCATGATAACAATGATCTCCTATTTTAACAGAAATAACAGGCATGCCTACAATAGGTCTATGTTTATTCTTAGTATCAGGTCTCGCAATTCTAGCAGCTTCATCACAGAAATAAATAACATGCCCATCAATATTATCAGCTAAAAGACCGTTAACCATAGCAATACTAGGTTCTACTTTAATTTGCTCAGGTGGTGTAGGTGTTCTAGTATTACTCTTACAAACCATAGTTGAAGCTTTAGCATGATCCTTTATCCTAACAGGGAAAGGTGGTTTCTCAATATAGGTAGTAGGAACAATAGGATCATTATAAGTGATAGTCTTTTCTTCAACTTTAATAGGTGCAACTACTTTTAATTCAATTGGAGGATTATATTTAAACCACTTCTCCTTAGGGAGGTCAACATGAGTATCAAATGATTCACAGAAAGAAGCTACTATCTCAGAGTCAAGTCCATATTTAGTGCTAAATTCACGGAAGCATCGGTATCCATAAAAGATTTAACACAATCAAACTTAGGTGTCATACCTGACTCCTTACCTTCGTCGAGATCCCAATCTTCAGAGTTGCCTTTAATTCTTTCCAATAAATCCCATCTGAATTCAATAGTCTTCATCATAAAAGAACCAGTACAAGAAGTATCGAGCATGGAGCGATTGTTGAGAGAAAGCCGAGCATAAAAATTTTGAATAATCATTTCTCCTGAGAGCTCATGATTGGGGCATGAATATAACATTGACTTAAGCCTCCCCCAAGCTTGAGTGATGCTTTCTGCTTCGCGAGGCTAAAAATTATATATATAATTACGATCACGATGAACAAGATGCATAGGATAAAACTTCTGATGAAATTCCAATTCCAATCGGTTGTAGTTCCATGATCCCATATCATCACATAGCCTAAACCATGTCAATGCCTCTCCCTTCAAAGATAAAGGGAAGACCTTCTTCTTGATAACATCGTCGGGCATACCTGCAAGCTTAAATAATCCACAAAATTCATCCACATAGATTATGTGTAAATCGGGATGCAATGTTCCATCTCCTGTAAAGGGATTAGCTAGCAGTTTCTCTATCATACCCGAAGGAATTTCAAAGTAAACATTTTCAGTAGGTTCAGTAGGTTGAGGAGCAACTCTTTGCTCTACTGGTCGGGGTGAAGATACCCCGAACAAACCCCTCAAAGGATTAGTTTCCATAAAAACAAGTGACAGTAAATTTCAGCACACTATATAAATTTTTCCTTACCAAGTTCCACTTACCAAAGGCGCTTCACTCCCCGGCAACGGCGCTGGAAGAGTCTTGATGACCCACAAGTGTAGGGGATCTATCATAGTCCTTTCGATAAGTAAGAGTGTCGAACCCAACGAGGAGCAGAAGGAAATGATAAGCAATTTTCAGTAAGGTATTCTCTGCAAGCACTGAAATTATCAGTAACAGATAGTTTTGTGATAAGGTAATTCGTAACGGGTAATAAGTAATGAAAGTAAATAAAAGTGCAGCAAGGTGGCCCAATCCTTTTTGTAGCAAAGGACAAGCCTGGACAAGTTCTTATATGGAGAAAAGCGCTCCTGAGGACACATGGGAATTATCGTCAAGCTAGTTTTCATCACGCTCATATGATTCGCTTTCGTTACTTTGATAATTTGATATGTGGGTGGACCGAAGCTTGGGTACTGCCCTTTCTTGGACAAGCATCCCACTTATGATTAACCCCTATTTCAAGCATCCGCAACTGCAAAAGAAGTATTAAAGTAAACCTAACCATAGCATGAAACATATGGATCCAAATCAGCCCCTTACCAAGGAACACATAAACTAGGGTTTAAGCTTCTATCACTCTAGCAACCCATCATCTACTTATTATTTCCCAATGCCTTCCTCTAGGCCCAAATAATGGTGAAGTGTAATGTAGTCGACGTTCACATAAAACCACTAGAGGAGAGACAACATACATCTCATCAAAATATCGAACAAATACCAAATTCACATGACTACTTATAGAAAGACTTCTCCCATGTCCTCAGGAACAAACGTAACTACTCACAAATCATATTCATGTTCATAATCAGAGGGGTATTAATATGCATATAGGATCTAAACATATAATCTTCCACCGAATAAACCAACTAGCATCAACTACAAGGAGTAGTCAACACTACTAGTGACCCACAAGTACCAATATGAGGTTTTGGGACAAAGATTGAATACGAGAGATGAACTAGGGTTTGAGAGGAGATGGTGCTGGTGAATATTTTGATGGAGATTGACCCCCTCCCGATGAGAGGATAGATGGTGACGATTTCCCCCTCCCGGAGGGATGTTTTCCCGACAGAACAGCTCCGCCGGAGCCCTAGATTGGTTCCGCCAAGGTTCCGCCTCATGGCGGCGGTGTCTCATCTCGAAAGCTTGCTTATGATTTTTTCCAGGGTAAAATACTTCATATAGTAGAAGATGGTCACCGGAAGCCTGCCAGGCGGCCCACGAGGCAGGGGGCGCGCCCAGGGGCGTAGGGCGCGCCCCCACCCTCATGGCCAGGGTGTGGGCCCCCTCTGGTACTTTATTCGTCCAATATTTTTTATTAATTCCAAAAATAACTTCCGTGAAGTTTCAGGACTTTTGGTGCTGCGCAGAATAGGTCTCTAATATTTGCTCCTTTTCCAGCCCAGAATCCCAGCTGCCGGCATTCTCCCTCTTCATTTAAACCTTGTAAAATAAGAGAGAATAGGCATAAGTATTGTGACATAATGTGTAATAACAGCCCATAATGCAATAAATATTGATATAAAAGCATGATGCAAAATGGACGTATCAGGCCTACTACTCAAAATACGAGAGCTCCAGAAGTGATGACACTTCGCAGATGACAACTTCAACATATAGTAAAGAAGAACAAGTCGACCTGACCTGACAGATTCAAAATATATTAAGGGAGAACAACTCGACCTGACCAGTCGACCACAAGAGAAGAGGATCATCTTGAAGAAGAGCAGAAGAGCAAGCAGATTGAAGATACTACAAGTCTTTCAATACAATGTCGGTTGGCCACCCATGATGAACCAGAGCACATAGAGAAATACTATTCTTTCCGGTCTCTCCATATGTGGCTCACATGCATTTCTAAACTAAAGTAGGAACATTTAGCTGAGTAATTAAACATCTCTCAGTTTTACTAATATCAGCATAATAACAGATATGAATTTGTACAACTAAGCTTGTTTAGCTCGATGGGTGGAGTAGTGCTATTACGACACGAACCACGTAGGCTGATCGTGGTCATCATATAAATGGGGAAACCGTAAGCATGGTGAGTATAGTGTTGACCGTGGCAGTGGGATGGCAGATCTAAAGCTGCAAACTGCGCAAAGGGTAGTTAGCAACCGATGTTTGCTTTGAAATAACAACTAAGATTTGGTATGGACAAGAAAGTACAGTCAACAAGTGACAAAGAAATGCAATTCTGCTGTCTCTCTATATGTCGCAATATGCATTTGGAAACTCAAGTGGGACCTTTAGCTAACCAATTAAATGTGTCTGTTAACTAATATCAGTATCATATCACAATCATATTTGAACATTTGAGTGTTGTGTTGTTTAGCTTGAAGGGTGGAGTAATGCCAGTACGATAGAAAGCGCCTACGCAGATCATAGTAGAGTAGATAAAAGGGGAAACCCCTAAGCATCAAGAGTAAAATTAGGAAAGTGGAACTAGCTGGACCATTGGGTGGCGCACATGCTTTTCGAAACGAATATAGGAACATTAGGTGACCAATTAAATGTTCTCTATTTTAGTGATATGAGCATCATATCAGATTCATATTTCAACACATAAGCTTTGGGTTGAGGTCTTGAGGAGCAGTGCTAGCACGACACGAAGCACCTACGATGATGGTAGAGAATATAAAGGGGGGAAACCATAAGCTTTACGAGTAATGTGCCCGTGCCATGCGGATCTGAAGGTGTAGACCCGACAAAGGTACTTCGCAACCAATGTTTGCTTTCAACTAGCCACTACGATTTGGTACGGACAAGAAAAGGACAGTAAACAAATTATGATCTATTTTTCGGGTGAGATCAATAACTTAAGCACATATGGAAGAGTACCACCTCTCTTGCGACACCGTGTAGGCCTCTGCTGATACATTGAGGGTGATGCAGGTGTGATGGCTATCAGCGGCGGGGAAGAAGACTTTAGACGGCAGACGGCCGGGTCGGGGGATAAATCCTATTGCCGTGGATGAGGCGGCCGTAGGAGCGGCAACAGCAAGGTGGACGACGGTGCCGATGAAGCGAGAGGACGCGATGAAAGGACCCTATCCAGCGCCATGGATGAGAGACGTCCATCTCTTGCATTGGACGACGGGGTAGGGGTAGCGGCTCCAGCAAGGTGGAGGATGGGGTGGCGGACGGAGGAGGCTGGCCGCAGTGGGGAGGTTGTCGTGGCGCCGACGGTGTATGAATGGGGAAATGGAGGGGAGGGGGGATCTCAAACTTTGGGCCGCGCTTCTCTGAAATGTGGGAAAGTTACGAACTTATCCCCCGTTTCAAATTTCGGACATCACGTTGGTTGGGGATAGGACGGTAATCTCGCATCTCCCAAATATTTGCCGGTAACTATTTCGGGCAAGGAGAGGGTGTTTTGCTGCCCATGGTTGGCGCCCACGGTGTATGAACGGGGCTGACAGGTAGGGCGGTTGTGTCACGTCTGAGGGAAGTTACACATCTTCCCATATTTAAAATATTAGCCTACATCGATTTCGGACGAGGAGAGTTTGTTTTTCCACCCACCGTGTATGAATGGGGAAATGGAGGGAGAGACACATGTCTTTCGGACGAGCTTGAATCAAATGTGTTTTGCCACCCACGTTTGCTGCCCACCGTGTCTGAATGGGCACAGAGGCCATCGTGTCACGTCTGATTGAAGTTACTAGTCTACCCCTATCGACAGCAGTGTAAATCCTACTGATAAGGATGTCAAGTGTCAGGTCTAGACAGTAATTTCCATCTCGGAAACACTTGCTTCGGGCAGCCCACAAATTATAGTGGGTGTTTAGCCGCTTCGTTCAAAACTTGGGAGAATTAGCATTCACGTTTGCCCTAGGCCCTGGCAAACTATATTCAAATCCAATTTGTATTCGATTACGAATATCCACAGATAATTCTACATTTTGTTATTTATTTCTTCAAAACCACAACAAAGATTGATTACACCTTTATATATGATTATGATTTAGAAATGCCGTGATCTTCGAATTCAGTAGGTTGGATACACTTTGAGTTAAATAGTTATTTCATCCAAAACAATATGCTCACACGAAAAAAAGTTCACCTTATGTCAATCATACAAGTACTAAGGATTACCTCGCCCAGAAAATTCGGATCATTAGAACACATGGACAACATAGGGGGTCTTACAACATAATCCATTCAGAGACATGACACAACATGCAAGTACAATAATCTAATGACAATTTCAACTGGTATCTAAAGAAGAACCGGGATTACCCTGGACTTCAGATAGCAGAAACAGCAGGACCTCATCCATCTTCAAATGCAACATTCTTACTTCCTCCAATTCTTGGGTTGCTTGCATAATGCGTGCCGCTAATTGCATAATTTCCAGCCTCAAGATAAAGATTACCTCATTCATGGCAGCCACATGATCTCTTTCTGCCTCTAGTAGAGCCTCAAGAACTATAATATCTGTGCTCAGACTGCTCTCCGGCGGTGTTGCCTCTGAACTGCTACCATCTAGTAACATGGATGGTGCACTGCTTCCACAAATAGATTCTGGGGTTGTACATTGTGTCCTAGGGCATCCTGAAAGGTTTCTGCTGGACATAAGTAAGAGATAGTTATCGCATGATCCAGGCAGTAAGCTTACATGGCAAACGACATACGAATTATTGCCGAGCATGGCAAGCTATATTTAAATGGTTCGAAGCAGCATCATCCGAAAAGAAATTAAAATGGTAAGATGGAACTAGGGATGTAAGTGGCAAATAAATGACATACGCCAGTCCCATCTAGTTAGTTTTTGCTAGCTCCCTAGTTCATTTTCCTCAATAAAAACTCTTTTGAACTATCATACCACTAGTGGACTTTAATCGGGATTAAACAGGACCCAGTTGACATCCCTAGTTGAAAGGGGGTGTACCACCGCTATATTTATGTTGCCCACTCGCATTATATTTCACATGTACTAAAACACACTGGCTTACCATATGTTGTTGTGAAGCCTCGCTGCTATTGCAATGTTCTTTGAAGATATCATCAGCATCCCGTGGTTGCAAATCTAGCTGTAGTAGTTTATTCTGCACCCTCTATTTAGGTAAAATTAATTTTAGTTGCATGCACTGGTCCAAATTGATCATCAATGGTTCATCTAAACTAATGAAAGAAGGGTTTGTGCATACACAACAATATATTTGCTTCCCTCTATTTTTATGCTTGTTCAAGGTGCTAGCCCCAAAAGAACAAATATTTTGCTTGATGGGGTTGGCAGCTCCATAATTAATAGAAGCATCAAATTAGTCATGCAACATGGGAAGATCAAGAACACACAACCAAGTAATGAACAGAGGCTCGGAGCAGTGATGTAATAGCTAACATCAAAAAATGTAGGGTAAAACAAACAAAAAGCAGCGGACCACATGCTAGTTTGTTGATGTGTAATTAAGCATAGAGAACATTAAGCAGTCTGATGGAACCAACATGTGGCATCAGAACAACACCATTATCATAAATATAGAATGCAAGAAGTAAAATAGTAGGCAATGATATCTAGGAAGTACAGTATTACTTAGGACACAACTAAAGCATATTAACTATATGTGCACTGGTATGTAATTTAGCACATGTAACATGTTCACTGCCAGAAGTATGGACCTACAGGTGCAAGCAGAATAACGCGTCTCATGAAAAATTTAATGATGCCCTGAAGAAATTCAAAGGTGTGGTGCCTATGCTAAGAAAGTGAACGTAGGCGCCGTCCGTTGGATAATAGTACATGATTCTCGGCGGCATATGGGTATCATTGTCATACTTGATAGCTAAGGATCGTCGATGGTGCTCGTGTTGCAGTTGAGTTTGGGCCAGCTGTCGCCATTGCTGAAGCGTCTCCTGTACGGTTGCGGCGCCTGTCGACATACAAGAAAGCTCATCTGTGGTAAGTGAACAGTTGCACGATAAAGAGAAAAACTGAAGGAGTACAAATTGAAATAACCTGATGAGGCTGCGGCGTTGGTAAAGCAGGGCCGGTGGAGTTGAATATGGTGTCTGTGGAGCGGGTCCGGTGTAGTGGACGAAGGCTTCAGCGGGCGTGTTGTACAGTGCTTTTAGTGAGGCGGATGTGTTGCGGAGGATGAGGGCTTGTATGAAGGGCCAGCGATGGGGCGGACGAGGGACTCAGTGAAGGGCCTACACTGTGGTGGACGAGGGCACCGATTAAGCAGATCCAGTGCGGTGGACCATGATGGCGGTCAAGGAGATCTAGAGCGGTGGACAAGCTAGTTGCTGAAGCGGCTCCGGTGAAGTGGTGAGTTGGCAGTTGGGGGTTCCAAGGTGCGGAAGGTAGATCTGGCGGGGTGTGAGGTCCACCGCTGTGGTGGAGGACTAGATTCGGCGGCTTGCCGTGGTTGGGGGGGGTCGGGGAGGGGAAGGAGAGGGGCTCTGGGGAAGAATGTTGGGGGGCAAAGAGGGGAAATCAATGGAGTTACCGAAGCAACCCTTTTCCGTTCATGTGGCAGGGGTAAAACAGGAATATCGCAGGGCTAAACTTTCAGACGTGAGATATTTCGATGTGAGCGGGAAGTTTGAAAGCTTTTGGCGCCTGAAATTATATTTTGCTCTTGTACGGCCGATTATGATATCATGGCCGGGAATTTGTTTGTTTTGCATGCAAAAAAGTGCAAGTTTTGAAAATCAATGTCTCCAACTCGAAACTTAGATTGTCCATTCAATTAAAATATGGATGATTTAGCTAGTACAAGAAAATACCATCATACGGTCCAATTCAAATAAATTCCAAATGTGTTTATCCTAAATATGATGATAAAAGCAAAAATGTGTATGTGTATAATAAAGTGGGTGATTATAAAGTTTGAACATGCTCGTATGTGTATATCTCGAGGTTTGATATATGAATTTGAAATCACAAAATCCCGGCTTAAAAAATGTACCTCCGTTTAAATGAATTACAAAAGCTAATGATGGAGTCGAATTCCAAAATTCCAATCTGAGGTTTGTAATTCTGGTACATCAAGGTATATCACGCATGTTCAAAAGTATCGTTATCTTATAGTCCAAACTGTGAAACAAATTGATCAACCATGAGTGCACACACTATTGACCATGTATATCTCAATTACCCTAAAGTCCCTCAAATATAGACACCTCACTCTTTATCTGAAGCCAACCCCCCCCCCTCGTTGCCCCCCACACACAGAGAATTCGTTCTCTCCCCCAAACACCAACACACAAGCACATTAACACCCCTCTCTCTTCTAAAGTCCGGACCCCAATATAGGTCTCTATCACTTTGTCTCTCGGGCATGCACACATCTCTTCCCCCATTTCTAGGTCTGCCGACATCTCTCTTTCCCAAGCACACACACTATGTAGAGTGTATCTTTCCCATACACACAAAACGTGGCCCCCAAACGTCTATCTCCCTAGTTATGTGGTTCTTGCACACTCACCTCACACACCACCCCCACTGCAAACAAGCAAACTTTGTCTCCTTGTGCACCACTCTCCTCTTTCTATCTCTCCCACATGCGGACCCACCCCAGCTCCTTCCCTGTATACATATATGTTGTGACTCTTTCCATAGCTCCCTAATGTATCATAATTCTCAATCTCGCACATTGTTCTCTATACCATCTATTCTAGATCTCTCATGAAGTCCCTATCACACACACGATGACTCGCTTCCCTTGCGTCTCCGTACATAGGCCAATTTCGAACAACATGAACATTGTCTCCCTATCTATACGCCATTTATGGACACAAACGACCCCTCTCTCGCCCCCCTTTATCTCTCTCTCTCTCTCTCTCTCTCCGTCGCTAGCTCTCTCTCTATCTCTCTCTCTCTCGCTCTCCCACACACACTCGATGTCTCTTCCAAATAGTCTGCTCCCCCCGCCCGCACCCATGCTATCCCGCTACTACACATGTCACACCATTCCCCCTTCCCTTATACTAGGTTTACATCATTAGTGGTCTCTCTACTCTACATACGCACTCCCTCTCACACACAAACGCGCGCACAAACACACAGAGGCATGCACAAACACCCATTTATCTGGATCCTCATCTCTCCCCATGTCTGCATGTGTATCTCACACACTCACTCTCTAATTATGTATATGTGTGTCTCCACATTACACAACACAAATCCCCATGTACATGTCTCTCTCTATCCTCTACACACATAGACACAAAGAATCTGTTCTCTAGACATATCACACACGCTCTCTCTCTCTCTCTCTCTCTCTCTCTCTCTCTCTCTCGCAAACACGCTCAATAAGGGTTTCCCCGTGAATAACTTACCGTCTATTCATCAACCGTCATGGCAGTACGGCAAACACGAGACATGAAAAAGAATAAATCTACATGTGCTTAGACCACCTAGTATGACTACTAGGACTAGAGCAAGCCAAAAAGCGCGCCGCCATCACCCCCTCCTTATCAGCGACGGGAAAACCTTTACACAGTCAAGAAGTCATTGTGCTAAGGCCCCACATGCTGATGCTTTGAATAGAATGTAGATGCTAGTTTACAGAAACAAGTATCGATAATACGTTTGTATCTCCATACTTATATTTGTTCTCTTATAAAAAATTGAGTTGGTGACGATGGTACATGTGCCATCTTGCAATATAGACCGTCCGATCTATATCTGACGGATGGAAATTAAACTAAAAGATACCCGCACTCCTCTCCACATTTGCAGACAAGGCCTTCCCTCGTTCATCCTTATCTGCAACAACCTCATTGTCGAGCAATTAAGAAAGGAAGCCTCTGGAACAAACTGGCCTGGTGGCCGCTTCCGGCGTCGTCAATCGCCATGCCTCTGCTTAGTCCGACCACCAATCACCACCATGCCCCACTCCTCTTCACCTTATCTCCTATTTCTCGAGATATCATTAGTTTTTACACATGGGATTACTCCCGCATGGGTCAAGCACAACAAGTGTTTTATAAAAAAATGCATCTTGATGTTCCGTGCAATGCATGGATCTTGCTAGTACTCCTATAGAAGACTAAGTTGGTGATGATGGTGTGTCTGCCATCCGTCGTTTCTGACCATTAGATCTACATCTAATGACTGTGAGGTAAGTTGTTGCCTTTTCTCACCAACATCCCACTTGTCTATCAATTTGCAGAAAACGCATAATTAGTATCTTAAAACCAACCACATCCCTCCCTAACCTCACCAAAACATCCCAAGGAATATATTCTAATTGAAACATAATATATCTCTAGTGATATATGTATATAAAAGTTAGAGTGTTTTGTAACAAGTTTCTGAATAACTATTATTCCAATTATGATCCGTTGCAACACACATGAACATTGCTAGTATTTCCAACCATGCAAAAAAAACCTAGTATTTCCATACTTTCGAGTTTTCCATCAAGATATTAGTCACTCATGGTTGATATTGACTTTCAATCATGTACACATATGCACTATGTAACTAGCCTTGCTTATTGTCTTCCAAAACTTGACTTTCACTCCTACTTACAATATGTAGAGTATTTAACAAAAAATTACCACTTTCAACCAGCCCTAGGAAGAATCTATTGTACAAAAAATAGCAAAAACATACCCAAAATTTCTTAATCCATGCCAAAAACTACTACCTAGTACCGACTAGGCTTGTTTAAACCCATCTATGACAGGGTTGGCCGACACGTCCGTGCTGACGAGGCAGCTTAAACCAACTCATTTGGTTTGACCGTTGACACGAGGGACCCACATCTGACCTTCTATCCTATTATTCCCCCTCAAATCAATATTTTCCTGAACATTACTTCAAACAGTACTGATGCGTGTTCGTCGGTGGCGCCGGTGATGAGCGAGTTGGCCGCCGCTCCGCCGGACGGGTCGGACGCCGCACTGGCCTCCGCACGGGTTGGAAGGCTATCCCGAGCGTGACTCACGAGCGAGAAAGCCGCCGCGTAGGCCTTCGCTCGAGCTAGATGGCTGGCCTTAGCGCGGCACGCCCGAGCAAGCCGCCGCGCCGCCTCACCAATCTAGCTAGCAAACCTTGCAAACAAGCAGCTGGTGGAGCTATCTTGGCTAGCTAGCGGCCGCGAGCGCCGGACGGAGCTAGCATCCGGGCTGCCACAAGATGGGCTCCGCACCGCCGGCGGTTTTGACCTCGCCTTCTGCCAGCAGCGGTAGCTGCGTCCCGTGGCCAAAGATGACTAGGTGGACGGGCTGGAGGTAGGAGGTCACTCGGGGATTTTTATGCAGACTGACATGTAGGTCCCACAAGTCATAATGCCCGGTCGAATAGAATACGTTGACTTAATGTGTGACATGGGTTAAAACATGCCTATAACGACACTTTGTAGAGTAGTCGTTTCTTGGTAGGGCTGGTTGGTAAGGGCATTGTACAATGGTTGATAAGGTAGTCTTAACTTAAGTCTGCCACATATGCAAGTGGTAGTAGTTTCTTGGCATTATTAGTGGTTTCTTGCTCTATTAGGGGTTTCTTGTAAGGAACAATGTACTACTAGCGACAAAAGGCGATTCTAGGTTGCGTTGTACTCCAACGAGTACTACTAGTGGTCGCGGGAGTATATACCTCATTTTGTGGGTTCGATCCCGGCCGAACGCATGGCAGCCTTTTTTTAAATAGTAACTTTGTTGCGAGCCAATATTTTACACGGGTAGTTTGAGTTTTGAAGTCAAACGGACGTGCGGCACCACAATCTGGGTGCACTTGAGAGCCTAGCCACGTGAACATGATTTCCTTCCCAGCATCTCATGGATCGCATGCTCGCCCTAGCCACACCTCGCTTGCAGCTTCCTCATCGCCTAGTAGCATATTTAAACGGGCGCCTCCCAATTAAGCCCGAGGAGCCGAAAAAGCATGGCGGGGCATTGGGAACTGTGCAATATGGCTCTGTACGTAAAGTGCTCTACTACTACTCTATAGCTTGTGGCGTTGCACGCATGGACTTCACTCCATCATCGGCTCTATAAAAGAAATTCCCCTTGACGTGTTTTTTTTGAAACAGAGGCAAAAGCTTTGCCTCATCTCATTCATAAAGAAGGAACTACTAACAAAGTTCGACAAGATCCATTACACCTCCACAAATGGAAGCGAAAAGCCTAGTCTCACTGTATCAAATAACTCAAATGTTCTACCCCCGCAGTATCCGTCGTTGACAAACAGGCTACTTGTGTGTGTGAGAGAGGAGCGGCTGAGTAGGCCAGCTACGTGAGAGGAGCGGCTCAATAGAGCATCGAGAGTACCCACTAGGCCACTACGCAGTTGTACTTTCCCTGCATTGATAGTACATCGATGGTTCTAGAGAACAGTAGTACCCTCCACTTCCAATTGTAGCTCCTTGGCCCTGAGATTCAGGAGTTCAAAACTGGTGCACTATACTAGAAGTACATTACGTCGCACTACTAGTTGAGAAAGTAGTACTAGTACTGCTACAGTATGAGTACGTACTCATCCGTCACATAATGTAAGACATTTTTTGACACTAGTTGGCATGTACAAAAAATAGCAAAAACATACCCAAAATTTCTTAATCCACGCCAAAAACTACTACCTAGTGCCAAAAATTTCTTACTAGTGCTATTATTTACAGTATAATGCAATCCCATAACGTCCCATAATGCTAGTACTAGTAGTAAATAATAGCCTCACCCCTTCACTAAGGAATGATCTACAATTGGAAGGGACGAGGCCCTGCGGTTACTATGCTCTTATCTCCTCCTCGCCAGTTTCCCTCCCCCGAAGAGAAGGCAGTTCGTCACTGCTCCCATGGATTTGCCCGGCGGTTCTCCTCCTTGTCGGGCTGGGAGACCTTGGACGACGATCCTTTGGGCGAAATCTCACGCCTCTTCGACGTCCTCACCACCGCAAGACTCGGTGCTTCCTGCACCAACTTTTTCAAGATGGTGCTTAAACAGGCTTGGGAAAAGGCCATGCTTGTTGGTCTTCTATGTGTCCTCGAGGAGAAGGTTCTTCTATGGGACGATCCTTCGAACAGTCCCCGCTCCCTGGCCATGGTTGCACGTTGACTCCGCTAGAGTTGTCGATGTTGAGAGGTAGTCGGATTTTGTCCAATGATTAGGTTAGTAATGGAGTTTGATCATGTAGTACCTAGTTATTCCATTTCCATCCCGTAATTTCTCCGCTGCCCACCATCTTATATATAGGTCTAGGTCGGTGCCAACGAAGATTGGCTTGCATACCTCCGGCCGGATACCACCATCATTTTGCACAACATCAATAGTAGTGCGGCTGTTCCCGTAGACCCCTTCTCCACCATTGGGATCGGCCTTCCGGACTGGCTGGGCTTGAATACGTATGATGATGCCTACATGAGATTGAAGAAGATAGCAATTGCGGACCCGCCGACAAAGCGACGCGTCTACAACGATTACTATCTCATCGTGGTGTTCAACATAAGGATTTCCATCAATGCAAGAGGCAGTAACGGAAGAGGCTGGTGCATGTTGGCGGCGGCAGATTTGTACCCCTACACGTTCGAAGACGCCGTGCGCCATCTAGGCCGCATCTTTGCGGAGACAACCTGTAAGTGCATCTAGTGCCCCTTAGTGATTTTGGTGTATTGAAGACTTATAGATTAAGGGACTAATATGTTTGTGAGTGTACACAGGCTCTATAAGTCGATGAGGAGTTTGATATTTACAGTGAAAGTCGACCCCTAAAAATGAATGTCTTCGGCTGAAGACTTTGGTTCTCCTGAAGACTTTGAAAGTGAAGAAATTGGTGTGACCGTGAAGACTTGGATATTCATGCAAGGATTATGAAGCGTGAAGACTTTTGTTTTCATAGTTTTGTTTTCCTTCTTCTTGAGTAATAGGAAAAAGCGTACTGTTAAAGGGGGTCGAGGTAATACTAAGGAAACTGATTTCCAAGTGATGCTCATCTCAAAATCCTACACCTACCCAATCCTTCGAGTGAAGCCATTGGGAATCTCATATCAGTTAAGTCAATTTCTTCAGTGATAGAGATGAAGATCTTCTGGTCTCTGAGGAATTTGTTTTGACCGAGGAGTTAGGAATTCGCCAGTGCGGATTGCCTACACAGTGAGGAACATGATAGCCCTGAGGAATTCGAACCTCAAATATCCGACCGTTGCTATGCTACGCGCCAGCTGTCCCAAAATATCTGCCCACCTAACGGTCATATCCTGGAAGGGCATTTATGTCTTATCATGTCGGGCTGCTCCCTAGGCTATAAATAGCCGCCCCCTACAACCGCTAGCTGGTTGGCTGCTCCGAGAGAAACTGACACTTGTCATTTGAGAGCATCCCTTCCTCCGAGGACTTTGAGCGAAGATCATCAAGTGAGGAAAACCCAAATCCCAAACCCAAACCTACAAACCCAAAGTGATTGAGCATCACTGAAGAGATTGTTCCTGTGTGGAACCGATGTTTGTTACCTTTGAGACCTGTGTATCCTCCAGACGGTTAGGCGTCATGGTCTGAGCATCCAAGAGGAATTGTGGATCACGGAGTGACCAAGTCTGTGAAGGTTTGGAAGTCACCTGTGAAGACTTACCACTACTGTTGGGTGATTACTGTGTGATCTTATCTCAAGGATAATACGGTGAGGAGTGTGTGTCCGGGACCGTGTGTCCTCGAGTTTAAATACTCAGCCGCTCCACACAAGACGTACAACTGTCACAGTAGTTGGAACTAGTCTACCAACATTGTCTTCATCAAGCCTACTGGTTCTATTTCCTCAACCCTTTCATTTCCTCAGTTATGTGTTGATGAACCTGATCATTACTGTTTGAAGACTTTGACTGAAGACTTTCTCTATTTCCTCAATCCTATTTCTTCAGTCACATTGTCTTCATCCTTCTTATCATGTGTTTACGCTTTCTGTACTCTGTGTTTGTCTTTCATTTCATCATGATGACTATGATGTTGCTCTGTTATGCTTATACCTGAGTACTTATTCCGCTGCAAGTAGTTCTTCGCTTAGGAATTTCCTCACCCTGAAATTCCTCAGTGAAGAATTCATAAAAATTGCCTATTCACCCCCTCTAGTCGATCTAACGCACTTTCAATTGGTATCAGAGTAAGGTACTCCCTTGTTTTGTGTGATTTTGGTTTAACCACCTGGAGTTTTAGTTATGTCGACTGCAGGTATGATCAGGGTCTCGGCGGTGTCCTGCCTTTGATGGGATGGACTACCCCTACTGGAAGAACGAGATGCACATGCATCTTGAGGCAATTGATAACGATCTCTCGTATGTTGTGGAAAATGGTGTTCCCTCAGTCACTCCGTCTGTGAATGCCGCTGATGTGAAGAGATTCAAGCAACTCGATTCTCAAGCAAAGAATATCATATGTGGCCATCTAAGCAAAGGACAGTACGGCAGAGTGAGTGCCCTGGAAACCGCCAAGCTGATTTGGGACATGCTTTCCAAGGTCAACGAAGGAGTCTCAACTCAACATGACTCCCGAGTTGATGTTCTTCGCAATCTCTTCAACCGCTTCAAAAGACTCGACAACCAAAATGTTCAGCAAACCTTCGATCGCCTCACTGACATCTCAAATGAGCTTCAAGCACTTGGTGCCACTGACATCACTGATCATGAGGTGGTGAACAAATTGCTGAGATCACTAGATACCTCCTTCGATACCCTCGCACTGATGATTCAAGAACGAGCTGATTACAAGTCACTTGATCCCGCTGAAATCCTCGAGAGGCTAAACACACATGAGTTCCAGCTTGCTGAGAAGAGAGATCTCTATGGACCGAGCTATGAAAGATCACGTGCACTGAAGGCCAAGGCAGTATCTGAGTCTGAAGCTGAAGACTCTAGTAGCAGCCTTAGTGATCCTGAAGAATTGAGCGAGGAGCTAGCAATGCTCGTGAGGAAATTCCAGAAGTTCTCTTGCCGCGGTCGCTTAGGAAAGTGTTCAAGAAATGATGATTCCTTGTCCCGTGACTACAAAAAGAGAAATTGCCACAAATGCAAGAAACCTGGTCACTACATGTCTAATTGTCCTCTGTGGGAAAAAGGAATCAAAGAAGAAGTACAAAGATGACGATTCTAATGACTCAAACAAAAACAAGAAATCTTCAAAGTCTTCATCATCAAAATCTTCAAAGTCTTCATCTCATAAGAAGAGCAGTTCCAAGAAGGCCCGGGAGTTCATTGACAAGGAAATGGACTCTAAAGCTGAATCTAAGGAAAATGTGGAAGAGGAGGAATCTGAGGAATCAGACTCTGGTGTGGCAAGCTTAGCCCTCGCTACCGCTTACGTCAGCACGTCCATCTTCAACACTGAAGAAAATGACCTCCCCAAATCCGCTGACAAAAGCTTCGATGACTATGCTCCCACCAACAGCTTCATGGAAAAAGGTGCCAAGGTACTCAAACATTCCCCCTCTGACTCTAGTGAGGATGAATCTGATGACAATCTTAAGCCTAGCTATTCCAAACTTGCTAAAATTGCTATTAAATAGCAGAAGGCTTTAGAAAAGATTCAAAATCAACTAGATAGAAGCGATGACCTGTTGGGTGAGAAATTGAATCGAACTAAGACTCTGACAGATAATCTTCAGAGAATTCAAACTCGGTTTGACAACCTTCAAAATCATCATAACACTCTCTTAACTGATCATGAGAAGCTCTCTTATGAATTTCTTCAGAGAAAGCAAGATCTTGAGAAGTTAAAAGCGAGTTTTGAAGATCTTCAGAAGGAAAACAATTCATTGCTTGCTCAACATATCAGTTCCGCTCAGGAAGAATTTTCCACCATGTCTTAAATGCATTGAGCGTGAATCTGCTAATTCATCACCTGAATGTTCAAATGCTTCTACTACTGCAAATTCTTCAAATGTCTCTGTGGTCACAAATTCCTCATCTGAGGATACCACAAGTATCACCGACGATAATGCAGGTCTGAAGGAATTGTATGTGACAGGCATTTACAAAATCCTCAAAGGGCATCAGACTCTATGTGATGTGCTCAAAAAGCAGATCTTGAATAGGAACCCTAGGAAAGAGGGTATTGCCTTTGGGAGGAAACTCAATGCTGATGGGACCTACTGGAAACCTAAGCAGTATCCCAAAACCTCATGGGTTGCTGTGAAAGAACCTCCTGTAGATCCATGCACTTTATCTGGATTTACCTGTGATTCTTCATATTCCTCTGATGAGTCATTTGACTCCAACTATAAACTGTTTAAGAATCACAATGGTGATGTATTTTCTCGATATGTTGGAACTAACTGCAGGAACGGTCCCCCTATGAAGAAAATCTGGGTTCCTAAAAGGTGCCTTGAAAATCTTCAGGTGAATGTCATCATGACACCACCCATGGAGAATAGGGACCCCAGATCAAATTCCTCATACGGATCGAAATCTTCATATGGATCCAAGTCCTCATATGGACCAAATTCTTCATATGGATCAAATTCCTCACGTGGATCAAAATCCTCACATGAACATCATCGTGCTAACACTTCTGTTTCGCAGGGAAAGTCTAAGGGCCATGAATATGTGCATTATTCTTCAAACCATTATGTTAATAAGTCCTCGAAGAATTTCTCTGCTTATTCATATGCTTATCCTAACCACTCTTCTGTGAAACGAAGTGCACTGGCTTCTATGCCATCCTTTTCTTACGGAGCTCGCAGAATGATAAATTCTTTGCCACCCCTCCAGATGTGGGTGGTGAAGAAAAAGAACTAATCTCTTATGCAGGGTCCGGTCTCCAGATGAACTTAATAATCTTAAGAATTTGCTGGAGACCTGAATATGCTTGAAAGGACGCAAGCTAATCATGAAGAAATGAATCATTCATTTCTCACGTCCTCATATTACTATGTCTATTACTGTTGATGAAATTGATATCATACTCTTCACTGATGAAGTATATGGGTTTGTAACTTGCACTAATTCATCTGCAGGATGAACAACCCAAAGCTACTGAGTGGGTCCTCGACAGTGGATGTACAAATCACATGACTGGTGACAGGAACTTGTTGATGGACACTGATTTATCACCATCTCATCTGAAGCATATCACCTACGCTAACAAAGGCAAAAGCAAGGTGTTGGGTCTAGGTAAGGTTGCAATCTCAAAGGATAAACACATGGACACAGTCATGCTTCTCGAGTCCTTAAGATTCAAGCTCATGTCTGTCTCAATGCTTTGTGATTTTGATATGGTTGTTGTCTTTGGCAAATATCATTGCCTTATGCTAATGGAATCTGACAACTCCAAAGTCTTTGACGGCTTTAGGAATAGAGATTTGTATATTGTTGATTTCTCTGCAGGACCACATCCTGCCACATGTCTACTTGCAAAAGCTTCAGAATGCTGGTTATGGCATCGACAACTTGATCATGCTGGGATGAGGAACTTGCATACACTCGCAAAGAAGAAGCATGTCATTGGCATCAAGGGTGTCAAATTCCTCAAAGATCATCTTTGTGGGGCTTGTGAGGCTGGGAAGATCACCAGAGCCAAGCATCCCTTGAAGACTATCATGACCACTTCTCGTCCCTTTGAATTACTTCATATGGATCTCTTTGGCCCTACTCATTATGCCACGTTCTCTAGTTCTGCATCACTATATGGCTTTGTCATTATTGATGACTATTCTTGTTACACATGGGTGCATATCATCACTTACAAAAATGAAGTGCAGGAAGTCTTCAGACGATTTTCCTCAAGAGCTTCTACCAACTTCGGTGTGAAGATCAAGCATATCAGGAGTGATAATGGAACCGAGTTCAAGAACACTGGCCTTGATGAATATCTTGATATACTTGGTATTACTCACGAGTTATCTGCTCCTTATACTCCTCAGCAGAATGGCGTCGTGGAGCGCAAGAACATAACTCTTGTTGAGATGGCTCGCACTATGCTTGATGAATACAAGACACCTCAGCGCTTTTGGCCTGAAGCAATTGATACTGCGTGTCACATCATCAACAGGGTATATCTTCACAAATTCTTCAAAAAGGCCTCATATGAGCTCCTCACTGACAAGAAACCCAATGTGAGTTATTTCAAAGTCTTCAATGCTAAATGTTGGATTATAGATCCTCACCATCACTCTAAATTTGCACCGAAAGCACATGAGGGTTTTATGCTTTGTTACGGAAAGGACTCGCACACCTATAGAGTCTTCAACATCAACCATCACAACGTTGATGAAGCTGTAGATGTGTGGTTTGATGAAACTAATGGCTCGCAAAGAGAGCACCTACCTCCTGTGCTAGATGAAATGTCCCCTGAGGAATCCGTTAAGTTCAAAGCTATTGAGGACATCATCCCTAACGAGGAATTTGCTGAATAAGTCATTCCAGATCGTGAAGAAAATCATGCTGGTGCTGCTGAAGAAACAGGTCCTGAAGAAGTTGCTGGGCCTAAGCAAAGTCATCAACCCGCATATCCTCGCATTGCAAACGAAGTGTGGATAGAGAAGATCATTGATGACATTCGTGCACCAGGTCCTCTCATGCCCTCAAAAGCTTCACATTTAACTAACTTTTGTGGGCATTTTGCGTTTGTCTCTATCACAGAGCCCACTAAAGTTGATGAAGCATTCATGGAATCCGAGTGGATTCAAGCCATGTGATACGTCCATTTTGCATCATGCTTTTATATCAATATTTATTGCATTATGGGCTGTTATTACACACTATGTCTCAATACTTATGGCTATTCTCTCTTATTTTACAAGGTTTACCATGAAGAGGGGGAATGCCGGCAGCTGGAATTCTGGCTGGAAAAGGAGCAAATATTGGAAACCTATTCTGCACAGCTCCAAAAATCCTGAAACTCCACGGAAGTCAGTTTTGGAATTAATAAGAATTATTGAGCGAAGAAAACACCATAGGGGGCCCACACCCTGGCCAGGAGGGTGGGGGGCGCGCCCACCCTACTGGGCGTGCCCCTGTCTCCTGGGGCCCCTGGTGGCCCTTCGGTGCCCATCTTCTGCTATATGAAGGCTTTTACCCTGGAAAAAAAAAATCAGAGGCAAGCTTATGGGACGAAACTCCGCCACCACGAGGCGGAACCTTGGCGGAACCAATCTAGGGCTCCGATAGAGCTGTTTTGTCGGGGAAACTTCCCTCCGGGAGGGGGAAATCATCACCATCGTCATTACCAATGATCCTCTCATCGGGAGGGGGTCAATATCCATCAACATCTTCACCAGCACCATCTGCTCTCAAAACCCTAGTTCATCTCTTGTATCCAATCTTGTATCAAAACCACAAATTGGTACCTGTGGGTTGCTAGTAGTGTTGATTACTCCTTGTAGTTGATGCTAATTGGTTTACTTGGTGGAAGATTAGATGTTCATATCCTTAATGCATATTATTACTCCTCTGATTATGAACATGAATATGCTTTGTGAGTAGTTACGTTTGTTCCTGAGGACATGGGTGATGTCTTGCTATTAGTAGTCATGTGAATTTGGTATTTGTTCGATATTTTGATGAGATGTATGTTGTCTTTCCTCTAGTGGTGTTATGTGAACGTCGACTACATGACACCTCACCATTATTTAGGCCTAGAGGAAGGCATTGGGAAGTAATAAGTAGATGATGGGTTGCTAGAGTGACAGAAGCTTAGACCCTAGTTTATGCGTTGCTTCATAAGGGGCTGATTTGGATCCATATGTCTAATGTTGTGGTTAGGTTTACCTTAATACTTCTTTTGTAGTTGCGGATGCTTGCAATAGGGGTTAATCATAAATGGGATGCTTTTCCAAGTAAGGGCAGTACCAAGCACTGGTCCACCCACATATCAAATTATCAAAGTACTGGTCCAATAAGGGTTGCACCTATTACAGTTGAAGAAAAGACTGTCACTTATAATGATCCTATTGTTCCTACTACTTATGTTGAGAAACCTCCTTTTCCTGTTAGGATAAAGGATCATGCTAAAACTTCGACTGTTGTTCGTAAGAGTAATAGTAGGACTTATACACCTCCTGAGCAAATCAAAGTTGAACCTAGTATTGCTATGGTTAAAGATCTCTTGGATGATAATTTAGATGGGCATGTTATTTATTGCTGTGGTGAGACTGCTAATATTGTTAGACCTGATGCTAAGATACATAGACCTGTTGTAGGCATGCCTGTTATTTCTGTTAAAACAGGAGATCATTGTTATCATGGCTTATGTGATATGGGTGCTAGTGCTAGTGCAATACCCTATGACTTATATAAAGAAATTATACATGATATTGCACCCGCTGAAATAGAAGGTATTGATGTTACCATTAAGCTTGCTAATAGGGACACAATTAAACCAGTTGGGATTGTTAGAGATGTCGAAGTCTTGTGTGGGAAGGTTAAATATCCTGCTGATTTTCTTGTTCTTTGTTCCCCACAAGATGACTTTTGTCCCATTATTTTTGGTAGACCCTTCTTGAATACTGTTAATGCTAGGATTCATTGTGAAAAGGATATTATCGCAATTGGCTTAGGGGATATGTCTCATGAGTTTAATTTTGCTAAGTTTCATAGACAACCCCGTGATAAAGAATCACCTAGTAAGGATGAGATTATTGGTATTGATTCTATTGCCGTACCTCCTACTGATCCGTTAGAACAATATTTGCTAGACCATGAAAATGATATGTTTATGAATGAAAGAAGGGAAATAGATGAAGTGTTCCTTCAACAGGGTCCTATTCTGAAACACAATTTACCTATTGAAATCCTAGGGGACCCCCCTCCACCCAAGGGTGATCCCGTGTTTGAGCTCAAACCACTACCTGATAATCTTAAGTGTGCTTATCTTGATGAAAAGAAAATATATCCTGTTATTATTAGTGCTAACCTTTCAGAGCAAGAAGAAGAAAGATTATTGAAAACTCTGAAGAAGCACCGCGCTGCTATTGGATATACTCTGGATGATCTTAAGGGAATTAGTCCCACTCTATGCCAACACAAAATTAAAGTGGAGGAAGGTGCCAAACCAGTTAGAGATCCTCAACGACGATTAAATTCTAAGATGAAAGAAGTTTGAGGCGGGTATAATTTATCCCATTGCTGATAGTGAATGGGTAAGTCCAGTCCATTGTGTTCCTAAGAAGGGAGGTATTACTGTCGTTCCTAATGATAAAGATGAATTGATCCCGCAAAAAATTATCATAGGTTATAGGATGGTAATTGATTTCCGTAAATTAAATAAAGCTACTAAGAAAGATCATTACCCTTTACCTTTTATTGATCAAATGCTAGAAAGACTATCCAAACACACACATTTCTACTTTCTAGATGGTTAATCTGGTTTCTCTCAAATACCTGTGTCAGCAAAGGATCAATCAAAAACTACTTTTACTTGCCCTTTCGGTACTTTTGCTTATAGACGTATGCCTTTTGGTTTATGTAATGCACCTACTACCTTTCAAAGATGCATGATGGCTATATTCTCCGACTTTTGTGAAAAGATTTATAAGGTATTCATGGATGATTTCTCCGTTTATGGATCCTCTTTTGATGATTGCTTGAGCAACCTTGATCGAGTTTTGCAGAGATGTGAAGACACTAGTCTCGTACTGAATTGGGAAAAGTGCCACTTTATGGTTAATGAAGGCATTGTCCTGGGGCATAAGATTTCTGAGAGAGGTATTGAAGTTGATAAAGCTAAAGTTGATGCTATTGAAAAGATGCCATGTCCCAAGGACATAAAAGGTATAAGAAGTTTCCTTGGTCATGCCAGTTTTTATAGGAGGTTCATTAAGGACTTTTCTAAAATCTCTAGGCCTCTGACTAATTTATTGCAAAAAGATATTCCTTTTGTCTTTGATGATGATTGTGTAGAAGCATTTGAAATTCTTAAGAAAGCTTTGATCACTGCACCTATTGTTCAGCCACCTAATTGGAATTTACCCTTTGAAATTACGTGTGATGCTAGTGATTATGCTGTAGGTGTTGTTCTAGGGCAAAGAGTTGATAAGAAATTGAATGTTATCTAGTATGCTAGTAAAACTCTTGATACTGCCCAGAGAAATTATGCTACCACTGAAAAACAATTCTTAGCAGTTGTGTTTGCTTGTGAAAAGTTCAGACCTTATATTGTTGATTCCAAAGTTACTATTCACACTGATCATGTTGCTATTAAATATCTTATGGAAAATAAAGATGCTAAGCCTAGACTCACTAGATGGGTTCTCTTGCTCCAAGAATATGATTTGCATATTGTTGATAGAAAGGGAGCTGAGAACCCCGTTGCAGACAACTTGTCTAGGTTAGAGAATGTTCTTGATGACCCACTGCCTATTGATGATAGCCTTCCTGACGAACAATTAGCGGTCGCTAATGCTTCTCATACTGCTCCTTGGTATGCTGATTATGCTAATTACATTGTTGCTAAATTTATACCACCTAGTTTCACATACCAGTAAAAGAAAAAGTTCTTTTATGATTTAAGACATTACTTCTGGGATGACCCACACCTTTATAAAGAAGGAGTAGATGGTGTTATTAGACGTTTTGTACCTGAGCATGAACAGGAACAGATCCTACGCAAGTGTCACTCTGAATCATATGGAGGACACCACGTTGGAGATAGAACTGCACATAAGGTATTGCAATCTGGTTTTTATTCGCCTACTCTCTTCAAAGATGCTCGTAAGTTTGTCTTATCTTGTGATGAATGCCAAAGAATTGGTAATATTAGTAGACGTCAAGAAATGCCTAGGAATTATTCTCTTGTTATTGAACCATTTGATGTTTGGGGATTTGATTATATGGGACTTTTTCCTGCCTCTAATGGTTACACACATATTTTAGTTGATGTTGGTTACGTTACTAAGTGGGTAGAAGCAATTCCAACTAGTAGTGCTGATCATAACACCTCTATTAAGATACTTAAAGAATTTATTTTTCCGAAGTTTGGAGTCCCTAGATATCTTATGACTGATGGTGGTTCACATTTTATTCATGGTGCTTTCCGTAAGATGTTTGCTAAGTATGATGTTAATCATAGAATTGCATCTCCTTATCACCCGCAGTCCAGTGGTCAAGTAGAGTTGAGCAATAGAGAGCTCAAATTAATTTTGCAAAAGACTGTGAATATATCTAGAAAGAATTGGTCCAAAAAACTTGATGATGCATTATGGGCCTATAGAACTGCATATAAAAATCCTATGGGTATGTCTCCGTATAAGATGGTTTATGGAAAAGCATGTCACTTACCTCTAGAACTTGAACATAAAGCATATTGGGCTATTAAAGAGCTCAACTATGACTTCAAACTTGCCGGTGAGAAGAGGTTATTTGATATTAGCTCACTTGATGAATGGAGAACCCAAGCCTATGAGAATGCCAAGCTATTAAAAGAAAAAGTTAAACGATGGCATGACAAAAGGATACAAAAGCGAGAATTTAACGTAGGTGATTAAGTGTTATTATTCAACTCTCATTTAAGATTTTTTGCAGGAAAACTTCTCTCTAAATGGGAAGGTCCTTACGTTATCGAGGAGGTCTATCGTTCCGGTGCCATAAAAATCAACAACTTCGAAGGCACAAGTCCGAGGGTGGTGCACGGTCAAAGAATCAAACATTATATCTCAGGTAATCCTATCAATGTTGAAACTAATATTATTGAAACCGTAACCCCGGAGGAATACATAAGGGACACTTTCCAGAATGTTTCAGACTCCGAAAAGGAATAGGTATGTGGTACGGTAAGTAAACCGACTCCAAAACAATTCTAATGGCAATTTTTATCTGTTTTGGAATATTTAAGAATTTTAGGAGGAAAGAAGTAATCCGAGAAGGAGACGAGGCCTCCACGAGGGTGGAGGGCACGCCCCCATGTCTCGTGGCCACCTCGTGTGCCTCCCGGACTCCGTTTTCTTGCACGTTACGTATTTTGGTTTGTAAAAATTCATTATACAATCTCCCGAAGGTTTTGACCACCGTATCATGCAAATATCCTCTGTTTTTGTTTCGAGCTGTTCCTGTTGCAGTTTAAGAGCAAGATGTCTTCTCAAGAGTCATTCGGGGAGAGTCGGGTGTCTCACCCGACACCAGGTCCAGGAGCAAACAACGATGCTTATCACTTTGTACCATCAACGGAGGATGAGATGGAGGCCGACTTGAAAAGGATATATTCCATGGAGGAAGATCAAGAAGTTACCTCGCGTCTCCAAGCAGGATTCATGATGGGGGAACTAGAGAGCTTGGATATTCCAAATTCGGTCATCCTTTCCAATGTTAAATTTCTTTCTTATGAAAATATGAAAAAGAGCGTCACTTGTTCTCCAGAAGCTATGCAACATCCTTGGGAAAAATGAGCTTTAGCCGTTACCGGCAAGCTCCGCAAAGAAATTATGGACCTCAAACAACAAGTCAATAAGCTCGAGGAGGAGAATCGTATCTTGAGGGGCATCATTGCCAAGAAGATCACAACACCAACTATGAAGAAGGAGACATAATCACATGGGTATGGGCACTCCCCTTGGCAACTGCCAAGCTTGGGGGAGGTGCCCCGGTATTGTATCACCATCACACTCCTATCTTTACCGTTTTACTTAGTTCGATCCTTTTAGTAGCATCTTGATTTAGTATATTAAAGTTTTAGTATCAAGTAGTTTTTGAGTTTTGCTTTGTGATCTCTTTATGTAATCGAGTCTGTGAGCTATCTATAATAAATATTAGTGTTGAATCAAGGGCTTTGCTATCTTGCTATGATATTGAGGAAGTAGAAAGAATAAAAAGAATGAAAGAGTTCATATTGATCTTATGGATAGTAATGACTTCACACATAAAAAGTATGAGGCATAAAATTTGTTGAGAGTTGACAAACATAGTTTTGGTCATCGTTGCAATTAATAGTAAGTAATAAGGAAAGAGAGGTTTTCACATACAAATATACTATCTTGGACATCTTTTATAAATGTGGGCACTCATTAAGTATGACATGCTAAAAGAGTTGATGTTGGACAAGGAAGACAACATAATGGTTTATGTTTTCTCACATCTCAGTTAAAGTATATTGTCATTGATCTTCCCAACATGTGCTTTCTCCCTCATGCTATCCAAATTCCTTGCACCAAGTAGAGATACTACTTGTGCTTCCAAATATCCTTAAACCCAGTTTTTGCCATAAGAGTCCACCATACCTACCTATGGATTGAGTAAGATCCTTCAAGTAAGTTGTCATGTTGTAACAACAACAATAATAACAACAAAGCCTTTAGTCCCAAACAAGTTGGGGTAGGCTAGAGGTGAAACCCATAAGATCTCGCAACCAACTCATGGCTCTGGCACATGGATAGCAAGCTTCCACGCACCCCTGTCCATAGCTAGCTCTTTGGTAATACTACAATCCTTCAGGTCTCTCTTAATGGACTCCTCCATGTCAAATTCGGTCTACCCCGCCCTCTCTTGACATTCTCCGCATGCTTTAGCCGTCCGCTATGCACTTGAGCTTCTGGAGGCCTGCGCTGAATATGCCCAAACCATATCAAACGATGTTGGACAAGTAAGTTGTCATGTTGCAAGCAATAAAAATTGCTCTTTAAATATGTATGACTTATTAGTGTGGAGCAAATAAGCTTTATATGATCTTGTTATGGAAGCAATAAAAGTGACGGACTGCATAATGAAGGTCCATATACAAGTGGCAATATAAAGTGACGTTCTTTTGCATTAAGATTTTGTGCATCCAACCCTAAAAGCACATGACAACCTCTGCTTCCCTCTGCGAAGGGCCTATCTTTTACTTTATGCTTGAGTCAAGGTGATCTTCACCTTTCCCTTTTTCATTTTATCCTTTGGTAAGCTCCTCGTGTTTGAAAGATCTTGATATATATATCCAATTGGATGTAAGTTAGGATGAACTATTACTTTTGACATTACCCTTGAGGTAAGACATTGGGAGGCAACACTATAAGCCCCTATCTTTCTCTATGTCCGATTAAAACTCCCTAACCATAAGTATTGCGTGCGTGTCAGCAATTGTGAAAGACTAAATGATAGTTGAGTATGTGGACTTGCTGAAAAGCTCTATTCTTGACTCTTTATGATGTTATGGTAAATTGCAATTGCTTCAATGACTAAGATTATAGTTTCTTAGTTCCCAATGAAGTTTTTGAACCATACTTCACACTGTGAATTGATTGTTACTTGAGCATAAGAAATGATATGACAAAATCTATATATGTTGCTGTTATAAGAATGATCATGATGCCCGTCAGTGTCAAAACCGGCGGATCTCGGGTAGGGGGTCCCGATCTGTGCGTCTAAGGCTGATGGTAACAGAAGGCAAGGGACACAATGTTTTACCCAGGTTCGGGCCCTCTCGATGGAGGTAAAACCCTACTTCCTGCTTGATTGATATTGATGATATGGGTATTACGAGAGTTGATCTTCCACGAGATCATAGAGGCTAAACCCTAGAAACTAGCCTATGTTGATTATGATTCTGTCTATAAGGACTAAAACTCTCCGGTTTATATAGACACCGGAGAGGGCTAGGGTTTACATGGAGTCGGTTACAAAGAAGGAAATATAATATCCGGATCGCCAAGCTTGTCTTCCACGCAAAGGAGAGTCCCACCCGGACACGGGACGAAGTCTTGAGTCTTGTATCTTCACGTTCCAATAGTCTGGACAAAGTATATAGTCCGGCTGTCCAGATACCCCCTAATCCAGGACTCCCTCAGTAGCCCCTGAACCAGGCTTCAATGACGATGAGTCCGGCGCGCAGTTCTGTCTTCGGCATTGCAAGGCGGGTTCCATCCCCGAATACTCCATAGTAATTATCGAACACTTAGATCGTGTCCGGATCTGCAAGATGATCTTCATATACCACTATAGAGAGAATGATATTTCACAAATGTAATCTGCTGACAACTTTAGACAAAGTGACATGACACTACGGTTGGGTCATTATTCGAGCCGTTTTCCCACAACCAACCATAACACATATTGTGAGGCGGTTTCCTCGGCACGTCTTGTCAAAGCAGAGATCATGTCCCCTTATCACGGGATTTCCATTAATACGGGTATGGGTAACCCAACCGCGCCATCAATTGTGGTGCTTGGGAAATAAGTGATTCTCAACGGGCAAGTGGGGAGGCGCACCGCTTTCGTCGCCTCTATAAAGGGATAAGGGTTCCCCATTTTCACCCACGCCTTCTTCCTCCTTTGCTTATCCATTCTCACACCCTCGAGCTCCAGCGCCCTGGTTCACGCTTTCTCCGCACAACCAAACATGCCCGGAGCAGGAGGAAAGTGGGTGGTCTCCACCGTGAAGGAGGAGCATGAAGTTCCGGGCGGCCGGATACTTGGCCGCAGACATCGCGCACCGGCTACCGGACGAAGGGCAGATCATTCCAACTCCGAAACCCCACGAGAGGGTCGTGTTTCTCGCCCACTTCGTCCATGGACTGGGATTTCCACTTCATCCCTTCGTCTGCGGGCTCATGTTTTACTACGGGCTAGATTTTCATGATCTAGCCCCAAATTTCGTCCTCAACATCTTGGCGTTTATCATCGTGTGCGAGGCCTTCCTCCGCATCAAGCCTCACTTTGGCTTGTGGCTACAAATCTTCTGCATGAAGCCTAAGATCGTGAGCGGCCAGCAAGCGGAGTGCGGAGGCGCCATGGTGGGCAAGATGCCCAACGTCACCTGGCTTGACGGCTCCTTTGCGGAGACCGTGAAAGGGTGGCAATCGGGGTGGTTCTACATCACCGAGTCGTGCGACGCCAACTGGGCGGTGGCCCCTGAATTCCGATCCGGAATACCCATGCGGCTCACCTCCTAGGAAAAGAAGGGCCTGGCATGGGGCGAGCTTGCGGAGCTGACCGGACTTCAGAACAACATTAGGAATATTAAGGACAAGAAAATCAAGCTTGTCAATGTGGTCCAGGTCACGCTTGTCCGCCGGATTCTTCCGTGCCAAAGACGGGTATTTAATCTGTGGGAATTCGTCTCTGCCGAACACCAGACACTTTGAAAGCTCTATGGCATGATGCACAAGGACTCATGGAAGGCGCTATTCAAGGCCTTCGAAATACCTCCTCCCACATCCGAGGACCATGGACTTCACGCCACGCGGCTCCCCCATCCGGTGAGTTTTCTGACTATCATCGGATGTAGTTTTTCCTAGTATACTCATGGGAGGATCTGAAGTCATTGTGTGTATTTAATCAGGAGTATCTGGAGACGGCGGAGCAGATTGACTGTCTGGCTCCACTGCCAGAAGGTCCAGCAGATGCTCTCCTGACGGAGATGCTAGTCCCGGCGCCCTACAAGGCGCCGAAAAAGAAGGCCGAAAAGAAGGCCCCCGGGACCAGGAAGGGTCTCCAGCGTAAGGTCGTACCAGACGCCTCATCCGAAGACGACGAGGCACACTCCTCCCCCGAAGGGGAGGAGGAAGAGGAAAGGTCCGCCCCATCCAGAGAGGACGAGGGGCCTAAGAAGGTGGCCCAGGGGACCGGGAAGGGTCCCCGGCGCAAGGCCGTCATACCCTCGTTGTCCGAAGACGACGAGGCAGATTCCTCCCACGGAGGCGGGGAGAAACACGAAGAAACTCTACCTTCCCGCACTGGGGAGGATAAGAAGAGGAAAGCCGCCCCGGAGGGGGAGGCTAGGACGCCCAAGAAGGGAAAGGCGTCCCTTCCGGATTACTCCAACACGGCCGCCTATAGAGAGGAGGAGTGGCTGCCCAGGGGGAAGCCCCTAGTGAGATCGTAAGTATCCGCACTCTGTTATACTTTAGTGCGACTTTGCTTCATAGTTTGTTATAACACATAACACATATATGCAGTCCGGCCAGAGTCCATCCCGAGGTATCATCTTCGAATGGGTCCTTGAGTGATTCAGCGATGAACTCGCTCCCGATGGCCACTACTCCTCGGCCTGCGGATGACACGGAGGTGTTGTCCCAAAGGCTTCTAGAGCAGGGGGAGGTGACTCTGGAGACGCCCCAAGGCGAGATTCCAGACGCTGGGCACACGGGGTATAAGATCCCCGCGGATTATGCCGATGAGAGTGGCGGCAAGCCGGGCTCTCAGCTGGATACTGTGTTGGAACCTCCAATGGTTCCGGATTCGGGCAGGCGGCCCCTCACTAGGGAGGGCGAGCCATCCGTGCTAATGACTTCCACTATGCCAGAGGCGTCGGATAGTCTGCTGGAAGAGCTTCACGGCGCTTCCATGGATGAAGAGCACCGTACTCTTATGAGTGCGGTGATTCAGAAGGTTCTGTCTGCCAAGAGCGGACTAACCGAAGCCTGCACCAGCCTCCTGACAGGCTTTGAGGTAAGCAATCAAAAATGTGTGAAATTATCACTCAATAGGTAGTAGCCCCTGATACTCTGTTTGGTGTTCAAAACGAAAAGCCAAACGGAGGGTCGATTATAATCCGCAGGAGTCTAATAGCAGTTGTGCATGTGACTAAGCAGGCGGTGCTGCTTGCCACTACTGCCCGCACAGCCAAGGTCGCCGGACTTAAATGGGGCCTGGAGCAGGCATAGGGAGAGCTCGGCCTCACGAAGAGGCAGCTCGAAGAGAACAAAGGTCAGTGATACCCCATTCGCATATCATAGAGAATAGACAAAATTGGTGATTCTAATGACAAACCGTCGTGACTTTGTAATAGGGGCCACAACCGAAGTGGCGTCCCTGAAGAAAGCGCTATCCAAGGCCGAAGACAAGGCGGACATGGAGCCGCATTGAGCGCGAAAAGCAGAATGCTAGGGTGGGCGAGGTACAGCAAGAGCTCCAGGAGCTCGGCAAGAAGTTCGAGTCCTTGGAGCGTGACCTCAAGATGAAGGAGTCTGAGCTTGCGAAGGCCCTTGCGAGTGTGAAAGACGCCAAGGCCGAAGCCGAAAAGGCCCAGCAGGATATCCAGGCGGCCAAGAAGATAGGGGCGGGTAATACATTCTTTATGCAAAGCAAGCATGTGGAGGAGGCGTTTCTCTTACTTACCCGAATTCGGAGCTCCCCAGGGGCATTCGCAGATCTGCCACGCAGCATATCAGATGTCGTGGAGTTCTACCGTGCCGAGGAGAGGAGCTCGACGGAGAAGCTGTTCTAGTCCCAATATGCTGGAGCCGAACACCCGATGCCTCTGACTGACCAATTGAAGCAATTGGTTGAACTCGACAGGGCGGCTGAAGTGGCTATGAAAGATTTCATAGTCCGGATGTAGCCTGGTGAGCCCTTGCCTGTCAGCTACTTCGGCCTGATAAAGCGGATGGTAAACGCCTGTCCGCGGCTTGAGGTGATCAAGCGATCCGTTTGTATTGAGGGTGCCCGCCGGGCCTTTGCCCGTGCGAAGATGCATTGGGGCAAGCTGGATGCGGAGAAGCTGGTGAAGGACGGGCCGCCAGAGGGCAAGGCGCATCGCTGTCCCAAAAAATATTTTGATGGCGTTATGAAAGGCGCTCATCTCGTGGCCGATGAATGTACCAAGGACATGATCCTTGAGTAAATGTACTTCTGTCGTTGTTGTAATATAAAGACGAAGTTACTTGCGCTATATAGCACTTTTGGATTTAAAATATTACCTTTTGTGCGGCTGTTTATAAAATTCTGAAAGTAGGCCAGTTGTCGGCGTCCGCCCCCACATAACTAGTACCGGGGTGTTCCTGGAAAAACCCCGACACTCTTTATTCAAATTTTTGGTCCCTGAAGGAGGTGTTTGACACAGCGAACAAGGCAATCGGACTATGCGGCTTTATAACTTTCACTTAGCCATAGAAGTCTACAATTTTAAATTTCGGCGAAGCCCTAGAATTCGGAAAGCCGAATTGGGGCGCTATGTACGCCTAAATCGGACGAAGTCGATTCCTCGCCTAAAGCGGAAAAAATCTTTAAGGATTTTAAGACCTCTCGAACAGCGACCAGCTCTCGCCGCATCATGCCGGTCAGTTTTCGGCTTTCTCTACTGAGGTGCTCGTCCGGTAGAACCGGGACACAATCGCAGTAGTTCTCCCTGCGCTACCTTAGCCGATATAACGGAATGTAAGGTACCAAAACAAGGGAGCCGGGCAAACCCAACTATTATTCCAAGACATGATTCGGAGCTAATGCATATAATGCTATAAGTTCGGGTGCCGCACTGTTGAAAGTGTCCGGACTTGTCTTGCCGTGTTATGGGGTGCCATAAGGAGCTCCTGGCAAACTAAACGTACCAAGGTGTACAGATGCAATGTTAAATAAACATTCATAGAAAAAATGTGCAAATAGGAATAATAAGCTGACGCTATATATTATCTCCCATTGATAAATGATACGTCTAAGCGTATGTTTATAATGAATGCGTTAAGCAAAAGTAAATAGGACTATTTGACATGTCACATCCAAGGGCGGGCTGCACATAGGTATATAAAACAGGTATAACGATCGTGAATAGATTCCACTTGGGTGTTCCCTTTGTGCGCAAAGCCTGTTGCCTCCTTGGTTTTCTCTCCTGTGTAAGTCCGACAACCCGGTTCTTCTGAAGAGGCTGCCCGAAAGCAGTGTCCTGAAAGATAAAGGGGGGTTATTAAAGTATGTTGCGGCTATACCATACTGTTAACCGAGTCACTGTTGCACCTCCGCCTATGCCCATGGTATTTTGAGTGCGTAATTATGTACACGCGGCACGAATGCTGCTTTGATGGGGTTTGAGTGGAGGCCGGACTGCTAGTCGTGCTCTTGGCGTGCCTGGCGATCCTGTTGTGGGGTACTCCGGACTCGCTTGACAGTGTTCAGGGTTGTTGTCACCGGATTGGTGGTTTGTCGGAGAAGGCTGCATTGTACTTCTGCTATGAGGGTTGCAGTATGCTCTTCTGTACGGACAGAGCGGTCCATGTTTCTGTTGACTGTTATGACCCCGCGAGGTCCTTGCATCTTGAGCTTGAGGTATGCATAGTTTGGTAATGCATTGAATCAAGCGAATGCGGTTCGTCCAAGCAGTGCGTGATAACCACTGCGGAAAGGGACGATATCGAAGATTAACTCCTCGCTTCGGAAGTTATTCGAAGATCCAAAGACCACTTCCAGTGTTATGGAGCCCGTGCAACGGGCCTCTACTCCTGGAATTACACCTTTGAAGGTGGTTTTGGTGGGCTTGATCCTTGAAGGGTCGATGCCCATTTTGCACACTGTGTCCTAATAAAGCAGGTTCAGGCTGCTGCCGCCATCCATAAGGACTCGCGTAAGGTGGAATCCGTCGATGATTGGGTCTAGGACCAATGCGGCTGAACCACCGTGACGGATGTTGGTAGGGTGATCCCTACGATCAAAGGTGATCGGACAGGCTGACCATGGGTTGAATTTTGGGGCGACTGGCTCCATCACATAGACGTCTCGTAGTGCTCGCTTTCATTCCTGTTTGGGAATATGGGTGGCGTAGATCATGTTGACCGTTTTCACCTGGGGAGGAAATTTCTTATGTCCTCCTGTGTTCGGACGCCGGGGCTCCTCGTCATCGTTGCTGTGCAGCCCCTTGTCCTTGTTTTCGGCGTTTATTTTACCGGCCTGTTTGAATACCCAACAGTCTCTGTTAGTGTGGTTTGCTGGCTTATCCGGGGTGCCATGAATTTGGCACGAGCGTTTAAGTATGCGATCCAGACTGGATGGTCCCTGATTGTTTCTTTTGAACGGCTTTTTCCGCTGACCGGATTTGGAGCCACTGTATCCGGCATTGACTGTCGTGTCTTCAGTGTTGTCGCCATTGTTCCGTCGCTTATGTCTGGTGTGCCGTGGCTTGCCGTTATTGTCGCGGACATCTGAGGTGCCGGAATTTATAGGTGTGGTGCTACTGCGGGCCAGCTAGCTGTCCTCGCCCACGCAAAAACGGGTCATGAGTGTCGTGAGGGCCGCCATGGACTTTGGTTTTTCCTGGCCGAGGTGTCAGGCGAGCCACTCGTCATGGATATTATGCTTAAAGGCCGCCGATGCTTCAGCGTCCGGACAGTCGACTATTTAGTTCTTTTTGGTTAGGAACCGAGTCCAGAATTTCCTGGCTGACTCTCCGGGCTGTTGGGTAAGGTGGCTCAGGTCATCGGCATCCGGTGGTCGCACATATGTGCCCTGGAAGTTGTCGAGGAACGCGTCCTCCAGGTTTTCCCAACTGCCAATGGAATTTACCGGCAGGCTGTTTAGCCAATGCCGGGCCGGTCCTTTGAGTTTAAGGGGGATATACTTGATGGCGTGTAGATCGTCTCCACGGTCCATGTGAATGTGGAGAAGGAAATCTTCGATCCATACTGCGGGGTCTGTTGTGCCATCGTACGATTCGATGTTTACGGGTTTAAACCCTTCTGGGAATTCATGATCCATCACTTCGTCAGTGAAGCAGAGGGGGTGTGCGGCGCCTCTATGACGGGCTATGTGGCTACGCAGTTCAAATGAGTCTGGGTGGCTGTATTCGGCCCAGCCGGACTTGTTCATAGTGTATCCGGCGTGACGATCAGCGTCACGTGTTGGGGCACGCCCCCGCAATCCGTAGATCGATCTTGGCTGTCCTGTCTTGTTTTCCAGTATATCTTGCAGGTCCTGCCTATTGCCCCGGGCCGTAGTGTATTGGCGTGGGGGTGCGGGCTGGTATTCGGGATGGTATGCCGTTTTATCCCGGCCATGAGGTGGCTGGTCAGCCGTCTGGCGCTCGAGTCCTGTAGGACCTTGAGAAGAGGTGTCTAGAGGGGGGCTGATTAGACACTAAGTACCAAAGTTGCAGTTTTTAAGATTCTCTTAAAGTTTAAGTGGAGTTTAGGCACAAGTTTAACATTCACAACACATATCAAGCAAGCATGCAAAGAGTATATGAGCAGCGGAAAGTAAAGCATGCAACTTGCAAGAATGTAAAGGGAAGGATTTGGAGGATTCAAATGCAATTGGAGACACAAATGTTTTTGGCGTGGTTCCGATAGGTGGTGCTATCGTATATCCACATTGATGGAGACTTCAACCCACGAAGGGTAACGGTTGTGCGAGTCCACGAAGGGCTCCACCCATGAAGGGTCCACGAAGAAGCAACCTTGTCTATCCCACCATGGCTGTCGCCCATGAAGGACTTGCCTCACTAGCGGTAGATCTTCACGAAGTAGGCGATCTCCTTGTCCTTACAAACTCCTTGGTTCAACTCCATGATCTTGTCGGAGGCTCCCAAGTGACACCTAGCCAATCTAGGAGACACCACTCTCCAAGAAGTAACAAATGGTGCGTTGATGATGAAATCCTTGCTCTTTTGCTTCAAATGCTAGTATCCCCAACACTCAACTCTCTCTCATAGGATTTGGATCTGGTGGAAAGAGGATTTGAGTGGAAAGCAACTTGGGGAAGGCTAGAGATCAAGATTCATATGGTAGGAATGGAATATCTTGGCCTCAACACATGAGTAGGTAGTTCTCTCTCAGAAATAGGATGCTGGAAGTGTAGGTTTGTTCTGATGGCTCTCTCCACGAATGAAGAGGAGGTGGAGGGGTATATATAGCGTCCACACAAAATCTAACCGTCACACACAATTTTCCAAACTCGGTGGGACCGAATTGAGAAACTCGGTCGGACCGATTTAGCAAATCTAGTGACCGAAAGGATTTTCGGTGGGACCGAAATGCAACTCGGTAGGACCGATTCGGTTAGGGTTAGGGCATAACATAATCTCGGTGAGACCGATTACACAAACTCGGTAGGACCGATTTTGGTAATTAGCTAACCAGAGAGTTGGTCAGGCAAACTCGGTTGGACCGATTATCAATCTCGGTGGGACCGATTTTGGTAATGAGTCAACGAGGAAGTTTGCATTGTAATCTCGGTAGTACCGATTGCTCAAACTCGGTGAGACCGATTTTGGTAATGGACATACACAGAGAGATTACAATCCCATCTCGGTGAGACCGAGATCCCTATCGGTGAGACCGATTTGCTTAGGGTTTGTGGCAGTGGCTAAGATATCCAAACTCGGTGGCGCCGGATAGAAAGAATCAGTGGGGCCGAGTTTGACTTTAGGTTTAGGACAAATGTGTGGAAGTGGGAAAGTAGTTGAGGGAATTTGGAGCATATCACTAAGCATTGTGGAGCAAGAGGCTCATTAAGCAACACCTCATCCCTCCTTGATAGTATTGGCTTTTCCTATAGACTCAATGTGATCTTGGATCACTAAAATGTAAAATGAAGAGTCTTGAGCTTGAAGCTTGAGCAAATCCTTTGTCCTTAGCATCTTGAAGGAGTTCCCACATCCTTTAGTCCATGCCACTCCATTGTTGAACTTATCTGAAACATACTAGATAAAATTGTTAGTCCAACAAGAGATATGTTGACATTAATTACCAAAACCACCTAGGGAGCACTTGTGCTTTCAATCTCCCCCTTTTTGGTAATTGATGACAACATACATCAAAGTTTAGATAAGGATATAAAGAAATAGCAAGTAAAGCTTTGGAAAGACATGTAACAAGCATAGGCTCCCCCTACATGTATGCAATCATGTGAATATTGAAAATGGAAGCATGTGATAGCATAACCATGATAGAGCAGGGAATGTGTTACATGTATCTTGGCCATATGCATCAGAGCAAAAAGTATTAAAGGAAATACCTTCATGCCCATGAGTCCTTCTTGCAAACAGTATGTACATCAGCAAGAATTCCTCATACACATGATTGTGATGCATATACTTACCTTGTAGTCTTGAGTTGGCTTAGGATGGAATGAACCTGCGTAAACAAGGTTAGATAACACAGATGCACCAACTAGCCAGAGCAAACAGAAGAAACCACAAGAATACCAAGACTGGGATGACATGTAGAGAGTGAGTACTAAGTACTTCATTGGATTTGACATGTCCCCAAGAGTAAATATATGCAATGAATTTAAATGATTTCTTTCCCTTAGATGTCTTGCTCCCTCTGAATCTAGCATGGGATACTGGGAGAAGATAGGGAATAGAAAATCATAGCTGAAAGATATAAATGAACAGAGCTAATGCAAACTAATGCAAATAGGCACATATGAACATGTCTTTCCCCTCAAGAAGACATGTGGCATCTCTCCTCTTGAACACCAAGCATATTGGATCCTTGAGAAATACTTTCTACTAGTATTCTCTCCCCCTGGAGATATCTCCCCCCCCCCTGAAGGATCTCTCTCTCCTTCTCTGATGTGATCTCTCTCTCTAAGTGATAAGCTTTGATGTGATCTCTCTCTCCCCTTTGACATCAATTTCCAAGAAGGGCTTGATAAAGATGTAATCTCTCTCTCTCTCCCTCTGGAATTTGTCGTGAATGGGTTTGATCCTTGAGTCACAACATAAAGCAATGATAAAAATGTGATGCTTGTAGAGGACAAGATTCATTGAGTGGAGCTGGATCAGAAGAAACACAGAATAAGTGGCAAACTATTTTTCCCGTTGTGAAATCGGTGGCACCGAGTGGTATGCTTAGGTGGTACCGAAAATTTTCGGTTGGACCGAAAATAACGAATCGGTGTAACCGAGTTCATCGCAGAGAAAAGCACTTGTCACCTCAGCTCACTAGACTAATAAGATCTCACAAAGATTTGCAAGGAATTTACTGAAATATATGCAAGGAATTGGATGCAGAAAATGCAGAGCAAACAGAAAGAAATATAGATGAAGTTTTTTTTGAAAGGGGAAACAAATATGCATGAGACAAATGAAAAAACACAGAAGAAAACACAAGAGAACTTCATCTAGAGATGGTCGGCGACAAAGTCACCTATGTTAGAGTATATTGACTTAGGAGTCAAGTGAGATCACTTGATCATAGGTCATACTCATTGTTTAAGCTCAAAATGGGGTTGCCATTTTTCGTTTAAGCATCTTGATGTATTCACATCTTGTCGACTTGCTTTAGCTCATGTCTTGGAGTGAAGCTTCTCTAAGATGGAATAACATACCTTGGTTCGTGGCGTTGTCCATGTAGTTGAACTTGTGTGGGTTGCTCAAGGTTGATGTAGCTCATCAAGAGTTGGGAGCACCACTTGGAATTTGAGTCCATCTACCTACATGGGTTAGTTCTTGCAAGGGAGAGCACTTGTGTATCCAAAAATGACACTCATGAAGCTTAACTTAGAATTTGTCAAAGGATATGTTTGAATGGTTTCGTGCTTCCTTGTCTTCAACCACCTTTGTGTAGAGACTTGGTGATGTAGAGATAGCTCAAGATGTGAGTAGGTTACAATCTCATGGAATTTGTTTCAACCAAGTACCTACATGGGTTAGATAACATGCAAGATACAAATATATCCAAGACATAATATTTTCATCATAAGAGAAATATCAAGGATTAGTCATAGGCTCATGTCTTGCATGTATCCAATGGAGTTTCTACTCCAAGTTTGAAGCATCAATGATGTTCAATTCTCCTCTCAACCTGCAAAACACTTTCTCATCAAGAGGTTTAGTGAAAATATCCGCTAATTGCTTTTCGGTGCGAACATGCTTAAGATCAATGTCACCCTTAGCAACATGATCTCGAATGAAATGATGACGAACTTCAATATGCTTAGTTCGAGAATGTTGCACATGATTATGACCAATTTTGATAGCACTTTCATTGTTACAAAGCAATGGAACATGTTTCACATATATCCCATAATCTTTAAGAGTTTGGGTCATCCAAAGTAATTAAGCACAACATGAACCAGCGGCAATGTATTCCGCTTCAGCGGTGGATAAGGATACCGAGTTTTGTTTCTTGGAGGACCAAGACACAAGAGATCTACCAAGAAATTGACAAGTACCCGAAGTGGACTTTCTATCAACCTTGTCTCCGGCATAGTCCGAGTCGGAGTAGCCAACAAGATCGAAAGAGGCCCTCTTAGGATACCAAATGCCAAAATTTGGTGTATGATTAAGTATCTCACTATCCTTTTCACAGCCTTAAGATGACATTCTTTAGGAGCAGCTTGATATCGTGCACACATGCACACACTTAACATAATATCGGGACGTGAAGCACATAGATATAACAATGAACCAATCATAGAGCGATAAACCTTTTGATCAACCAGTTCATCATCTTTGGTTAAGTCAAGATGTCCACTAGTAGGCATGGGTGTAGTCATACCTTTGCATTCTTGCATATTGAACTTCTTGAATAAGTCCTTAGTGTACTTCGTTTGAGAGACAAAAGTACCTTCCTTAGTTTGCTTGATTTGCAACCCAAGAAAGAATTTGAGTTCACTCATCATAGACATCTCAAACTTCTCCGACATTAGCTTCCCAAACTTTCACTAAAATGAGGGTTAGTTGAACCAAATATAATATCATCAACATAGATTTGGCACACAAATAGTTCACCATTAACCCTTTTAGTAAAAAGAGTAGAATCAATTTTCCCAATTTCAAAGCCTTTTTCAATAAGGAACTTGGTCAAGCATTTATACCATGCTCTAGGAGCTTGTTTAAGACCATAAAGAGCTTTGTGAAGTTTGTAAACATGATTGGGTTTCTTAGGATTGACAAAGCCGGGAGGTTGTTTAACATAAACTTCCTCCTCTATTTCACCATTTAGAAAAGCACTTTTAATGTCCATTTGGTACAAGGTGATATCATGGTGATTAGCATAGGCAAGTAAGATGCGAATGGACTCAAGTCTAGCAACGGGGGCGTAAGTCTCACCATAGTCCATACCTTCGACTTGTGTGTAGCCTTGGGCGACGAGACGTGCTTTGTTGCGAACTACTTGTCCATCTTCATCTTGCTTGTTGCGAAACACCCATTTGGTACTGATGATGTTGTGGTTGTTGTTGGGCTTCTCAACCAATGTCCAAACTTGGTTCCTCTCAAAGTTGTGTAGCTCTTCATGCATAGCATTTATCCAATCCGGATCTTCCAATGCTTCTTCGACCTTCATAGGTTCAATGCTAGAGATGAAAGAATAGTTTTCACAAAAGTTAGCTAAACGAGTTTTAGAGCGAGTGATTCTCCCGGTTTGAATATCATTGTAGATTTGCTCGACGGGGTGGTCTTTAGCAATTCTTGCTCGAACTCGTGAAAGCTTTTGCTTGGATCTTCGTTGAACATATTCTTCATCTTGTTCTTCTTCTTGGCCTTCTTCATTGTTGGCGTTGTCGTTCTCTTGCCGTGGTGGAGAAGGAGGTTGTTGACATTCATCTTGATGCACTTCCTCGTTTCCTTCATCTTGGTGTGTCCCACTTGTGGATGCTTCCGTATCAACTCTTGGTTCACCTTGTCATGAAGTAGAAGCTTCCACTTGGACAGACGAGGTACTGTCCTTCACTTCCGTTGGATGAACCTTGCCAATAGACAAGTCTTGGATTGCTTCCGAAGGATCTTTGTCTCCTACATCAATTGGCAATTGCTCTACTTGCGAGCCGTTAGATTCATCAAACTTCACATCTACCGTCTCTTCAACCTTTCGGGTGAAATTGTTGTAGACACGGTAAGTGTGAGAGTTTGAGCCATAACCTAGTAGGAAACCGTCATGAGACTTAGAAGCAAATTTAGAATGACGATGCTTATCAAGAATGTAGCACTTTGAGCCGAATACTCGAAAGTATCCAACTTGGGGTTTGTTACCGGTGAGGAGCTCGTATGCTGTCTTGCCGAGTGCTTGTGAAGATACAAGCGATTTGTTGCATGACAAGCTGTCTCAACCGCTTCTTCCCAAAAGTGCTTCGGCGTCTTCTACTCATCAAGCATCTTTCTCGCCATTTCGATGAGCGTCTGGTTCTTCCTCTCAACAACTCCATTTTGTTGAGGTGTGTACGTAGCCGAGAACTCGTGTGAAATCCCTTCTTCGTCAAGAAAGGTGCCCACATTTGCGTTCTTGAACTCCGTTCCGTTGTCGCTGCGAACCTTCTTGATCTTCACTTCAATATGATTTTGGGCCTTCCTAGCGAAGTTCTTGAAGATCTTTTGGACCTGCAATTTATCATCGAGAAAGAACACCCACGTAAATCTTGAAAACTCATGAACTATAACTAGACCAAAAGAATTTCCACCAAGACTCTTGTAAGAGTTGGGACCAAAGAGATCCATGTGAAGTAGCTCGAGTGGCCTCTTTGTGGTCATAATGTTCTTCACGGGATGCCTTCCTCCAACCTGTTTACCTGCATGACAAGCACTGCAAAGTCTATCCTTATCAAATATGACATCATTAACTCCAAGGATATGATTTCCCTTAATAAGCTTGTCAAGGTTTCGCATACCAACATGACCTAATCATCTATGCCATAACCAGCCTTTTGAGGATTTAGCAACGAAGCAAGTTTTAGGTTGAGCCTTTTTAGTGAAATCAACAATGTATAGATCACCTCTACGTATGCCGGTAAAGACCATTTTATGATTGTCTCGATGAAACACATGGCAATCTACTTCAGTAAATAGGACATTGAAACTGAAATCAGCAAGTCTAGATACTAAAAGTAAGTTGTATCCAAGAGATTCAACGAGCATAACATTTTGTATGGAGTTATCATGTGATATGGCCACCTTACCGAGGCCAACCACCTTACCCTGTGAGTTGTCACCGAAAGTGACATACTTTCGAGGACTATCATTATCAGCAAGCTCACGAAACATGTCTTTATCTCTGGTCATGTGATTGGTACATCCACTATCAAGAACCCATTCCTTTCCTCCTGACATATATCCCTGAAGATTTGCCATAAGACCAAAATGTCTCATTGCATCATCAAGATCGAAGTCACTATCATCATCCTTGTCGGTGTCAAAACCGGCGGATCTCGGGTAGGGGGTCCCGAACTGTGCGTCTAGGCGGATGGTAACAGGAGACAAGGGACACGATGTTTTTACCCAGGTTCGGGCCCTCTCGATGGAGGTAAAACCCTACTCCTTCTTGATTAATATTGATGATATGGGTAGTACAAGAGTAGATCTACCACGAGATCAGAGTGGCTAAACCCTAGAATCTAGCCTATGGTATGATTGTTGTTCGTCCTACGGACTAAAACTCTCCGGTTTATATAGATACCGGAGAGGGCTAGGGTTACACAGAGTCGGTTACAATGGGAGGAGATCTTCATATCGTATCGCCAAGCTTGCCTTCCACGCCAAGGAAAGTCCCATCCGGACACGGGACGGAGTCTTCAATCTTGTATCTTCGTAGTACAGGAGTCCGGCCGAAGATCATAGTCCGGCCATCCGGACACCCCCTAATCCAGGCTTCAATGACGACGAGTCCGGCACGCAGTTGTCTTCGGCATTTCAAGGCGGGTTCCTCCTCCGAATATTTCATAGAAGATGTTGAACATCAGGGTAGTGTCCGGCTCTGCAAAATAAGTTCCACATTCCTTCGTAGAGAGAATAATATTTGTATTAATTGGATCTGCTGACGTATTCCATGGCGCGACATCATGCCATAGCCAAGCTCTTTATTTGTTTTATTGTTCCACCTCAGCGCGTTTAGAGAGGTGGTTTCCTTGGCACATCTTGTCAAAGCAGAGATCGTGTCCCCTTATTCCGGGATTCTCATCAATACGGGTGTGGGTAACCCAACCACGCCATTAACCGCGGCGCTTGGGGGATAAGCGAGTTTTATTAGGCCGGTGGGGGGCTCGTAGTTTTGGCCGCCCATATAAGGGGATAATAATCCGCCCTTTCCATTCACGCCCTCTTCCTCCTCTGCTTATCCGTCCATGCGTGCTCGAGCTCCAGCACCCAAGCCCGCACTTCCGACCTCAACCTTCTCCAGCCATGTCAGGAGTGGGAGGTAGATGGATGGCCTCCTCCGTCACGGAGGGACAAATCAAAAACTTGAGGAAGGCCAGATACCTGTCTAACGACATCGCGCACCGGCTCCTAGATGCGGGGCAACTCATCCCCTCCCCCAAGCCCCATGAGAGGGTTGTTTTTCTTCCCCATTTCCTCCACGGACTGGATTTTCCTCTTCACCTGTTCGTCCGGGGGCTCATGTTCTACTACGGCCTGGACATCCACGACCTGGCCCCGAACTTCATCCTCAATATCTCGGCGTTTATCGTCGTGTGCGAGGCCTTCTTCCGCATCCAGCCCCACTTTGGCCTATGGCTGAAGATCTTCAGCGTCAAGCCGAAGGTCGTGCAAGGCCGACAGGCGGAATGCGGAGGTGCCATGGTGGGCAAGATAGCCAACGTCACCTGGCTCGAGGGTGCCTTCGTGGAAACCATCAAAGGGTGGCAATCTGGGTGGTTTTATATTACCGAGCCGCGTGACCCTAAATGGGCAGCGGCCCCTGAATTTCGATCCGGCATCCCCACCCGGCTCACATCTTGGAAAGAGACGGGCCTGTCGTGGGGCAATCCGGAAGAGGTGACCGGACTCCAAACCTGCGTCCGAGACCTGGTGGCCAAGAAGGTCAAACTTGTCAACATGGTCCAGGTCATGCTCTTCCGCCGGATCCTCCCGTGTCAACGACGGGACTTCAATTTGTGGGAGTTCGACCCGGCCCGGCACCAGACTCTATCCCGGCTCTTCGAAACGAAGCACGAGGACGCCTGGAAGGTGCTTTTCAAAAGCTCCGAGGTCTCCCCTCCCGTCACCGAGGATCGCGGGTTCTGCACCAAACGTCAAGCCTCCGAAGTAAGCTTACCTTTAGTCCCTTACGGGATATCTGCATTTCATAGTGTGACCTTATGTGGGATCTAAACTCCCGTTCCTTTGACAGGATTGGAAGAGGACATCCGGACAGTTTGACTGTCCGGCCCCTTTGCCCGAAGGCCCAGTAGACGCACACTTAGCGAAGCTACTGGTTCCGGCACCCCATGTGGTGCCGGAGAAGAAGGCCAAGGAGAAGGCCACGGGGACCCGAAAGAGTTCCCGGCGCCCGGTGTCGTCGGATTTGCCCGACGGCTCCAACGCGCCCTCCGCCTCCGAAGATGAGGAGGAGGAAGAAGAAGATGCCTCTCCCCCTCCAGCGGGGGGAGGAAAGAAGAGAAAGGCCGCCCCAACTGGGGAAGCCGGAGGGTCCAAGAAGGGGAAGCCCCTTCTGCCGGACTACGCCCCCGACGCCGAAGACGGCGAGGAGGACTAGCCTTCCAGGGTCAAGCCCCTGGCAAAATCGTAAGTGTCTGGCTACCCAAATGACTTATTGCACACCTTTATTATTTGATAGCTTCTAACACCGAAGCTAATCATACAGTCCGCCCAGAGCTCAGCTTGGCGATTCGTCGAGCGGATCTCTGAATTCGTCGGATGTGAATAGCGCTTCACTTCCGACGGCCTCCTCCCCTCTCCCTACAGACGGCGCGGAGGTGGAGTCCCGTAGGGGACAAAACCAGGAGGAGGTGGTCCTGGAAGCGCCACAAGGCGACCTTCCGGACTCCCAACCCAAAGGGGGTAAAACCCCGGAGGGATCTAAGTCCGGCCCTGGGCCGGACACTGCTCCGGAACCATCAGTGGTTCCAGAGCCCGACAGGCGGCGCCTTCACAAGAAGGGCAAGTCCGCGACGCCGGCGACTTCCGTCCACCCGGAGGCGCCGGACAATTTGCTGGAGGCGCTCAACGGCGCCTCTATCGACGAAGAACACCGCACTGTTATGAGTGCGGTGATTCAGAAGGTTCAGTCCGCCAAGAGCGGGCTGACGGAAGCCTGCACAAGCCTGTTAACGGGCTTTGAGGTATGTGTTCAAAAACATATATAAAAAATGTTACCGCATAGACAGTAGCCCCTGATGCTTAGTTCGGTGTTCGGAAAGAAAAGCCGAACTGAGTATCTTAAAAGATATACGCAGGAGTCTAATAGAAATATGTCAATATGGGAATGCAGGCTGCGCTGCTGACCTCTGCCGCACTGACTGCGGAGGTCAATGCCTTGAAGGAAAGCCTCGAGCGGTCCAAGAGCGAGCTCGGCCGTGCCAAGAAGCAGCTCGAGGATAAAGAGGGTATGTAGCACCTCCTGTAAATGTATATAGAAATACTTGGTTGCATAATAATAACAGGACCAACGTTAATGTTGCAGGAGCCGCGACCGAGGTGGCGACCCTGAAAGAGGCGGTTTCGAAGGCCGAAAAGAGTGCGGCCTTGGAGCGCACCGAGCGAGAGAAGCAGGAGGCGCGGGTGGCGGAGGTGCGCAAGAGCTCCAGGCTCTCGTGGAAAAACACGAGAGTTTGGAGCGTGACTCGAAGACTCGAGAGTCCGAGCTTGCCTTGGCTCTTGAGAGTGCCAAGACCGCTAAGGCCGAAGCCCAGAAGACCCTTCAGGAGATCGAGGCGATGAAGAAGATAGCGGCGGGTAAGGCATTCTTTATGCAAAGCAAAAATATAAAAGTTAATTATCTGCTACTTACCCGAATCCGGAGCTCTCCAGGAGCGTTCGCCGATCTGCCCCGTAGTGTGTCTGATGCCGCCGCATACTACCGAGCCGAAGAGGGGAGCTCGACGGAAAAAGTGTTCTGGTCTCAGTATGCTGAGGCTAGACATCCGGTGCCCCTGAGCGACCAACTGAAGCAGCTGGTTGAGCTCCACAAGGTGGCCGAACAGGCCATGAAGGGCCTCATAGCTCGGCTGTGGCCTGGAGAAGCCATGCCTGGGAGCTACTTCGGTCTGGTGCGGCGGCTGGTGGACGCGTGTCCGTGGATTGAGGTCGTCAAGCGCTCCGTTTGTATTGAAGGTGCCCGTCGGGCCCTTGCCCGTGCTAAGGTGCACTGGGGCAAGCTAGACGCGGAGAAGCTGTTGGTGGACGCGCCACCGCCGGTCAAGGAGTATCGTACGCCCGAGATGTATTACAATGGCGTTCTGAAGGGTGCCCGCCGCATAGCGGATGAGTGCTCCAAAGATGTAATTTTTGAGTAAACTCGCGTTTGTTGTCCTGTACGCTGAAGCTTTGTTCATATGCGTTAAGCAACGCTTGTTAATTTAAAATATTACCTTCTGTGCGGCCGTTTATCAAATCTGAGAGATGCAAGTCGTCGGCTTCGACCCCCATGCCACGAGTGCTGGGGTGTTCGGGATAAACCTGAGCGCTCTTGTTCCCATTCTTGGGTCCATCTAGGGAGGCGTTCAGCACAGCGAACCAGGCCGTCGGACTTATAATGCTTTATCACTCTCACTTAGCCATAGAATTCTATAATTTTAAATTTCGGCGAAGCCCCTAGTATTCGGAAGACCGAGTTCGGGGCGCTATCCACGCCTAGGCCGGATAAGTCCGGTTCCTCGCTTGAAGCAGCATAAGTCTTTAAGGACTCGAAAAAACCTCGCGAATAGCGACCGGTCGCTCGCACTATCATGACAGTCAGTTTTAGCTTTCTCTACTAAGGTGTTAACCCAGCTCAACTGGGGCACAATCGCAGTAGTTCTCCCAGTGCTACCTTAGCCAACAATGTGGAACGTAAGGTACCAAAACATGGGAGCCGGGCAAACCCAACTATTGACCAAAGACATGATTCGGAGCTGATGCATATAGTGCTATAAGTTCGGGGTGCCGCACTTGTTAGAGTGTTAGGTCTTCTCACACCACATTATGGGGTGTTGTAAGCCCCTGGTGTATTATCCGTGCCAAAGTGTACGGTTGCATATTGTCATGACTGAACATGTTTGCATATAAAAATAGATAAGTACAATAATAGATAAGAGCTATGTATTGTTTATTAAAAAAAGGGCTGCTGCGAAAGCAGAACGATACAAAAAGTGCGGTAAGCAAGAGATGGGAGTATTTGACATATTCCCCTCCAGGATCAAGCTGCAATATTGTATTAGAAACAGGTATTAAACTCGTTATAGAGACCACCTTGACTTTTGACGTAGCTTGCTTCCTCCCTGGCTATTGCATCGTTGGTTCGGCGATAGTATTGCCGGACAGGCCTTCCGAATAGTTGGGTCCTGAAAGTGTGTGAGAAAGGAAAACAGCAAAATAGGGAGCCCCTAGTGCGGTTAAGCAGCATGCTGGGCATGCCGTTGTTGTGACCTCCCCTTATGCCCATGGTATCTCTAAGGCGTAATTATGTATGCGTGGTACCAGCATTGCCGTTTGTCGGGGGCTGGGGTCGGGGCCACACTGCTATGCTTGCTCGGAGCGTGCCAGCCGGATTTGTTGTAGGTTACTTCGGGCTCGCTTGACGTTGTCCGGACGTTTGGCGCCTGGATTGGAGAACTGCCTTGAGAGGCTACTCTGTACTTCCGTCGCCAGGGCCGCCGTGTGCTCCTCCGTTCGGAGAGAGCGTTCTGTGTTTCCATTTACCGTGATGACTCCGCGAGGTCCTGGCATCTTGAGCTTGATATATGCATAGTGCGGCACCGCATTGAATTTTGCAAATGCGGTTCGTCCGAGCAGGGCGTGATAGCCGCTGCGGAATGGGACTATGTCGAAGATTAACTCCTCGCTCCGGAAGTTATCCGGTGATCCGAAGACCACCTCGAGTGTGACCGAGCCTGTACAGCTGGCTTCGACCCCTGGTATGACACCTTTGAAGGTTGTCTTTGTGGGTTTAATCCTTGAAGGATCGATGCCCATTTTTCGCACTGTGTCCTGGTAAAGCAGGTTCAGGCTACTGCCGCCGTCCATTAGGACTCTGGTAAGGTGAAATCCGTCGATAATTGGGTCTAGGACCAGTGCGGCGAATCCGCCGTGACGGATGCTGGTGGGATGGTCCCGTCGATCGAAAGTGATCGGGCAGGAGGACCATGGGTTGAACTTTGGGGCGACTGGCTCCAGCGCATAGACGTCCTTGAGAGCATGCTTCCGCTCCCTTTTGGGGATGTGGGTTGCGTATATCATATTCACCGTCCGAACTTGCGGGGGAAATCCCTTCTGTCCTTTGTTGTTCGGCGGCCGGGGCCCCTCCTCGTCATCGCTATGTAGCCCCTTGTCTCTGGTCTCGGCACTTATCTTGCCTGCCTGCTTGAACACCCAACAATCCCTGTTGGTGTGATTGGCTGGCTGTTCGGGGGTGCCGTGTATCTGGCACGAGCGATCAAGTATCCGGTCTAAGCTGGATGGGCCCTGAGGGTTTCGTTTGAATGGCTTCTTCCGCTGACCCGGTTTAGAGCCTCTGAATCCGGCATTGACTGCCGTATCTTCAGTATTGTCACCGTTAATGCGGCGCTTATGCTTGTTGCGGCGTGACCTGCCGTTGTTATCCTTGTTATCCGAATTGCCGGGGCTCTTGCTTATGTTATTGCTACGAGCTAGCCAGCTGTCTTCTCCCGCGCAGAAGCGGGTCATGAGTGTCGTGAGGGCTGCCATAGACTTCGGCTTTTCCTGTCCTAGGTGCCGGGCAAGCCATTCGTCTCGGATGTTGTGCCTGAAGGCTGCGAGGGCCTCGGCGTCCGGACAATCGACTATTTGGTTTTTCTTTGTCAGGAACCGTGTCCAGAATTGTCTGGCCGATTCCTCTGGTTGCTGGATTATGTGGCTTAGGTCATCGGCGTCTGGTGGTCGCACATACGTGCCCTGGAAGTTGTCAAGGAATGCGGATTCCAGGTCCTCCCAACAACTGATTGACTCTGCTGGCAGGCTATTAAGCCAATGTCGAGCTGGTCCTTTAAGCTTGAGCGGGAGGTATTTGATGGCGTGTAGATCATCGCCACGGGCCATGTGGATGTGAAGGAGATAATCCTCGATCCATACCGCAGGATCTGTTGTGCCATCGTATGATTCGATGTTTACGGGTTTGAAGCCCTCGGGGATTTGATGATCCATTACTTCGTCTGTGAAGCATAGTGGGTGTGCGGCGCCCCTGTACTGAGCTATATCGCGACGCAGCTCGGACGAGCTTGGTCTGTTGTATTCGGCCGGGCCATACTTATTATGTCCGGCGTGACGGCTAGCGTCACGTGAAGCGGGGCGCCCATGCGATCCGTAGATCGATCTTGTTTGCCTTGCCTTATTCTCCAAGATGTCTCGCAGGTCTGTTGCGTCTCCCCGTACTCTGGTATGTTTTGAGCGGTGTCGGGGTGCGGCTTGGGTCGAGGGCCTGAAGGCCTCTCTATCGCGGCCACGGGGTGGCCGATCGGGCGCATCGTACGCTGGTGATGTAGGTTTAGTTGCTTCCTCCTCAAGTTGGGGAAGCAGCCTGCGCTTCGGGTAGCTCTTGGATGGGCGTTCTAGTTTATACTCTTCGGCCGCCAGGACTTCGGTCCATCTGTCGGCTAGCAAGTCTTGGTCAGCTCTAAGCTGCTGCTGTTTCTTCTTGAGGCTGCTTGCCGTGGCTACGAGTCTGCGTTTGAAACGCTCTTGCTCGACGGGATCCTCTGGCACGACGAATTCATCGTCGTCGAGGCTTGCCTCGTCTTCGGAGGGAGGCATGTAATTGTCGTCCTCATCCTCTTTGTCGGCCGCTCTCTCACGAGGGCTGGCTCCTTCGTTCTCCTGCACTGAATCCTGCTGGAGGGGGTTGTCTTCGGCACTGTCCGGCGTATTGTTATCTCCGGTGCCGGAATCGCCGTTTTTGCTTTGGCGGGACTTAGAGCGGCGCCGCTGACGTCGGCGCTTGGGTTGCTTCTTGGAGGGGTCATCCTCCGTTTTCTCCTCGCCATCCCCCGCTTTAGGGGTGTCCACCATGTATATGTCATATGACGAGGTGGCTTTCCAGTTCCCTATAGGCACTGGTTCTTGATCGTCTCCTTCATCGGCGTCCATGCCGTCGATGTCTTCGGAGTCGAAGTCGAGCATGTCGGTTAAATCGTCGACAGTGGCTACAAAGTGGGTGGTGGGTGGGCTACAAATTTCTTCGTCGTCCGCGTCCCAACCGTGTTGGCCGTAGTCCGGCCAGGGCTCTCCTGACAAAGAGAGAGACTTTAACGAATTCAGGATGTTGCCGAAAGGTGAGTGCTGAAAGACATCCGCGGCGGTGAACTCCATGACCGGAGCCCAATCGGGCTTAACCGGGAGAGGTGCGGGATTTACGGAGTCCGGATCGGAGTCCGGCACCTCGGAGTCACGGGCCTTGCGAGGGACTAGGCTGGTATCCGGCTCTATCGCCGTAGAGATTGCAGTTTCCGGGGTGGCGTCTAACCGTCCGTCCCCGACTGGCGTAGTGGGCTCCGAGCTAATGGTCGGAGCGGACACCTGAGCGACGCTCTGGGCGTTGTCCGATGACAGAGCTAAATCGTGCCCATCATGACAGTGCGGCGCGCCCGGTTGTGGGTCGAATCCGTTGAAGATCAAGTCCCCGTGGATGTCGGCCGTGTAGTTCAAGCTTCCAAACCTGACCTGATGGCCAGGGGCGTAGCTCTCGATCTGCTCCAGATGGCCGAACGAGTCAGCCCGCAGTGCGAAGCCGCCGAATACGAAGATCTGTCCGGGGAGAAAAGTCTCATCCCGGACCGCGTCGCGGTTGACGAGCGAAGAAGCCATCGGGCCTAAAAGGCGACGACACAGAGGAACTCTCAATGAAAGCACCAATGTCGGTGTCAAAACCGGCAGAATCTCGGGTAGGGGGTCCCGAACTGTGCGTCTAGGCGGATGGTAACAGGAGACAAGGGACACGATGTTTTTACCGCAGGTTTGGGCCCTCTCGATGGAGGTAAAAACCCTACTCCTGCTTGATTAATATTGATGATATGGGGTAGTACAAGAGTAGATCTACCACGAGGTCGAAGTGGCTAAACCCTAGAAGCTAGCCTATGGTATGATTGTCTTTCGTCCTACGGACTAAAACTCTCCGGTTTATATAGACACCGCGAGAGGGCTAGGGTTACACAGAGTCGGTTACAATGGGAGGAGATCTTCATATCGTATCGCCAAGCTTGCCTTCCACGCCAAGGAAAGTCCATCCGGACATGGGACGGAGTCTTCAATCTTGTATCTTCATAGTCCGGGAGTCCGGCCAAAGGTCTTAGTCCGGCCATCCGGACACCCCCTAATCCGGGACTCCCTCAGCCACCTTACCGAGGCCAACCACCTTACCCTTTGAGTTGTCACCGAAAGTGACATACTTTCGAGGACTATCATTATCAGCAAGCTCACGAAACATGTCTTTATCTCCGGTCATGTGATTGGTACATCCACTGTCAAGGACCCATTCCTTTCCTCCTGACATATATCCCCAAAGATTTGCCATAAGACCAAAATGTCTCATTGCATCATCAAGATCGAAGTCACTATCATCATCCTCATCATAGTATCCATGTTCAACATCGTCATGTGGTGGATCAAATCCTAGAGAGGGTGATTCGTTAGAGTGATTTTGACAATGGTCTTGTCTATGAATTTTTATAGCTTTGGAAATAATATCACTAATAATACCAACATTTCCTTTGGCACGCATAAGATTTGTAAGCTCAAATAGACGATCACCAAACATAGGATCACTAGTATTCATCTTACTCAAGGAAATAGACTTATGAAGAATTTCATCAAGATTTTTCAAAGAATAATCAGGAAATCGTTCCTCAAGAAATTTCCATATAGTGTAGGCACACTGAAGAGTAGGCAGTTTTATAATCAAGTTTCTAGGCAAGCCTCTAGTGATAAGATTAACAATTGTAACATTCCTAATCATGTCAATAGACTCATCAAGGGTAGGATGCATAGGATCAACACAAGGTGCACAAGGACTAGCAATGTACTTGTTCAAATGATATTGATTGAAAATTACAAGCATCTCATTTTTCCACTCATGAAAATACTCTCCATCAAGAATAGGCACTCTATATCTAAGACTCCCCAAAGTAGACTCATCCATCTTCCTCCAATGATGATTAAACCAAGACAATGGAGACCAATGCTCTGATACCACTTGTAGGACCTTGAGAAGAGGTGTCTAGAGGGGGGTGATTAGACACTAAGTACCAAAGTTGCAGTTTTTAAGATTCTCTTAAAGTTTAAGTGGAGTTTAGGCACAAGTTTAACATTCACAACACATATCAAGCAAGCATGCAAAGAGTATATGAGCAGCGGAGAGTAAAGCATGCAACTTGCAAGAATGTAAAGGGAAGGGTTTGGAGGATTCAAACGCAATTGGAGACACGGATGTTTTTGGCGTGGTTCCGATAGGTGGTGCTATCGTACATCCACGTTGATGGAGACTTCAACCCACAAAGGGTAACGGCTGCGCGAGTCCACGGAGGGCTCCATCCACGAAGGGTCCACGAAGAAGCAACCTTGTCTATCCCACCATGGCCGTCGCCCACGAAGGACTTGCCTCACTAGCGGTAGATCTTCACGAAGTAGGCGATCTCCTTGCCCTTACAAACTCCTTGGTTGAACTCCACAATCTTGTCGGAGGCTCCCAAGTGACACCTAGCCAATCTAGGAGACACCACTCTCCAAGAAGTAACAAATGGTGCATTGATGATGAACTCCTTGCTCCTGTGCTTCAAATGATAGTATCCCCAACACTCAACTCTCTCTCTCATAGCATTTGGATCTGGTGGAAAGAGGATTTGAGTGGAAAGCAACTTGGGGAAGGCTAGAGATCAAGATTCATATGGTAGGAATGGAATATCTTGGCCTCAACACATGAGTAGGTAGTTCTCTCTCAGAAATAGGATCCTGGAAGTGTAGGTTCAGTCTGATGGCTCTCTCCACAAATGAACAGGAGGTGGAGGGGTATATATAGCATCCACACAAAATCTAACCGTTACACACAATTTACCAAACTCGGTGGGACCGAATTGAGAAACTCGGTCGGACCGATTTAGCAAATCTAGTGACCGTTAGGATTTTCAGTGGGACCGAAATGCAACTCGGTAGGACCGATTCGGTTAGGGTTAGGGCATAACGTAATCTCGGTGAGACCGATTACACAAGCTCGGTAGGACCGATTTTGGTAATTAGCTAACCAGAGACTTGGTCAGGCAAACTCAGTTGGACTGATTATCAAACTCGGTGGGACCGATTTTGGTAATGAGTCAACCAGGAAGTTTGCATTGTAATCTCGGTAGTACCGATTGCTCAAACTCGGTGAGACCGATTTTGGTAATGGACATACACAGAGAGATTACAATCCCATCTCGGTGAGACCGAGATCCCTATCGGTAAGACCGATTTGCTTAGGGTTTGTGGCAGTGGCTAAGATATCCAAACTCGGTGGCGCTGGATAGAAAGAATCAGTGGGGTCGAGTTTGACTTTTGGTTTAGGACAAATGTGTGGAAGTGGGAAAGTAGTTGACGGAATTTGGAGCATATCACTAAGCACTATGGAGCAAGAGGCTCATTAAGCAACACCTCATCCCTCCTTGATAGTATTGGCTTTTCCTATAGACTCAATGTGATCTTGGATCACTAAAATGTAAAATGAAGAGTCTTGAGCTTGAAGCTTGAGCCAATCCTTTGTCCTTAGCATCTTGAAGGAGTTCCCACATCCTTTAGTCCATGCCACTCCATTGTTGAACTTATCTGAAACATACTAGATAAAATTGTTAGTCCAACAAGAGATATGTTGACATTAATTACCAAAACCACCTAGGGAGCACTTGTGCTTTCAAGTCCGTATTCCTCGGCTGCCAAGACTTCAGTCCATCTGTCTGTGGGCATGTCTTGATCAGCTTGGAGCTGCTGCTGCTTCTTTTTCAGGCTTCTCGTAGTGGCCATAAGCCGGCGCTTGAAGCGCTCCTGCTCCATGGGGTCCTCAGGCACGCTGAACTCGTCGTCACCGAGGCTAATCTCATCTTCGGAGGGGGGCATGTAGTTGTCCTCCTCCGGATATGCATTCGTCGCCTGTTCGTCTGGGCTGTCCTTCCCGTCTTCCTGTTCGGCCTGCTCGAAGGCAGGCTGATCGGGGTTGTATTCATCTTCGGCACCATCTGGACTGTTTTCATCATCTGTGCCGGTATTGCTGTGGCGGGGCTTGGAGCAGCGCCGACGACGCCCATGCTTTGTTTTCTTCCTTGAGGGGTTATCCTCCATTGCCTTATCGCCATTGGTTTCTTTTTGAGTATCCACCATATATATATATATATATATATATATATATATATATATATATATATATATATATATATATATATATATATATATCATATGAGGAGGTGGTTGTCCACCGCCCCGTGGGTGGTGGTTCCTATTCTTCTCCTGCATCGTCGTCCACACCGTCGATGTCTTCGGAGTCGAAGTCAAGCACATCGATTAAATCATCGACCGTAGCAATGAAGTGGGTGGTGGGTGGGCAACGAATTCCTTCGTCGCCTGCTTCCCACTCGAGCCGGACATAGTTCGGCCAACAGTCTCCTGACAAAGAGAGAGACTTCAACGAGTTCAGCACGTCGCCAAAGGGTGAGTGCTGGAAAATATCCGCAGCGGTAAACTCCATTACTGGAGCCCAACCAGATTCGGCGGGCTCAGGAGTGCGCGGACTGGAACCTACAGCCGGATACGAGCCCGGGGGTCCGGTGTCACATGCTTCCTTGGGGGTGAGGCCTGTGTTCGGCTCTACCACCGATAAGTGTGCAGCGTTCGGGGCGGGGTCCATCCACCTGTCCTCGGGCAACGCAATCTGCTCCGGATTTAGGTCCGGGGCTCCTGCAGGGGTGATATCCCGAGCATTGTCCGACAGCAGGTCTAAGCCATGCTCATCGTGATTGTCCGGCGCTCCTGGCGCAGGCCCAAACCCATTGAAGATCAAGTCTCCGCGGATATCGGTCGTGAAGTTCAGGTTTCCGAACCTGACCTGGTGGCCAGGGGCGTAGCTATCGATCTGCTCCAGATGGCCAAGCGAATTGGCCCGCAGTGCAAAGCCGCCGAACACGAAGATCTGTCCGGGGAGAAAAGACTCACCCTGGACCATGTTGTTGACGATTGAAGGAGCCATCAAGCCTTGATGTGACGACACAGAGGAACTCTCAATGAAAGCACCAATGTCGGTGTCAAAACCGGCGAATCTCGGGTAGGGGGTCCCGATCTGTGCGTCTAAGGCTGATGGTAATAGGAGGCAAGGGACACAATGTTTTACCCAGGTTCGGGCCCTCTCGACGGAGGTAAAACCCTACTTCCTGCTTGATTGATATTGATGATATGGGTATTACAAGAGTTGATCTACCACGAGATCGTAGAGGTTAAACCCTAGAAGCTAGCCTATGTTCATTATGATTCTGTCTCTAAGGACTAAAACTCTCGGGTTTATATAGACACTGGAAAGGGCTGGGGTTTACATGGAGTCGCTTACAAAGAAGGAAATATAATATCCGGATCCCCAAGCTTGTCTTCCACGCAAAGGAGAGTCCCACCCGGACATGGGACGAAGTCTTGAGTGTTGTATCTTCACGCTCCAATAGTCCGGACAAAGTATATAGTCCGGCTGTCCGGATACCCCCTAATCCAGGACTCCCTCAATGCCCTCATGTCCGTATTTTATTTTTATCGACACCTCTATCTCTAAAGATGTGGACATATTTTTCGATATCGGGTTCCGCTTGAGGACAAGCGAGGTCTAAGCTTGGGGGAGTTGATACGTCCATTTTGCCTCAAGCTTTTATATCAATATTTATTGCATTATGGGCTGTTATTACACACTATGTCTCAATACTTATGGCTATTCTCTCTTATTTTACAAGGTTTACCGGGAAGAGGGGGAATGTTGGCAGCAAGAATTCTGGCTGGAAAAGGAGCAAATATTGGAAACCTATTCTGCACAGCTCCAAAAATCCTGAAACTCCACGGAAGTCAGTTTTGGAATTAATAAGAATTACTGAGCGAAGAAAACACCAGAGGGGGCCCACACCCTGGCCAGGAGGGTGGGGGCGCGCCCACCCCTACTGGGCGCGCCCCCTGTCTCCTGGGCCCCCTGGTGGCCCTCTGCTGCCCATCTTCTGCTATATGAAGGCTTTTACCCTGGAAAAAAAATCAGAGGCAAGCTGACGGGACGAAACTCCGCCACCACGAGGCGGAACCTTGGCGGCACCAATCTAGGGCTCCGGCAGAGCTATTCTACCGGGGAAACTTCCCTCTGGGAGGGGGAAATCATCACCAGCGATCCTCTCATCGGGAGGGGGTCAATCTCCATCAACATCTTCACCAGCACCATCTCCTCTCAAAACACTAGTTCATCTCTTGTATCCAATCTTGTATCAAAACCACAAATTGGTACCTGTGGGTTGCTAGTAGTATTGATTACTCCTTGTAGTTGATGCTAATTGGTTTACTTGGTGGAAGATTATATGTTCAGATCCTTAATGCATATTATTACTCCTCTGATTATGAACATGAATATGCTTTGTGAGTAGTTACGTTTGTTCTTGAGGACATGGGTGAAGTCTTGCTATTAGTAGTCATGTGAATTTGGTATTCGTTCGATATTTTGATGAGATGTATGTTGTCTTTCCTCTAGTGGTGTGATGTGAGCGTCGGCTACATGACACTTCACCATTATTTGGGCCTAGAGGAAGGCATTGGGAAGTAATAAGTAGATGATGGGTTGCTAGAGTGACAGAAGCTTAGACCCTAGTTTATGCGTTGCTTCGTAAGGGGATGATTTGGATCCATATGTCTAATGTTGTGGTTAGGTTTACCTTAATACTTCTTTTGTAGTTGCGGATGCTTGCAATAGGGGTTAATCATAAGTGGGATGCTTGTCCAAGTAAGGGCAGTACCCAAGCACCGGTCCACCCACATATCAAATTATCAAAGTACCAAACGCGAATCATATGAGCGTGATGAAAACTAGCTTGACGATAATTCCCATGTGTCCTCGGGAGCGCTTTTCTCATTATAAGAAATTGTCCAGGCTTGTCCTTTGATACAAAAAGGATTGGGCCACCTTGCTGCACTTTATTTACTTTCATTGCTTGTTACTCGTTACAATTTATCTTATCACAAAACTATCTGTTACCTACAATTTCAGTGCTTGCAGAGAAAACCTTACTGAAAACCGCTTGTCATTTCCTTCTGCTCCTCGTTGGGTTCGACACTCTTACTTATCGAAAGGACTACGATAGATCCCCTATACTTGTGGGTCATCACCATGCAAGATGAATTGCATCAATTCGAGCTCAACAATGTCTGGGAGCTTGTCAAGCGACCAGACCCACGCAAGCACAACATCACCGGTACCAAATGGATCTACCGCAATAGACAAGACGAAAATGGCCTCGTGGTGAGGAATAAGGCTTGTCTTGTAGCTCAAGGCTACACACAGGTTGAAGGAATTGATTTCGATGAAACTTTTGCATTTGTTGCTAGACTTGAGGCTATTCGCATATTGCTTGCTTATGCTAACCATCATAATATAATCTTACATCAAATGGATGTGAAAAGTGCATTCCTCAATGGTAAGCTTGAGGAAGAAGTATATGTTGATCAACCACCAGGTTTTGAGGATCCAAAATTTCCAGACCACGTCTACAGACTCAACAACGCCCTCTATGGCCTCAAGCAAGCACCTCGGGCGTGGTATGACACACTGAAGGAATTCCTCATGAAGAAAGGCTTCAAACCCGGTTTACTTGACCCAACTCTTTTCACCAATGCATATGATGATGAATTATTCGTGTGCCAAATATATGTTGATGATATTATCTTTGGTTGTACTAACCAACGATATAGTGATGAATTTGCCTATATGATGAGTGAAGAATATCAAATGTCTATGATGGGAGAATTGAAATTCTTCTTAGGTCTTCGGCATATTCATATCTCAGTAGAAATACCTCAAGGATGTCTTGAGGAAATTCGGCATGCAAGATTGCAAAGGCGTCAAAATCCCTATGCCCACAGATGGCCATCTATGCACTGATGAAAATGGTAAAGACTTCGATCAAAAGGTATACCGCTCCATGATTGGCTCTTTATTGTACCTATGTGCATCTAGACCGGATATAATGCTTAGTGTTTGCATGTGTTCCTGATTTCAAGCTACACTGAAGGAATCACACCATAAGGCTGTGAAGCATATTCTTCGATATCTAGCTCACACACCAACACTTGGATTGTGGTATCCCAAGGGCTCTTCCTTTGATCTCATTGGTTATTCAGACTCTGACTATGCTGGTGATCGGGTGGACCGCAAGTCAACGTCAGGCACATGTCATTTACTTGGACGGTCCTTGGTATGTTGGTCCTCAAAGAAGCAGAACTACATATCACTCTCCACTGCAGAAGCTGAGTACATTGCTGCTGGATCCTGCTGTGCTCAATTGCTAAGGATGAAGCAAACTCTCAAGGACTATGGCATCAACTTGAAGAATGTGCCACTCTACTGCGACAATGAGAGTGCTATCAAGATTGCTCACAACCCAGTTCAGCACTCGAAGACAAAGCACATCCAGATTCGTCATCATTTTCTTTGTGACCATGTGTTGAAGGGCGACATCTCCATCGACCACGCAAATACTGAAGACCAGCTGGCCGATATCTTCACAAATCCCTTGGATGAGAAGAGATTTAGCAAGTTGTGGTGTGAGCTAAATATCCTAGAATCTTCGAATGTTCTTTGAAAAGGACACACATCCTAACACTTATGCTGACTTGATGGCTTAGATGTGCAACACACGAAGTAACGTTTTTCTTCAATCAATAAAGACTAACCCTCTAAGTGTGAAGAAATTAATGAGGAAATTGATTCTCAGAACCCTACGACAATTGTACGCAGTGTCTGTAATCATCTTTATTATACGGTGGGTTATGCCACCAACCAAAGTTGAAAATCTTCATTTGAGTTTTTCTTCATTTTTGAAATTCCTCAGTTTTTCAAATTCTTCAACTTTGCATTGTCTTCACTCTTTCCGTCGTAGTTCTTCATTGACTATATATATACTTGAGTTTATGTCTTCTACAACATTCACTTATGGATAATTCTTCAAGTTGACTTTTCTGCTAAGTGAATGTGATCGGACCCTTTCCCCCTCTATGCTAAACTCAACCCAGTATATTCACAAATTCTTCATGTGCGTTCTATTTGAAAACCGTTCAAATTCTTCACTGTGTCCTTGTCAGCTGAAGAAATTGTGAACAAAACTTTAAAATATTCTTATCTGAATTTTCAGCTTTTGCCGCTCGAACCGTTACACATTCCACGATAAAAACTTATCTATTCACCCACGATCTTACACGATCTCCACTACACAGTAAGTGGGTGACACATGTCGCTAGGATGAGAAGGGTTAGGGGCACGTTCGTCCATTTTCTTTGGGCGAACAGTTTTTCACTGCGGCTATAAATACCCCTCACCCTCCTCTGACTACATTTACCCCGCTTGACCTTACTTCCCTTGCTCGAGCTCTCAAGCCCTAGCACCACCGCTAACTTCATCGTCACCGGTGAGGAAGTGCTTCACTGCCTCGACCTTGTCGCCGTCGTACTCGCGTCGGCCGCGGAAATCTTCTCTCCGCCGCTGCCGTAGCCGTCTTCCTCCACCAAGTTAGGGCGTGGAAGATCCGAGCCGACGAACTTCCCAATCTACACTTCTTGTTCATCGTGTTCTTCGTCAAGGGTAATTAAAAGTTAATTTTACTGCCTTTGCTACTACTGATGATTTTCATCAAATCTTCAAAAGGTGTTTATTCTTCAACCTCCACACTCTAAACACCTAGCACAAACTTCTGCTCTTGATATGTTTCTCTAAGTGACGTTTTTCTTCATGATTCCTCAATTGTGTGAATCTCACAATCCACACAACTCTGGAACCTAAGTCAAAGAACGCCTGGCGAAATTCTTCAAGAACACATTGGGTCAATTTCCTCAAACTTGTTCAGTTTTAAAAAATCTTCTAAGAACGCATATGACCTCTCCAAATTCTTCACACCTATACTCTGTTCACAGGTACACATGTCTGCTGTTGAATCACTAGGTTCTCATCAACTTAACTCATTTGCAGTATTCCTCGAAGAAAAGCTGCATACTTCTTCAGAGAATTCAATTGTTCAAATTCCTCAGCTGAACAAAATGGTAGATGGTAAAAGGCCTCAGAAAGGAGGAAAGAAGCTAGAAGTCAACACTGCCTTTGAGATCCCTGCGAACATCTATGCAGGGTACTGCACACCTGATGAGGCAACTCACGGCAAGGAGACTAAGAATGAGCGCAAAGTGCGCATTCAGAGGATTGAACGAAGATGGGCAAGAGACTGGAGGGAGTACAGATATGTTACTCTAAATACATGAAGAAATTCGCTCTTCACCCTCTATGCTCAAGACCTCTACTGGCACCTGGCAAGAGAGATGATCCAACAAGCCTTAAACATGGTGAAGATTATGCTGGCGAATGGGCCAGGCGGCAAGCAAAGCTGGCCAAGCAGGCCAAAGAAGTAGTGAAGAAATTCAACAAAGATTCTGCCACTGCCGCTGCCATTGCTGAGGCTTCTTCAAGCAAGAAGGCTATGCCCAAGAAGCCTACTAAGAAATCATCTTCCTCCGCATTTCCCTCGCGGCCAAGTTCCTCAACAATGCCCTCACAGCCAAGCTCCTTTGTGCCACCAAGGCAAATTCCTCAAGCTGCCCCAGTTCCTCAAACTGCACCAGTTCCTCGGGCTTCAAAAACCTCAGCTCCTCTGGCAAAGTCCTCGGCACTTGTGCATCTCATCACTTGCCAAAGTACCATAGGCATATCAATTTCCTTAGGAGCTTCTGCAAGTTCTTCAGCTCATCCTTCCTCAACTGGCCCCTCTCTGCTGAAGAAAAAGGCTACTGCTGGACGAGGCACTAGACCAAGTCCTCACAAGAAGCAGGTGGTCTTTCAAATTCCTTCTGATGATGATGAAGAATTAGCCAATATCATCAAGGACAGACAACAGCAGGCCACTAGAGCCAAAGGGAGTGTTGTGCCCCTTCTATTGGATCCGAGGAAGATTCTGGATTTCATTGACCTCTGGCACAAGGATCCGAACACTCCTATGCCAGAGCTAAACCTCACTCCTGGACAAAGTCACATGTTGACTGCATTCATAAATGAAGAAAAGTGGAAATATGATCAAGACAGAACTGTGAAGAAAGCGCAGTATAAGAAACAACGCTATCTGAAGGACAATGTTCTCAACCTTTCGCCTGGACAATACCTCGCTCTGCAAGCTGATATCAAAAAGCCCAGTGATGAATTTGACGCTTACAAAGCAGAGTGGCTGGGAGCCAAGGTCAGATTCGTCAAATTGGTGAAGCAATTCACTTCAATTGATGAAGTTCCTCCGGCTAAAGCATCTGCACAACCGACTGAAGAAAATGCCATCACCGCTGATGAAAATCAGGCTGCTGATGAACCTACAAGTACCAGGCCTGCTAAAGAAATTCAAGCCTCTGAAGAAACTGCCAAGGCAACCACTAGTGTTGCACCTGAAGAACAAGCAAGGCCAGCTGAAGCATCTGCTGCTGTGCCTGAAGAGATTGCCCAAGACAGGCCAATTGCATCAGTTGTGCTTGAAGAAATTGGTCCAATTTCATCTGCTCCGCATGCACAAACACCAAGCCCAGTTCTTCCTTCTACTCTGGAAGTGAAGAAAACTAAAGTTGCGGAGTGTGCCGCTTTGAAGAAAAGGAAAGCATCTGCTGCTTCAGAATCTTCTGCACCCAAGAAGGCGAAGATTTTGACAAGCTCTCCTGACAATCCCATTGATGTTGTTCGTCTCGCAAGCATGTCATCAAAGGAAATTGTTCCTTTTGGTGAACAATACCAGATTCCTGAAGAATCTGATGAAGAAGATCCCTCTGTTGCTTCCATAGAGCAGATGGATGATGAAATTGAAGTTGATACCCTCACTTCAACTCCCCAGGTATCATTGCCAATGCCTCAGTTCACAGCTAAAGAGGCCGGCGTTGAAGAAATGGAAGTGGATGAGGATGTGGACATTGGGATCACCACACCAGTAATGAGTGATGATTTTTGGGAGAGTCAGCACCCCAACTCTCCTTTGTTCACCCCGCTACAGCAAATTCCTCAGTCCCCAGTACCAACAGAAGTTCAGATGGGCTATGAAGAAATTCATACTGCCCCTTCCATTCATGAAGAGATTTCAGCCACTAGTGCTAATGAAAATGCTGCTGAAGAAATGGAGGCCCAGGCTGCAAATGAAGCAGAAACTGAAATTCCTCAGCCTGCGGCTCCTAAGATTGAGATTCCTGAGATTGTGCTTCAACTGAATGATACTCCTCAGCCCAAGCCGAAGAATCCACTCTCCAAGACTCCAAAATTTAAGGCTGATGCTTTCTTCAACGAGCATGTATTCTTCACTGACTACAATCCCTATGACTCTGCTCGTCTGCAAAGGAAGCGCTTCTGGACTGCCATCCAAGCAAATTTCTATTCTTCAGTGCTTTTCAACAAGGACAAAGTCTTTGACCATGAGCTTATTCCTCATTTGGATATGGAATCACTGCCTTGCTTCACGCCATTCCTCGCTACTATTCATGATGCTGGTCTACTCAACTTCTGCACTGACATCTGTGATTGGAATGAAGAACTCATTATTCAGTTTTATGCGACGCTGCACATCACTAGCAATGTTGAAGATGTGAACTCATGGGTGTTGGACTGGATGACTGAAAATACTCACTATAAGGCACCGGCCACTGAATTGCTTCGTGCCATGTCTGTCAGTCCTCCCCTAGAAGGTGCACGTCTTATATACAATGAAACTGAACTATCTGATCACTTCATGCAAGTATTGATGAAGCCATTGAAGCCTGGTCAAGCCTCAAGGACAAAGTTCCTAGTGAAGGAATTGCAATATGTGCCTCGAACTGTATATCGCATTCTGACAAAGACCTTGAGTCCAATCAAAGGCCATGACTCGAATGATGAAGAAGTTGTTGGCATCATGAAGAATCTACTTTTCAATATCATGCATGGTATTCAAGTGAACTACCATGATTTCTTCATGAGGACTCTGGCAAATGTTGCAATGTCTCCGTTTGAGTTGAAGCCTTATGCTCCCTGGATTATGAGATTCCTCAGATCAAGGTCTTCACTCAACTACAAAGCTGACACGCTCAACCACGGCAGTTACTTGCCCCCTATTGAAGTCCTCAAGCGGACATTTTCCTCAGCTGATGAAAAGGGCAAGGCCACTGCTATTATTGATGAGGGCATTCATCCATTGGATGGACAGTTTCGCAAAGCTTCATATTCCACCAATGATGATTCTGCTACTCATGACTTTGCCGCCAATGCCTCAAAGCAAAGTCCTCAGGCAACAACTCCAAGGGTGATGACTGATCGTGAGCTTCTCCTCAGTCTTCATCAAAAGGTAGATCGAAATCATAAATAGGTAAAGTGTCAGTTTGGTTCAATTCTTCACAACATGACTGCCACATATAATTCAGTGAAGAAGAACCATTACTACCTCAATGAAGTTTTTGATCGCACCTGGGCTATTTTGTCTCATCTCTACGGTGATGAGGATCTCAAGTAGATGGGCTTCAAGCAGGACTTCGGCTGGTCTAAGCCTCCACCGAAGAAATTCAAGAAGGTTGAAGTTCCTCCTTTGGTGCCGAGCTCATATTCTTCATCCCGCGAGACGGATGAAAATGAAGATCTGGACGACACTGCAGCAGGCCCTACTCCAACAACCGACCCCAACAAAACCGACGCTCCTCCATCAACTTCATGATGACATTTTTCAGGGGCGTTAGTCCTCACTTTTCGTCCCTTTTGGTCATTTGATGACAAAGGGGGAGAAATTTGAGTTAGTCTTCAAGCGGGTATATCTATATTGGCATTTTTTGTTAAGTTGCAACTCTCGCTCTTCTGAAGTGTTTGTTGATTGAGTTGTAAACTTAAGTCCGATGGTGACCTGATACTTTTGCTATGTTTTTTTGCATGCTATTTCCTCATTAATGTTATGCACGCATGTTGAATTACATCAGTCACCATATTTCATCATGCATTTCAAATTCTTCATTTGATATGTTAAATGTGTGTATGAATTACAAGATATAGGGGGAGTTCTCCATGATTCTACTCTTCAAATGTGCATTGCTTCAAAAGCAAATTCCTCATTACGCACATCTTCAGGGGGAGTTCTTCTATATCTTGCAATCAAATTCCTCAATATTGAGCACTTTCAATTCTATATGTTTATTCCCATTGAAAACTTAACCTATATTGTCATCAATGACCAAAAAGGGGGAGATTATAAGTGCATCTAGTGTCCCTTAGTGATTTTAGTGCATTGAAGATTTATAGGTTAAGGGACTAATATGTTTGTGAGTGTACACATGCTCTATAAGTCGATGAGGACTTTGATATTTATAGTGAAAGTCGATCCCTAAAAATGAATGTCTTCGGCTGAAGACTTTGGTTCTCCCGAAGACTTTGAAAGTGAAGAAATTGGTGTGACCGTGAAGACTTGGATATTCATGTAAGGATTATGAAGCGCGAAGACTTTTGTTTTCCTAGTTTCATTTTCCATCTTCTTGAGTCATAGGAAACACCGTACTGTTAAAGGGGGTCGAGGTAATTTTAAGGAAACTGATTTCCAAGTGATGCTCATCTCAAAATCCTACACCTACCCAATCCTTTGAGTGAAGCCATTGGAAATCTCATATCAGTTCAGTCAATTTATTCAGTGATAGAGGCAAAGATCTTCTGGTCTCTGAGGAATTTGTTCTGACTGAGGAGTTAGGAATTTGCCAGTGCGGAATGCCTACACGGTAAGGAACATGATAGCCCTGAGGAATTCGAACCTCAAATATCCAACCATTGCTGTGCTACGCGCCAACTGTCCCAAAATATCTACCTACCTAACGGTCATATCCTGGAAGGGCATTTATGTCTTACCATGTTGGGCTGCTCCCTAGGCTAGAAATAGTCGCCCCCTACAACCACTAGCTGGTTGGCTGCTCCGAGAGAAACTGACACTTGTCATTTGAGAGCATCCCTTCCTCCGAGGACTTTGAGTGAAAATCATCAAGTGAGGAAAACCAAAATCCCAAACCCAAAGTGATTGAGCATCACTGAAGAGATTGTTCCTGTGTGGAACCGACACTTGTTACCTTTGAGGAATGTGTATCCTCCAGACAGTTAGGCATCATGGTCTGAGCATCCAAGAGGAATTGTGGATCGCTGAGTGACCAAGTTTGTGAAGGTTTGGAAGTCACCTGTGAAGACTTACCACTACTGTTGGGTGATGTCTGTGTGATCTTAGCTCGAGAAGAATACTGTGAGGATTATGTGTTCGGGACTGTGTGTCCTCGAGTTTAAATACTCAACCGCTCCAACCAGACGTACAACTGTCACAACAGTTGGAACTAGTCTACCAAATCATTATCTTCATCAAGCCTACTGGTTCTATTTCCTCAACCCTTTCATTTCCTTAGTTATGTGTTGATGAACTTGATCATTACTATTTGAAGACTTTGACTGAAGACTTTCTCTATTTCCTCAATCCTATTTCTTCAGTCACACTGTCTTCATCCTGCTTATCTTGTGTTTACGCTTTCTGTACCCTGTGTTTGTATTTCATTTCATCATGATGACTATGCTATTGCTTTGTTATGCTTATACCTGAGTACTTATTCCGCTGCAAGCAGTTCTTCGCTTAGGAATTTCCTCACCCTGAAATTCCTCAGTGAAGAATTCATAAAAATCGCCTCTCACCCCCCCTCTGGTAACGGAATGCACAAACCATCATTTGCATCCCTAACGGTACTCCATTATTTTGCAGGGACCAGTCATCCCCCGATCAAAATAAGATCACCGATCCTGGATGCGCATTTGCATCCGCGATTCGGTCTAACCTGGAACCTTGTAGCTGACTTTGGCATATTGGGATCAACTAGGTACCACTGATGTGCAACATGGTCACACAATCTACCACGATCGGACCGTCACCATCTACCCAGGTATTCCATTTTTAACCCTCTCGCCTTATCTTTCATTGTTGTACTACTTACTAGTACTAGTAGGAGAACTTTTTACCTTGGAGGACGCGTATAGCTAGCTAGGCCCTTGAAGACTTGAACCCACTAGCTACCACCATTTTTGTTTTTCCATGTCTTACTATCTCATCCATGTAGCCAAGAGTGGATATATATAATAAGTCGGTTATTTTACTTCCTTTATACCGGAGTAGTTCTATTTTATGCATAGTATTACTGACCGCCGTATTTGAGCACAACATTATTATGCATGGACCTTTACTATGTACGTCACCATGTGTCCAGATCTGAGATGCCGCGTGTACCATATGAACGGCACCGAGTTCGACCCCCGTGATGCTACGTGGGTGCCGAGGAACACTCTTGGAGAGTACTCGCTTTTCATTGGGGATAGCTACCCCATTGTGAAGTGGATGCCACCTTCCGTGCACGACACGGAAGGCCTGCCGTTCATGAAGCATGGTTGTGTCTTCAGTGTGCACCGCCGGATGAATGACATGCTGGGGCACGCTATCCCTGATTTATGCCTCTTCAACTTGGATGAGTCTCCATCGTGCGGAACCGGACTAGAAAGCTGCGACAATGATTCCCGTTGTCCACCACTATGGATCCTGCCATCCATGAAGAACACCTGGGACTGGAACCTGGAGGAGGACATGTAGCCCATCTATAACGTGTAAGTGGAGTACGGTAAATTGTGAATGGTAGCGCTGTGAATATATGTAGACTAGTCGTGCACAAATTTATCACATGAATTGGAGATGAACTTGTGTGGCATACTGGCATTTGTCCTTTAGAATTTATTCCTAGTAAATGTGTTATGTGTACGTGCAACTTGTGTGGTTGTTGCACGGGCTCCAACACGCTCTTTGAGAAAAAAAAAGGTGGCACAGCTTTGGATATAGGTGACATGGCGACATCGTACAATAGCATCGTTCGCTATAGTTGTAGTACACTCCTACTAGGACGACAACTCCTATAAAACCTTTCGCTTGGCTCTTTGCCTCTTCGGGAGGTTCAACAGTTCGTACTCATGTGAACCTTGCACTTGGCTCTTCGCCTCTTCGGAAGGTCCAACAATGATGATACTACAGTACAATATGCTTCTGGCAATCTCACACCGATTGAACTGCTGCACGTCCACCGCGAGGGCGAGGGAGAGGGAGAGGGAGAGGGAGAGGCGCTGTAGTCAAAACCCTCTCCTCGTCCTGCGAGCCACCACGCGCGTGGGTGAGGGAGAGGCGTAGTAAGCAAGCTTCTCCTTGTTCGGCGAGTTGACGGGCCACATCAAAGCAGTACTAGTAGTAGTCCTTACTGCATCCATTCCGGTTAATATGGCTTAATTTGAAATGAGAAAAATACACTAGCGGTCAATGTATGTAACAATACGCTCTTTACGATCACTATATATAGTTTTGCGGTGATTCTACGATCACTAGATCCTCATAGAGCACCGTATTGCATCCTACTAACCGGCCACATAGTTGACATGGCACTTTTTTGACTGGTTAAATTGTCACTTGGTTTCTGGGTCCCACCTGTCAGTTGGCAGAGCAAAGAAATCAGTTAAACAAAACTTTACGCAGGCGCGACAGGATTCCAACCCTTGCTCATGAACCACCCTGGCTGTGTATGTGAGTGCATGCACGTGTACTCCCTCGGTCTTCCAACAAAGAGTGTACATCAGCTAAAAACAAAGAGTGTAGTACATCTACACTTCCAATGCATTTAGCCTTTAATCTAAATCGATATTGATTGACTAATGCACCAACTTGTGCTCTAGGTATAGGCTACATGTCTATCCTTAATTATAGCATGCAACGACCTTCATTTAATCTTCTTCTCTCAATGGTCGCATGCACACATAAGTCTACTACTTTTGGGCGTTAATTATGCCCTGGTCAATGTGTAAATCTCTAAATGTACAGTCTTTCATGGACGTAGGGAGTAGGTTGAGCACTTGAGCGTGAGGGTGTGTGTTGCGTCGTGTGATGTGTGCCACATGGGTGCGTGAGTGTTGCTTGTGTCCATGTGTACGTGTGAGTGTTGCATGTTGCATGCATGCATGGGGCTTACTCCCTCCCATTGACATGTTCATATTTCAAGCTTCCTCTGTTCTCTCCATATGGTGATAATCCCTCTGTTCCCAAATACGGAGTAAAAGCCTCCCTCTGTTCCCAAATACGGAGTATTTGTCTTTCTAGAGATTTCAACAAGTGACTACGTACGGAGCAAAATGAGTGAAGTGAGCGTAGAGGCATAGGGATACTGTAGAAAGGAAGTCTTCGTGATCCATTATTCCCCATCTTGATCAGAGAGAACTATTCAACTACTCTTCGCAGTGAATTGACAATACACGCTGCAGCAGATGGGACACTTAATTAATAAGCTGAACCAGTGTGTTGGTGTTACTAAATCAGCCTTACCCAGTACTACCATCATGTTTGCCAGTAGGGCACGCTTCCACAAATACGCCTACGCACCTCTCTCCTCCATTAACTGACATATGGGCCCTCTTGTGGTAGACCCACAAGTCATTGGTGTAACTATTTACACTCTGAAGGACGGTATATCCTGGTAGTAATACTAGTAGAATTGAGATTTAATGCACTTTCTTCCCCGTCTTTCACTCTTCTTCCTCCTCTCTTCTTCTTCCTCCTCCCTTCCCCATCGTTGGCTGCACACCATTTCCCCCTGTTCAGTGCTCTCCCACCCACGCCATCTTCCTTGGTAGCTCGCGTGTACCATATCCCTGCTCACTGCTCAGCCACACGAGGAGAAGCTTCTTCGCTCGCTCGCTCGAATCCACTTCCCCGCTGGCTCGCAAGCACCGAAAACCCCAATGGCAGAACCGACTGACACGCAGAGCCGCGATTGGAATTCCCTCTCCGATGTTCTCTTGGAGCAGATCTGTAATCGTATGGACCTACTCAGCACCGTCCGTCTGGCCGCATGCTCAGTGTCTTTGTATCGTCTACTCGTCTGCAACGGGCCGGCTCTTTTCATGACACCCTGCTTGCTGATGCCCGATCCACGCAGGTGGCCCAGACACCGACTTGACGATCCTATGGAGGTTGCCGTGGTGCCCCTCGACATGCTACCACTACCCGTCCACCTGTCCTTCATGCGCGGCCACTACTGGGCGGGCATGAAGGCCAACTGGATCGTCCTCATCCACCAATCTGGTAGTCCGTGGCGTCTCGTGGATATCTACACCCAGCGAGAGATCACCCTTCCATCATTGGATACCGCTGCCATCGAGCCTCGCGGCCCGCTGGACACTCCTGCCTACTACACACGAGACACGTCAAGCTTTTAGCTTGACCTCTGTTTGCTAAAAGTTGTAAACTGCGAAGTGCCCACACCATCAGAAGACTACATGGATTACAAGGTCATTGCCTTGTTCAACATGGGATTAGTCTATCTGGAATCCGGTCGCCATACATTATTATGGCTCATCATCAATCCTGTTGAGGCAACATTTCTGTCTGATACTATAGTGCATGATGTCATCATTTACGCGGTCGACGCATAGATTGGCTGCCTATACTGGTGGAATCTATCGTCATGTAATTGTTCTATCTCATCTCATCTTTACCTTATGAATACAACTGTGTGTTCATTGTTACAAATTTAGAATAGATAGTATGTCTATACCCACATCATTGCTATATGTTCCTCTCATTTCCTAGATTTTTATGACCACACATGTTATTGTTAGAGTTGATATGAGAATAATTGGCATATGATGATGGTTAGAATAGATATTATGAGCATAACCTCACGATTGCTATATGTTACTCTCATTTCCAAGATTTTTATAACAACGCATGTTATTGCTTAAAGTTGATATGAGAACAATAGTAGTAAGTGCTATGGTAGAATATGAGTAGGATCTGTCATAGCTGTTTTCCTCTCATTGTTACATGATGTTTGAACCATGACATATTGCTATAATATGAAAGCCATTGGCTTATTTTTTAACTTGGGGTATGATTATGACCATGGCATTGCAATTCTCTGTCTATGATATGTGTCACTGTTACAATAACCTTAATTCCACACATACTCTGAACATGATTGTTTATTTTTGTCCTTTTGGTCTCCAATTTGAATTGTTGCAGTAGACGGAAATGCGCTGGCCTTCATGATTCCAGGACCTGGAATCATACCAGCCGATGGGTGGTGGTTTATTGCTCGTTCAGCTGATGGCGGTCATTTGATGCTCATTTGCACATACCAAATTGACCAAACCATTACATCAAACCACATGCAGTACAATGCCTGGGGCATTCGTGACATTGATGGCTATGGCTACTTTGTGTTCGAGAAAGATCCCAGCTCCATTGGCCCAGGCGTATTCAACTGGAGGCAGGTTTACAGCCTCGGCAACCACTCCATGTTCCTCGGGCTCAATTATCCGATCATCCAACCAATCATCGATCATATCACCGGCGATGATTACTGTGCTATGCAACTTCCATTCACCAGGGGGGAGTGTGTCTACACATCATACCATGGGTTTCACGAATCACCATGTCCAGAGATTCGTCGACACAACTTGTTGCCAGATAATCTTTAGTGTGTGAAAGGCATCAAGCTTCCATGTGATGGATGGCTTTTGCAAACCCGACATGCGGCAATGTGGTTCATGCCAACAGCAAATATGCACAACTTGATTTGTACTGATATCTAGACTGAGCCATGTATTCTGCTGCTGTAGCACAACCCTCTTTTGTTGGATATTATGTACTGTTGTTAGTTTGAAGCACTCCTCTGGTTTGAAGGATAGATACCTTTCTGGGATCAAGTGCATCCTAACTCACCTGCGTAGGATGTATTGATAATGATGATGAAGCCATATATCAATTAGGAATCAAGTGCGTACTTGTTAGTTAAACCTATGGTTAAAATGTGACACTAAATACGACTAGTAAGTAGTACAGTAGCAGTACTTGTCGTGGAATTATCACGTCAGATGTCCTAGTGAGAGGACTTAGTCGTGGAGCCATCGCAACTTGGAAGCTTAAAGGGGTTAATCGGGACAAAGTACATGAGGTTTGTACTGATTCGACCCCTTACGGTGAAGGTAAAAGCCTATCATCCAATTTTGAGTGGGATTGCTTATGACTCGATAACTAGGGAGCGGAATCGCTTGACCTAGCTCTCAATCTATTCTTACTTGCCCTGAACCGCCGCCGGGTCGTCCCTTTATATACAGAGGTCGACGCCCAGTGGCTCACAGAGTCCCGACCAGCTCATAAATAGTGTCTGGCTCGGTCTCTTAACTATTCTTGCCTTACAATACAAGCCACGTACATATGACGGTTTATCACTACGGGCCTTAAGTTGCCTCTGGGCTTTGAGCCCTTAACTGAGCCGCCATCTTCAACCTTGGTCTTGGGCTTCAAGAATACTTGTAGGTATAACCCGGCCCCTCCTGGGCGGGTCATACCAATAGTTATATCCCCAACATTAGGCCCCAGATTGATTTGGACTTGTTCATGTCAATCTTCAACACTTAAGAAAAAATCTTCTGCCCTTTACTTATGAAATTTTTGTAACCCGCCATGACATCATCCTCTGGATTTGTGGTAACCCACCATGACGTCACCTGCCATAAATGCACGTTTTGTTCAATGTATCCCAACGGATCTTTATCTTGATGACCATCTCGAAAATTGAGGCATCCTTGTAGTTGGATAACTTATGTTTTCGGCCTCCTCGTTTTTCGCGCTCTTTTAGTGGTCCTTCCTTATAAATAGATCCAACCAGGTCCTTCTTCATTCTTCCCTTTCCTCATCTCCTTCCTCTCGCCCCCTACTATCGCTCGAGCTCCGCCGCCGCTGCAACGTACCTTCGTCTCCGTCGACTTTGGCCGCCGCATCAACCTGAATCCGTCTAGAGAATGGAGGCGCCCCTTCGCAACAGATCTACCACTGTAAGTTTTCCCCTTTCTGCATCTTAGATCCATGCTAGGGTTAGCGAGTTCCTCTGTACAGTTCATAGTTCATCTTAGTTCTTTGTGTTTCTTCTGTCGTGGCTTCTTTTGATCCAACAGTAGCATAGATCTCATGATGTAGCTGTTCCGCATCCATTTTAGGCACTAGAAGATCCTCTTTCTTTGTAAAGAATCCTCATTAGAATGTAACAACTCCTCTGTACCATGTTTTTAGGTCTAGAAATTTTTCTTTTCTGAGCAGCCATTTGATCCAAAATAATAGCTGCAGTTTGTGAAACTTGTTTATGCAACACTTAGGCAAAAATCTGCACTTGTTAGATCCATCTAGCCATGGCGACTCTTATCACCGGCTTTAAAGAGGCAATGCTCAATTGATAACCTTGACCACCCATGGCGGTTTAAACATCTTTAATGGCTTATAGAGCCTATGGCGGCTTAAATAATCTTGACATAATTGTCCTTATACCATTAGGCCCCTTCATAAGTCGCCATCTTGAATATGCACCGTAATGTTTTTTCCTCTCCTGCTTAAATTTGAACTGGTACTTTTACTTTGTCTTAGGCTTTCATCACAATGGCACCGAAAGCACCCACTTCCTGCAACTAGGTCAAATCCATTGTCACAGACAACACACTTGACGATTTTGTGAAGACTGGCTATCTGCCGGAGAAGGAAATCATGTCTTATCATGCTCCTAACCCGGAGGAGGAATTTCCTCAGCCCAAAACAGGAGAGGTTATTGTTTTCACGGATCACATGAACCGGGGTTTCTCTCCACCCGGCTCAAAATTCTTCAGAGATGTGTTGCACTTCTTTGACCTTCGCCCACAAGATATTGGACCCAATTCTGTGTCTAACATCTGTAACTTCCAAGTATTCAGTGAAGTATATCTTGGAGAAGAACCCAACATTTTACTCTTCAGATAACTATTCTACTTGAACCGCCAGAATGAGTGCGCCAGTGGCTAGAGCTTATAACTTGGCAGTGTATCGATCCAACGTCGTAGGGACGTAATCTTTCCTTATGCCAACCTGCCGAGTCATCCCAAAGACTGGAATCAGACATGGTTTTATTGCCAAGACACCTCTCTGGCTGGTGAGAACCCTCTGCCCGTGTTTCGCGCTCTACGTCTTGGGTCCAACCATCAGCTTCCTGACAAGATCACAGCCACCGAGCACAAAACACTCGCCCCTACGCTAGCTAAGATCAAGGATCTTCTAGGGAACAGGTTAACTGGCATCAACTTAATCCGGGTTTGGCTCGCCTAGCGGGTCATTCCATTGAGCCGCCGCCCCAGCTTAATGTGCTCCCACACCGGCAAAAAGGATGGCCCTCTGCGGCATAGCCCTGATGACTTGCCTGAAGATGTCGTCAATGATATGACGAAATCCCTTCTGATCAAGAGCCTAGAAGATTGCGTTAAGGTGGGCCTAACCACCTTCTGCGAAGCTAACCCAGCTCCAAAGGTAAGCCGTTCATCTGAACAAATTACTTTGGTTTTTCGATGTTTTTCCCATACTCATACCTCTGCTAACTCTCACAGGCGGGTGACAAATTCTGGAAGGTCAAATATGACCATGAAGCTGCAAAGAGGGCCAGGAAAGCCAAGAAAGCCGCCAGGAAAGAGGCTGCCAAGAAGAAGGGCAAGAAAGCCACCGCCTCTGACTTGCTTCGGCTAGAAGATTCTTCTGAGTCGGAGGTAGCCCTTGACTCTCTTGGCTCCTTTTTTAATCATCTTATTGACACTGATTATCAGCAGGAGGACACAGGAGCCAGCCTTAACAAGGCTGAAGAGGTAACTATCATTTCCTCCGACTTCGAGCCTTTGCCAAGATCGAAAATCCGCAGAGTAACCCGGAAAGTAAGATTTTCACATCCCTTAGCTTATCAAGATCCTCGATTTCTTTTGAAGCAACAGATTCATGAGAGCCGGAGGCAGACCCGGACTAACAAGGATGTGGAGCTCTCCTCCGGCTTGCCAAACACCCCAAAGAAGTGCCGGAATGAGGTCACCTCTGATTTAAATCTCTTTTATCCTTTGGCGGGTCTCACTCGTCAACCACTCAATTCTTCTGACTCGGATTACCAGGAAACTTCCCCTTCCTCCGGCGACTCAATGCAGTCCAATCTGCCGGCTTTCAAGACCGCACCGGGGTAATAATAACCTGCTTGTCCTGTATTCATTTCAATTCATTGCATTTGCACTAACCTTTTGATTTTATGCAGTGGACAAGCCAAGCCCAGCAAAAGGGTCAAGAAGAACAAGCCGACTGAAGACACGGTCGTGACTGAGCGAGTACTTGGAATAGCCGCGCCTGAATTGTGAAGTCATGAGCCGCCACCTGAACCAGCTCAAGATACACCAACTCAAATTGCTGACCTGCCTGCTGAGCGAGCCGTTGATGGCTCAGAAAATCCGGAAGCTCCTAGCCCGGTCAGGATGGATGATCCTCAAAATACTGATGTTGAGATTACCAGAACCGGCTTTGTTGAGCCGGGGAGGCCAACCGTGCTGGCCAAATGCTCCGCCAAGGAAGAGCTTCTGGAACACCGCAGGGTCAAACTTGATGTCACTGACTATACTCACTTGAGTATTGAAGAGGTCTTTTCCGGCTATATGATCCAAGTGCACAGCAGCCGTGACATTGAAATTGACATGGTGAAGCAGATGCACCAAAAATTTGAGGTACAACCCTTTCTCTAGACTTACTTATCTTTACTATGCCAGCCCCCAGTCTATTGCTTATGATGAATATGCTGTAAACTTTAGAAACAAATTTAGTGACATTAGTAACATATATGGACAAGATATGTAAGAAATCTGGCTTACTCCATAGTCCCCAAGGGGCGGCTTAACCAGTATGGTTGAACCGGTCTTTCATATGGTTGTATTGAATAAAACATTTGAAACCTTTAAACATAAATAGGCATTAGCCCCCAAGTGCCAAGTATTGTTGCTTGCAAAATGCTTGGGACTTATTGTCATGAACCGCCATGTTAAGTAAAATTCTTCGGTAGACATTAACCCCCAAGTGCCAAGTGTTGTTGCTTGCAAAAAGGCTTGGGACTTAATATTGCATTATGTTTGTCCTGAGTCTTGACCCGGTATTTGTATAGGCCGCCACGAGTCAACTTGAATCAGAAGTGTCTGATCTGAAGAACCGCCTTGAGGCCCAAGAGACAGAAACCCAAAGAGCTGACTCCAAGTTTAAATTCAGCGTTTCTGAACAAGAAAAACTGAAGAAAGAATTTGAAATGGAGAAAAACGACTGGGCTGACGAAAAAATTGCATTGATTAATCGAGCTGAGAAGGCAGAGGCGGCTCTTGAAGAAGCAACCGGTGAATTAACCGGCTTAAAACGCCATGTCTCTCAGATGGTCTCAGCGATCTTTGGTAAGTCGCCCTGTAAGAGTTATTGAACCTTTCAATTGATCATATAATTGGAATTGACTCACCTGTCCATGTTTATGCAGGCCCCATGAGTTCAGTCTAAACTAAGATATGCTGATCAAACTAAAGCGGTTTGTACATTGGTGGAACAACTGTACACTAGGTCTCAGCGTGCCTTAGCCATGGTGGCTTTGTCAAATGAAGTGCCTACCCTCCTGTCGGAGGTATTAAATAAGCTTTCTGTGCTACCCCAACGGTTCAATGAGCTAAGGCGGTCAGCTGCAAGAGCCGGAGCGGTGAATGCTTTAAGCTGGGCCAAAGCTTGGCTACCGGAGTTAGACCCGGCCGACATCGCCATTGGCTATCCAAGCCTGAAGGAGGATGATACTTCCTTTGAACAGGAAGACTTTACCGCTTGTGTGAAAGAGGTCCGCCCCATGGCCACCCTGATAGCTGACGAAGTGGATCTTACCAAGTACCAGGCAGGTTATGACGTAGAGAACCGGAGAATTCCAATGCCTCATTATAAAGTGATCAGCCTAATCCCCCGACTCCGTAAGCATACCTTCGCCCCTGAAATTGACCCGGCCGGACTAGTTGATGATGAAGCTGAATTTGAAGCTTGGAACAACATTGACTGGTCATCATCAACCTTCCAGGAAAGGGAACATGGCGAAGAAGCGGAGAGGGCTAACACGGACACTTCAGGCCAACATGAGAGCTAATCTGCCGTGGCGGCTCATACCTGTGATGTGCTAAAAAACAATATGAATCATTTGGACTCGGGGAGTCATGTAATAGAATAGAAATAACTTTGATTTGGTTGTGCCATCGTGCACGTTTTTTGTGCTTAATACTATTAAGTTGCCGTGTTATATTCACCCGTGTTTACTTTTCATCTGCTTTCCGTATGTTTGACCAAATCTTTTAATTGTCATGCACATAAAAATAGACCACAAGATCCCTTGGCGGCTTACCTCAAGGCGGGTCATAATAACTTGATATATTAAGATAGAAAAAGAATCACAGATAAGCCTATTGTAACATATAATGTTGAAACACAACTATAATCTTATACCCGTGATCTTTTGATTTGTACTGCCGGATTATATGACCCGGATAGTAAGGGTGATAACCCGAACTTTGGAAACCAACAGTTCCAAAGGTATGATGATTCTTATCTATTGGCGACTTACCAGCCAAAATCAAGCCGGGTTTAAAATTAACCACACTTGTACTTTTAAACCTCAAAAAGTCTCAAGCCAAACAAAGGGTGCTTCCAAAGAAAACTTAACCAAATAGAATATAAAAAATTCAAGGCTTCTGATTCGAATACGATCAGTAAACCGTTCCCAAGGGGTTAAGCTAGGATTCGAATACGATCAAGAAGCCCCCTAGTGAGCTCTACAGTGTGCCAATCAAAAGGGTACCGAGAGCTATGTTCTCTTTGGTTCAAATACGACCTATGTTTGAATAGGAAGCCCCCTAGTGATCATAAGATTTAACGACTAGATTCGAATACGATCATAAGCCGGATCAAACGGGTCAAGCGAGATTCGAATACGATCAGCCCCAAGTGATCATGTGAGATGACAATGATAATAACAATGACATATTTACCTTTGAGGATGAAAAAAGGATAGAGGTCCTTCTTTATTATTTATCATAATATATACATCGTCAAAATATGTACATTGTGAGAGCCAGTGGCTCAAGTGTAGTAAGGCCGAAGATGAGTGATATTCCACGGCCGGCGGGTCTCCTCCTCCGACTTACGTGAGTCTTTGTGCTCTCGAACATCGATAAGGTAGTATGACCCGTTGTTCAAGTTCTTGCTGACCACAAAGGGCCCTTCCCAAGGTGGGGATAACTTGTGTGCATCAGTTTGATCCTCGATGAAACGGAGCACCAAATCACCTTCCTGAAAGGTTTTGGACTTAACCTGGCGGCTGTGATAGCAGTGCAGGTCCTATTGATAAATCGCCGAGCGAGCTGCTGCCAAGTCACGATTTTCATCTAACAGGTCAAAGGCATCCCGACGCGCCTTTTCAATGTCCGCCTCAACCTAAGCCGCCACACGGGGCGAGTCATGATGGATGTCACTAGGGAGAACCGCCTTTGCTCCGTAAACCATGAAGAAAGGCGTATAACCCGTAGACCTGTTGGGAGTAGTATTGATGCTCCATATCACAGAGTGTAACTCCTCAACCCAACAACCCGATGTCCGCTGCAAGGGGACCAAAAGCCGGGGCTTGATGCCTTTCAAGATCTCTTGATTGGCTCTCTCAGCTTGACCATTGGATTGGGGGTGAGCCACTGATGAAACATCAAGCCAAATATGCTCACATTGACAAAATTCTTCCATGGCGCCTTTAGACAGATTAGTGCCATTGTTAGTTATAATGCTGTGTGGAAAGACGAAGCGAAATATCACCTTTTTCATGAACTGAACCGCCGTAGCTGCATCACACTTACTGATTGGCTCTGCCTCAACCCACTTTGTAAATTTATCAACTGCCACCAGAAGGTGGGTCTTTTTATCTTTGGATATTTTAAAAGGTCCAACCATGTCAAGCCCCCAGACTGCAAACGGCCAAGCAATTGGAATCATTCTCAGCTCTTGAGCCGGCACGTGAGCACGTCTTGAGACTTTCTGACAACCGCCACATTTACTGACCAGGTCCTCTGCATCAGCATGAGCCGTCAGCCAATAAAATGCATGATAGGACGCCTTGGCCACAAGGGATTTTGACCCGGCAAGATGGCCACAACCCCTTCATGAATCTCACGTAGAATTTCTTGGCCTTCTTCAGGAGAGACACAACGCTGAAACGCCCCTGTAACACTGCGATGACGCAACTCGCCATTGGCAATTGTCATTGACTTAGAACGCCGGGTTATCTGCCTGGCCAAGGTTTCATCCTCAGGCAACTCGCCCCGGGTCATGTAAGCCAAATATGGCACTGTCCAATATGGGATGACGTGAAGAGCCGCCACGAATTGTGCTCCCGGGTCAGGAACGGCCAAGTCTTCCTGTATAGGTAACTTGACAGAAGGGTTATGCAGAATATCCAAGAAAGTATTAGGCGGCACCGGCTTACGCTGATAGCCTAGCCGGCTTAAGGCATCAGCCGCCTCGTTCTTTATGTGGTCAATGTGCTCCACTTGGTAACCCTTGAAATGTCCAGCAATGGCATCAACTTCACGGTGATAAGCCGCCATGAGAGGATCCTTGGAATCCCACTTGCCCGATACTTGTTGAGCCACCAAATCTGAGTCACCAAAACACCTTACCAGGCTTAAGCTCATCTCCTTAGCCATCTGAAGACCATGGAGTAAGGCCTCATACTCAGCTGCATTGTTAGTACAGGGAAACATCAACCGTAGCACATAACAAAATTTGTCACCTCGAGGGGAAGCTAAAACAACTCCAGCCCCCAAGACCTCCAATTGCCTGAATCCATCAAAGTGAATAGTCCAATACGTATTGTCTGGCTTCTCTTCAGGCATCTGCAGCTCTGTCCAATCGTTGATGAAATCCACTAGTGCCTGAGATTTGATAGAAGTGTGTGGCACATACTTTAAACCATGAGGCCCAAGTTCAATAGCCCACTTGGCGACTCGTCCTGTGGCTTCTCTATTTTGAATGATATCTCCTAAAGGAGCAGAACTGACCACCGTGATAGGGTGGCCCAGGAAATATTGCTTAAGCTTCCGGCTTGCCATGAACACCCCATAAACAAGCATCTGCCAATGTGGATACTGTTGTTTGGACTCAATAAGTACCTCACTGATGTAGTAAATCGGCCGCTGAACTGGATGTTCCTTGCCAACCTCCTTGCGCTCCACCATGATGGCCATGCTGACATCACGTGTGTTAGCAGCCACATATAACAATAAGGGCTCCTTATCAATGGGAGCAACAAGGGCGGGCGGCTTAGCTAGCTGTCTCTTCAAGTCTTCAAAGGCAGCATTAGCAACATCGCTCCAGACAAAATCGTCTGTCTTCTTCATCATCTAATACAGCGGTATGACCTTCTCACCTAACCGGCTTATGAACCGGCTTGAAGCAGCAATATGACCCGCCAAACGCTGAACATCATTGATACACGCTGGTTTAGCCAAAGAAGTGATGGCCTTGATCTTCTCTGGGTTAGCCTCAATGCCCCTGTTAGAGACCAGAAAACCCAAAAGCTTGCCTGCAGGCACACCAAAAACACACTTGGCCGGGTTAAGCATCATCTTGTAGACCCGGAGATTATCAAAGGTCTCCTTCAGATCATCTATCAAGGTCTCCTTCTCTCTGGATTTTACCATAATGTCATCCACATAAGCATGAACATTGCGCCCAATCTGACTGTGAAGACAGTTTTGCACACATTGCTGATAAGTCGCCTGGGCACTCTTAAGCCCAAAGGGAATAGATACATAGCAGAAGGCTCCAAATGGAGTAATGAACATTGTCTTCTCCTGGTCCTTAACTACCATCTTGATTTGATGATAACTAGAGTAAGCATCCAAAAAGCTCACACGCTCACAACCCGCCGTAGCATCAATGATTTGATCAATACAAGGGAGAGTGAAGGGATCAGCCGGACAAGCTTTGTTTAGGTCCGTGTAATCCACACACATACGCCAAGTGCCATTCTTTTTAAGCACAAGCACCGGGTTAGCCAACCACTCTGGGTGAAAACTTCAACAATGAACCCAGCCGCCAAGAGCTGGGCTACCTCCTCACCAATGGCCTTAAGCCTCTCCCCATTGAACCGCCAAAGAAACTGCTTGACCGGCTTAAATTTTGGATCAATATTAAGAGTGTGCTCAGCGAGTTCTCTCGGTACACCCGGCATGTCAGAAGGTTTCCATGCAAAGATGTCCTGGTTCTCATGGATGAACTCGATGAGTGCGCTTACCTATTTGGGATCCAGATTGGCACTGATACTGAACTGCTTAGATGAGTCGCCTGGAACAAAGTCAACAAGCTTAGTATCATCGGACGACTTAAACTTCATGACCAGCTCATGCTCTGTGGTTGGCTTTTTCAAAGACGACATATCTGTCGGGTCAACATTGTCCTTGTAGAACTTTAGCTCTTCTGTCACACAAACAGATTCAGCAAAAGCGGCATCGCCTTCCTCACATTCCAAGGCTATCTTCCTACTCCCATGCACTGTGATGGTGCCTTTATGACCCGACATTTTGAGCTGCAAATAAACATAACACGACCTCGCCATGAACTTGGCATAAACCGGCCACCCAAACAGAGCATGATACGGGCTTCTGATCTTGACCACCTCAAAAGTCAATTTCTCAGCCCTGGAGTCATATTCATCTCCAAGGGCTACCTCCAGCTCGATCTTGCCAACTGGATACGCCGACTTACCAGGCACCACGCCATGGAAAACAGTGTTGGACTGCTTAAGGTTTTTATCAGTTAACCCCATGTGGTAGAAGGTCTCATAATAGAGGATGTTGATGCTGCTGCCTCCATCCATGAGCACTTTAGTGAATTTATATCCACCAACCCGAGGGGCCACCACCAAGGCCAGGTGACCCGGATAGTCAACCCGAGGAGGGTGATCTTCCCTACTGCATAGAATAGGCTGCTCAGACCATCTCAAATAACAAGGAACTGCCGGCTCAACAGCGGTCACAGCCCTCTTATGAAGCTTCTGGTCTCGTTTGCACAAACTAGTGGTAAACACATGATATTGTCCACTATTCAGCTGCTTTGGATGGCTCTCGTATCCACCCTGCTGTTGTTGTTGCTGCTGACCACCCTGGCCAGATTGCTGGTTATAACCACCTTGATTACCTTGAGAATTTTAAAAATTTGAATTTGATCCGCCGCCCGGGCCATGAAAACTGCCGCCACCTAAGCTGCCGCCCTTCCCATTATTACCGTCGAACATGTTGGAATTCTTGAAAGCCTTCATGATCATACAGTCCTTCCATAGATGAGTGGCCGACTTCTGTTGAGTGCCATGCCTTGGACAGGGTTCATTCAGTAACTGCTCAAGCGTGGGGCCTGACCCGCCGGACCGGGGAGGTGGTCTCTCCTTATGTCGTTGATTGTTGCCCTGTGCATTAGTGTTAGCCACAAACTCCAAGCTACCATCAGCCTTACGTTTATTATCTCCTTGATTTGCTGGGTTATGCTGAGGGCTCTTTCCGTTGCCATTCTTCTTTCCCTTCCCTATCTTTTCATCATAAGACTCGGGATCCTTGGTACTATTAAAGTCAGCGTACTTGACCAGAGCCGCCATCAGCGTACCCATATCATTACAATCACGCTTGAGCCGCCCTAGCTTCATCTTCAGAGGCAAAAAACGGCAATTTTTCTCCAACATTAAGACTGCAGAGCCGACGTCCATCTTATCAGATGAATGTATTATGGCTTTGACCCGGCGCACCCAACGGGTCGTGGACTCACCTTCCTCCTGCTTGCAACTAGTCAAAACCACAATTGACATGGGATGCTTGCATGTATCTTTGAAGTTCTGAATGAACCGGGCTTTTAACTCTGCCCATGACCCGATGGAATTAGGCGGTAGCCCCTTCAACCAAGTGCGGGCAGTCCCATCCAACATCATGGTGAAGTACTTGGCCATCACAGCGTCACTGACCTCCGGTAACTCCATAGCCATCTCGTAGCTTTCAATCCATGCCCCAGGCTGTAAGTCATCCGTGTAATTAGGCACCTTCATAGGTCCATTGAAATCCTTGGGCAAACGCTTGTTACGCAGAGCTGGCACCAGACATGGGATACCTCCGGTCCTAGTGGCCACGCCTGCTTCAGTAGAAGTCGTCGGATAAACCGGAAAACGCTGGTAAGCCGTCAGCTGAGCCTCCTGCTCAGCCACCTGCTGAGCCGCCCGCTCAGCCTCTTGATGTACTCTGTCCTGATCCACCAAGTTAAAGGCTCCATTGCACGCCGGGTCATGCCCGTCTGGCTGGTTACGGCGCCGGGCGTTGCTTGACACGGCCGCCGAATCCATGTGCCTGCTATAACTCGGGCTCTGGCTTGGATGAGGGTTGAGTGAATCATGTCCCGGCTATATGAGTATGCCTCCTACTGTGCTAAGGCCGTCTGAAGAAGTTCTCTGACCTGGCAGGTTTCAACCACCGTCGGAGAGTCGCCCTCCACCGGGAGAGCCGCCAGTCGTGCCGTCTCCGCGATCATGTTTTCCAATGGGTTAGAATAATGAACCGATGGTGTTTGTAGATACCGAGGTGGAGCAGTATTTATATGGGGAGGCCCCATCACCTGTGGTTGAACCGGTGTCCCAACCCCGGGTGCCGCAACCCGGTCTGTCTCCGGCGGGTTACTGGGCCCTGCACCGGGTGTATGGAAGAGGTTTCGAGGATCATAAACCGGAGGGAGCCGAGACTGAGTCTTCTGGTATCGTCTCCTCATGACCTCATTGGACGCGTTCTGATCCATCGTGAGCCGGAAGGTCTGCGCTTGAATCCGCTAAGCCTGAGCGTCCAGAGCCGCCCGCTCTGCGGTCATCCTGACATCTTCCGTTGCCAGATCTTCCTTAGCCTGCACTATATCTAGTTTCAACTGTGCCACTTCTGCATCATGTTGAGCTTGATCCGCTGGGTTGACCGTGACGGTTAACAGAGCGGTCATCTTATCTGTGAGATCCATCAGCACCTGAGCCGGCGAGCGCACAGGGCCTCCTGCCCCGGCTGCTGCTGACCCGGAGGTTATTGCTGCCGCAGTTGTGGAGTCTTGAATAGGTTGTGTGCCGGCCATGAAGATTCTGACCCTGCTCAGCGGCTCAAGGAGATCCGGAATACTGCTGCCATCGGAACAGCCGCCAAGCCCGCCGTCTTGTAGTTGATATAACGAATCCGTCTGGCCTGTGGACGACTCATCATCAGAATAGATGGATGTCTCACCGCCAGATGCAGATCCTTCATAGAGTCCTCCGTGGATGCATCCCACGAAGGCATGCTTCACAGCAGGGAAATCCTGGGCGGGTCTCGCATGCTGAGCCATCTCGACAAGGTCGGTGCAGATGTCCAGCTCAGGGCCCGGCTCGCCGATCTTGCCGATGAAGACGTGGATTCCACCGAAGGGGACCCGGTACCCGTACTCAATTGAGCCGGCGTCGGGGCCCCAGCCTGCATCATCGAAGTAAAGCTTGCCGCGATGACTCTTGGTCATCTGGCCCATAGTGTATCCCTTGAGCCCTTCGAAGCTGCCCTTCAAGAACTCAAATCCATCGTGCGCTTGCCCCATGGTGGGCGCCAATTGTCGTGGAATTATCACGTCAGATGTCCTAGTGAGAGGACTTAGTCGTGGAGCCATCGCAAGTTGGGAGCTTAAAGGGGTTAATCGGGACAAAGGACAAGAGGTTTATACTGGTTCTTCCCCTTATGGTGAAGGTAAAAGCCTACGATCTAGTTTTGAGTGGGATTGCTTATGACTCGATAACTAGGGATCGGAATCGCTTGACCTAGCTCTCGATATGTTGTTACTTGCCCTGAATCGCCGCTGGGTCGTCCCTTTATATACAGAGGTCGACGCCCAGCGGCTCACCGAGTCCCGGCCGGCTCATAAATAGTGTCCAGCTCGGTCTCTTAACTATTCCTGCCTTACAATACAAGTCATGTACATATGGCGGTTTATCACTACGGACCTTAAGTCGCCTCTGGGTTTTGAGCCCTTAACTGAGCCGCCATATTGAACCTTGGTCTTGGGCTTCAAGAATACTTGTAGGTATAACCCGACCCCTCCTAGGCGGGTCTTACCAATAGTAATATCCCCAACAGTACTAGTGTACGTCAGTCAAATTATTCATCATGTCCACACATTGAATTGACGTGACAACACACTGCGCGTGAGGTGACACAAGAATCCTGGTGGAGTGTTCGGGTATTCTGGACTTCAGATTTGGAGTACCACTTATCTATCGAAATCTTTCATCATTCACTTAAAACAGTCGATTGATCATACATTGAGTACCATATAACTGAAATTAACCAATGCAAGTCAAAGAAGGATTGCCCCGTGCTGCCGGCTGGCGTCAAGTTCGATCCCACGGATCAGGAGCTGATCGAGCACCTTGAGTCCAAAGTGCGTGCTGCCAGCGTGAGATCTCACCCTCTCATTGATTTGTTCATACCAACCATCGACAACGAGCACGACATATGCTACACCCATCCTAGAAACTTCCAGGTAAGATACCGTCGGCCGTCTACTTGCACAAACATATTCCTTTGTTTATAGCTCTATTTTTCTTTTTAGACGCAGACCTAGTGAAGCAATTACAATTTGACAGTTAATAAAAAGTGAAACAAGTGACTGCAACATGCCAAAGATGTTATGAAAATGCCAACTACGTACACTAAAACCTGTATTCGACAATACTGCAGGTATCACACTGAGTGGCCTAAGGAAGCATTTCTTCTAGCTCAATTCCAGGGCATTCAAAAGGGGAACATGGACGCGTCGCAAGATACAGTCGGAGTACGGCATGCATGCGATGTGGCACAAGACCGGCAATACCTTGCCAGTGATGGTCAACGGCCGGCAGACGGGCAGCAAAAAGGTTCTGGTGCTGCACACCAACAAGAACTTCGACCAGCAGAGGACCAACTGTGTGATGCACTAGTACCACCTCGGGGACCTGGAGCAAGAGAAGGAGCGGGAGCTGGTCCTCTACAAGATTTTCTACCAGATGAACACTAGGGCCAGGAGTAAAAAGATTATAAGTTAGTTTGGTATTGGTACTTGTACTACCTTGTCGTCTGCAAGTTGGTATTGTTATTAATGATATTTTGGTATGAACTTGGCATTTGCTTCCAACCATCATGCCGAGGGTTGACATGGATATAAAGCTAAATCATTTGTTTCAAAACAAATTTTCAGGCACCTGATTTTTATTTGATGGGAAGCATAAGCACCTTCCGTTCGAATTCCCAGTTCTCCAAATTTTTCGAAACAAGTGCATGCACTTATTATCATGATGAAAAAACAATAACGGTGTTGCATCCCAGTTATCAGTCTGTACTTGTAGAATTCTCTCATTTATTGAGCAGGTATATTGTTTCTTCAGGTTGAGCAAGTTTCAACTGGGCCGTAGACTACCAAGGCTTGGTTTTTTTTAACAGGACCAACCCATGACGACAACGGGGCACAAAGATCCAGCAGGTATCTACTAGCCTCTGGCCCGCCAGATTTAGTTATATTTTGTCTTACAACATCCGCAGGCAGTTTTTTTACTGAATCAAACACACAGCCGAGTTCTATTTTCCTCTTGAAACGCATGTCCTACATCCGTTTTCTAATCTCTACCTATAATTTTACTAGTTCATATACACGTATCATTATATTGAAAATACATAAAATTATTTTTCATATTTACATCCTTATTTTTGTTGTTGTTTTCCCTCCTAGCGCAGATTTTTTCACCACTGGTTTTCCCTTAAACCAACTCAATTGCCACATGTCTTATTTGCTTACAAAAACAAAACGATTTTTTTGGCAAATCAATAAGTTCTTAAAAAATGTTTATCATTTCGGCATTACAACAGTTCAGACTCCACCGAAATATGCAAAATAAGGTTGAACTTTTTGACTGTGGTCTTGGGCAGAAAATGGGTTGTAATAAATTACTTAAGAATTAGCAAATGGGCTGCAAATTATTAAAAAAATAGCAAATGGGCTCTATGTTGTCTGCCACTGATTTGGAGGCTGACTTGTGGGCCTACTAAGTTGATGCGTACACAAGGTTTCTCAAAAACGAAACTTAGTCAACAATCGACTCTACCAGCGTCAGACCGTTAGATGTCAATCTAACGGCAATCGTGCTTCTTCAGTCTCTGATCTTCCTGCCCCAGCCACCCAAACTAGCACCGCCGGAACCACCTGCTCCCGCTTCCCATGGCCGGCTGTGCTGCCGGGCAGTCCTCACGGCCCCATCATACTCGCATCCCTAGCCTGTCTATCCCTCTACTCACCCACACCTCTTGTTATTTTCCGGCGACGGCAGCCGAACGAGTCAACCCTCATACTCTCCACCGCGTGGGCAGCCACTTCATTGTCTTCCCCTGCTCCATGTCGTTCCCTTTGTAGGCCTCGCCGTCGTTCATCGCCCTGGTGCTCTCGGCGCGGCATGGTCAATGTGGTCAATGAACGACATCCATCGGAAGTGGACTGTACGTGGAGAGGCTGACAGCTGGGTCCACGGCCGCAGACAAGGAAATGCCTCATTACGTGTAAAATATTGATTCCTCCACCTGACATCTGGGACCCGCCAGAATGGCCTCTATATTTCATGAAAAAACATTCCCTTCGCTGATAGGTCAGACCCACCAACTATATCGTCACACGCAAGGAAGTGCCTCCTTATTGCACACAAAGAAATGAATACCCCTTGCCAGCTGGGATCTACCATAGTGGGAGGATGACTTGTGGGCCTACTAAGTTGAGGGGGACGGAGGGCTTTGTCAACTTAGTCAATATATGAACGATTCTAGCTACAGTGACCGTACAATGTCCATCCAACGGCCGTAGTGCTTCTTCAACCTCTCGTCTTTTTGCTCCATCCGCCCAAACCAGCGCCGGTCGTGCCGCGTGCTCCTGCCTCCCGTGGCCGGCTGTGATGCCGCGGAGGCCTCACCGCCCCATACTACTCCCAGTGTTGGCCAGGCCATCCCTCTACTCACCCACACCCCCTATTATTCTACGGCGACGACGGCCTCACACCGCAGCCGAACCAGTGAAGCCTAGTACTCCTCTCTGCGTGGGCATCCACTGCCGCGTCTTCCCTGGCTCTGCATCGTCCCCTTCCTAGGCCTCGCCGTCGTCCACCGCCTTGGTGCTCTCGGCGCGGCGTGGTCAATGTGGTCAATGACCGACTTCCATCGGAAGAGTACTATACGTGGAGAGGCTGATAGCTGGGTCCACGGCCGCAGCAAGGAAGTGCCTCATTACGCGGAAAATAATGATTCCTCCACCTGACAGCAGGGACCCACCGGATGGGAAACCGTATATCGTGAAAAAAAACATTTCCTCCTAACTGCTGGGACCCACCAGCTACATCTTCACACGCAAGGAAGTGCGTCCAGGCAAAAGAAAATGATTCGCCCCCCTGACTACTGGGACCCACCAGCTACATCTTCGCACGTAAGGAAGTGCCTGACAGTCGGGACCCACCTGGTCGAAGCGTACGTAGCGTTGTCATTCTGGTCGCGAACGTGTACGTACATACTGGTCGATGTAGAGGCGCGCACGTGTCGTAGTAGAGGCGCGCACGTAGCATATACACGTACGTACAGCGGCCAGGGTGCAAGAAAGTAAATACGGCCACGTACGTACATATGGGCGGGGTCTCAAATGCCTACTCGCGCGTACGTACGGCCAGAGCTCGTGTACATGGCTGGGTTGGAACGAAGAAACAGCATTGTCGTCATCGTGTTCATGGGGAGCCAACCGGCTGGGTTAGAACGGAATGCATCGTCGTGTTCATCGGGAGGGCTCGGACGGAACAGCCGATGGAAACGAGGCATGGTGTTCCGCAGAATGGAGGAAATGACCTTGTGTTTGACCGGCCACGTTCGAAACAGGATCTTGTTCATCAGGAAGGGTCTGGCGTATCGCAAAACGGAGGAAACAGACTTCTGTTGGACCTCCTACGAACGAAATGGGGTCCTGTTGATCGGGAGGGGTGTGGCGTACCGCAAAACGGAGGAAACAAACTTGTGTTGGAGCGCTACGGTTGAAGCGGGGGTCCTGTTCATTGGGAGGGGTGTGGCGTACTGCAAAACGGGACTCCACGAGATACTGTTCATCTCCACCGTCGACCTCCTCCAGCCTCCACGGGTTACTGTTCATCCACCGTCAACCTCCTCCAGCCTCCACCTGTGAATGTTCATCCATGGGCTCCTGTTCATCCAGCCTCCACCGGCTACTGTTCAACCTACCCTCTCCACGGGGTCATGTTCAACCACCCCTCCACGGGCTACTGTTCATCCAGCCCTCCACGGGCTACTGTTCATCCAGCCCTCCACCGGCTACTGTTTAACCAGCCCTCCACGGGGTCCTGTTCATCCAGCCCTCCATGGGGTCCTGTTCATCCACGCCCAATCGGCTCGATCGATCGGGGTCCTGTTCATCCAGCAGCAACACCACGGCGTCATGTTCATCCAACCCCCACCGGGAACTGTTCATCCAAACCCCCCAACAACGCTCACTGTTCATCTAGAGGCAGCATCGATCGGCTTCAGTTAGCAGCAGTAGCGAAGGAATCCCTCGATCGAGTTCAGTTAACAGCCATTGATCGATCGCTCGGGTTGAGTAACGCGTAGCCTGCAGTGCAATCGCTCGGGTTCAGTAGGTGAATGCCTCGCTCAGGTTCAGTTAGAGCCCAACGCCTCGCACCTACGCGATGAACAGGATCCGTGCATTACTCGGCCCGACCACCCATCGTAACCGGGAACACCCCAATATTTTCCTCGCCCTCGCTTCTACCATGGTTTCTTCTGTCATGGACGGCCCAAAGAATGTCATGCAGCTGCGTCTCCGGCCCGTCCAGGACGAAAAGCCCATTTTCTGTCATGATTTTTTGTCATAGAAGTAGGAGCCCACCATATCTATGATGATACCGGGTTTTGTCACAATTATCGTCATAGAAGTGTCATAAGTATGATAGAAAAAAACTCCGTTTGGCCCAAAATGTCACCGATGTGTCTTTTTTTTTGTAGTGAGGAGCCAATATGAGCATCCAAGTTCCGCTATTGGTTATTGATTGGAGATGTATCTCGGTCATGTCTACATAGTTCTCGAACCTGTAGGGTTCGCACGCTTAACGTTCGATGATGATTTGTATTATGAGTTACATGTTTTGATGACCGATTTGTTCAGAGTCCCAGATGAGATCACGGACGTGACGAGGAGTCTCAAAATGGTCGAGACATAAAGATTGATATGTTGGAAGGCTATATTCAGACATTGGAATGGTTCCGGAGAAGTTCAGGTATTTTCTGGAGTACCGGGAGGTTACCGGAACCCCCCGGGGAGTTGATGGGCCTTAGTGGGCCTTAGTGGGAAGGAGAGGCAGCGGCCAGGAGGTGGCGCCGCCCCGCCCACCCCCCAAGCCCAGTCCGAATTGGACAAGGAGTTGGGGCCGCTGTCCCCCTTCTCCCTTCCTTCCCCTTCTCCTTGAGGTGGAATCCTACTAGGACTTGGAGTCATAGTAGGACTCCCCTCTCCCGGCGCGCCTAGCAAGGGCCAGCCGGCCTCCCCCTCCCTCCTTTACATACGGTGGCAGGAGGCACCCTAGGACACACCAAGTTTTGCCTTAGCCGTGTGCCGTGCCCCCTCCACAGTTACACACCTCGATCATATCGCCGTAGTGCTTAGGCGAAGCCCTGTGCCGGTAACATCATCATCACCGTTGCCACGCCGTCATGCTGACGGAACTCACCCTTGTCCTCAACTAGATCAAGAGCACGAGGGACTTCATCAGGATGAACGTGTGCTGAACACGGAGGTGCCGTACGTTCAGTACTTGGATCGGTTGGATCGTGAAGACGTTCAATTACATCAACCGCGTGACTAAACGCTTCCGCTTTCGGTCTACAAGGGTACGTGGACACACTCTCCCATCTCGTTGCTATGCATCTCCTAGATAGATCTTGCATGATCGTAGGAAAATTTTGAAATACTACGTTCCCCAACAAATACTTCATAAATTATAGATACGTTGGAGAAGTATCAACCCTATGCTTATCAATCCCGATCAATATTGACCTTCTACCTATTTGCCAAATCGGGAAAAAGGACAGTCCCAATTGGATTCTGCTACCTCTTGAGCACTGCGTTGGTTTTCCCTTGAAGAGGAAAGGGTGATGCAGCAAAGTAGCGTAAGTATTTCCCTTAGTTTTGAGAACCAAGGTATCAATCTAGTAGGAGGCTCCTCAAAAGTCCCTCGTACCTACAAAAACAAACAAGAACCCCGAAACCAACGCGATAAAGGGGTTGTCAATCCCTTCACGGTAACTTACGAATGTCAGTGTACTAAAGCAGGGACACTCCTTTGTACCCCTTACTTGTGCACGGGCAGTCAGAGCCGCGCCCACAGCCACGCTTAGTAGGGCAGAGGGAGGAGTCAGAGCCGCAAGATGGTCGAAGCAACTTCAAGACACAGGGATACAAGGGCCAAGAGGGCAGGGCGGGCTCCCCCGGCAGGACCCTTGCCGGGGCAGCCTTCGCAGCCACGGCAAGAACCTTGCCGAGGCAGCTTGCCAGACCCCAACGGAACGCGCCACCCTCGAGCCCAAGGTTTCCAACAACCACATTGGCACCAAGGCTCGGGAGGCACCTCCGTGATGGCATGAAGATCTTTGTGAAGACAAGAAGCACTCCAAATCAGATGAGGATTAGGAGACGACAAACCTTGGCAAGATCCTTGCCGAGGAAACCCGCAGGACCTCCGGCAAGATCCTTGTCGGGGACGAGCACGACGCCACGGCAAGATCCTTGCTGAGGCCCCGGCAAGGCCCTTGCCGAGGACATCCACGGGGCCACAGCAAGTCCCACGCCCGCTGAGTTTCCACCGCCACTCCCATGCAGCTGCCAGCCCACCAGCTAGGCAGGCACCTACATGTCGACGTGAGGCTTCCAAGCCAACTCAGCAAGCGCCTACATGGTGGCATGCAAATCTTCGTGAAGGCCCTACCACCGCACCACCTCAGCAGCCAGCCAGCCTACATGGCGCTGACCGCCACGCTGGCCCGGGCGCGTGTCGAAGCAGGGCGGGGCGGCGATAAAGTGAGGGGGACACCTAAGGGGCACATTAAATGCATCTTGTCCCGTAATGGCTAAGCGATAAGCTTAGCCACTGTACACCGATGCCACCTCATGTGTGCCACTGTGGCGATCCCCTTGACTATAAAAGGAGGCCCGAGGCATCTAGGAGAAGGATTCGGACCCTTGGACAAGTTACACTCATCGTAGCTAGATCAAGAACTCCAAGAACACTGATATACACGCCAAAGCAGGACTAGGGTATTACGCATCCTCACGGCCTGAACCTGGGTAAATGACCCATGTGCTTGTACTGACTGTTGATCCCGCTTTGCTCACGACCCCGCGCCCCGCAACCGTACTAGGGATTCCCGTGATCCCATAGGTGTCGTTTCCACCGACATCTAGGCGGCGCGAGGCCCTCTAGGGGCGTCGCCATGCCACCCGACAGCGGCGCGGCGGCCTCCAAGACACCAACACCGGCGCCCACAACACGTTCTTCCCAAGTTGTGCGTGATGAGCAGCGCCACCCCGTTGGTAACCCTGGGCACCGCCCTGGAAAGAGTCCCGTGCGTCCTTCACGGGACGAGGAAGGCCAGCATGCACACCGAGGTGCTGGCGAAAATGGCGAACAGCCGCAGGGCCGTGATAGAGCTCCTTCTAACATAGTTAGAAGTTGAAGCGCATCACGGTCCACGCAACTTTCACCACCGCCCACACCAGCAGAAGTTCTGGCGCGCGCGCAGCTGCTCCTCGACTTTCCTCCTGCTGTCTAGAGGCTCGATGAGTGGAGAGCAACTGTCTGGAGCCTCGTCGGCATCGCCAACAAAGATGAGCCGCGACCAGCGGGGCCCATAGGCCGTCGCTCCGCCGAGCCGCTGCATGCCAGCGGTGGAAGGGCCGGGGGCGATGCAGCCATGGTGCACTCTCCCGCCCCCACGCCAACCACTGCGGTTGTCGATCCGTCGCGATGACGCTTGTGATAATATCTCCATAGCATCGTCCGATCTACGGACCCACCGCGACCAACATCAAGTTCTTCGGGAGCGAGCCCTTGAAGACACTCGAACCACCATCGAGCGCTGGCGTGATGCACGCCACCAATCAGACAGGCGGGCAGGACCCACTATGGACCACCCGGCACCGGGAGGCTACGGTGGCCTACCCTATGAAGTGGGTTATCCGGCCTTCACCCGTGAGCTGCGGTAGTTCCAGTGGCCCTCCCACCGCACGTTCAAGCCTGACATTGGCGATAAGTACAACGGAAACACTCACCCGTCGGAGTTCCTCAGCATCTACATCATCGCGATGCAAGCTGCTGGAGCCCACGATGATAAGGTGCTTGCCAATTACTTACCTTTGGCGCTCAAGCCCAATGTCATGTCATGGTTGATGCACTTGCCGGTGGACTCCATTTCCTCTTGGTCAGATCTGTGCCATGAGTTCGTTGGTGCCTTCACTGGAGACCATCAAGCTCATAGCCAGGCAAGCGACCTGCATATTATCCCCCAGAAGGAAGGAGAAAACCTGCGCAAGTACATCCAAAGGTTCAGCCGAGTGCAGTATAACATCTCAGACGTTCATCCCGTCACCATGGTCAGTGCATTCCATCAGAATGTGCGCAACTGCAAGATGCGTGAGGAGCTAGCGATGAACAAGGTCAGGGATGTGGCCAAACTTTATGTTCTGGCCAATAGGTGCGCTCGAGCGGAAGAGGGGAGGAAGTACCCCGGTGAAGACGCCGGCATGGAAACTGACTCCACGGACGACGACATCGCTGCCCCGACGAAGAAGGGCCCGTGCCGTAACAGGAAGTGCAAAGGCAAAACTGTACTTGCTGTCGAGGGGTCCGACGACACCGGCACCGCCAAGAAGGCCAAGGCGAGCTACCCCGGCAAGGAAGTTGTCGGGTGTGCCTCTTGCCGAGCCTTGGCGGCGGCCGACAAGCCGGGAAGCTCCTACAAGCAATATTGCAAGATCCACCGCACCAAGGGCCATGACCTCCAAAACTCCCGGCAAGTCGAGCTGCTTGCTGAGAAGCAAAAAAGCTGAATATGAGAGGCGGGACAAGGAGAAAGGCCAGGAAGGTGCCAAAGGATCTGGCAAGAAGCGTGGCGGCTAGGGAGGCCGCCGTGGCAAGGACAACCAGCCAGAGAGGCCCGCCCGTGGCCGCGACAAGAAGCAGGAGGAGGAGGATCATGACGAGGACGACGAGTCTGGTGACCACGAGTTTCAGAAAGCTACGGAGGCCATGTGCGTCGATGGTGGCACCTCGCTGCACACCTCTCACCGCCAACTCAAGAAGTGGGCGCGTGAGATCACAGCGGTGGAGCCATCACTTGATGCATGGAAGCCACTGAAGTGGTCCAGCACCCCTATCATCTTTGACACCGAGGACCACCCTGATCGCACAAATTCGGTCGGGTGTTTGCCATTGTTTGTTTCCCCAAAAATCCGCAACCTACGAGTGACGAAGATGCTAGTTGATGGCGGGGCCGGTCTGAACTTGATCTCGCCGATCGTGGTCAAAAGGCTGCAGATTCCTGATGGAGACCTCGAGGAGATGGGCACGTTTCAAGGGGTCAATCCGGGGAGAAGCCAACCGAAGGGTAAGGTCACGCTGCCTGTGACGTTTGGGGGAGAGATAAACTACAGGACAGAGAGGATTGTCTTCGATGTGGTCGAGATCCCCTTGCCCTACAACGGGATCCTCGGCCGCCCGGCACTCACCAAGTTCATGCGGCATCACATTACGCCTACAACACGCTGAAGATGCCGGGGCCGATGAACATCATCACCATCCCCTCCGACAAGAAGGACACGCTGATCTGAGCCGACCAACTCTATCAGGAAGCAGTTGCAGCAGCTGCCCCTAAGGCACTTGCTCCTGCCGCTGGAGTCCCAGGAGGGAAGAAGACCGGTGAGACCTCTCGCACCCACTCCGGCAAGTGCACCTCTCCGGAGTGTTGTGCTCCCGTCGAGGACGTGCCAGAGAGCTCCACCGGCAAGAGCAAGAAGTCCAGAGCTGCACCACCAGATACCAAGAAGGTGTCCGTCAGAGAGGACGGCATGGGGGGGGGCTTTCACCATAAGCTCCACCCTCGACAACAAATAGGAAGGTGAGCTCATCACTTTCCTGCGGGCGAATGTCGATGTGTTTGCGTGGCAAGCATCTAACATTCCCGGCGTTCCCAGGGAAGTGATTGAGCACCATCTTGCTGTCTATCCTCATGCGTGGCCCATCAAGCAGAAGGTCAGGAAGCATGCTCTGGAGAGGCAGGAGTTCATCACACAAGAGATCAGGAAGCTAGAGGCGGTAGGCTTGGTAAGAGGGGTACTCCATCCAACGTGGTTGGCCAATCCGGTGGTGGTGCTCAAGGTAAACGGGAAGTGGAGGTTGTGTATTGATTACACAGATATCAGTAAGGCTTGTCCAAAAGATCCTTTCCCGTTACCGCGCATTGACCAGATTATTGACTCCATGGCCGGGTGCAACCTGTTATCATTCCTTGATGCCTACTCAGGCTACCACCAAGTTTTCATGACAAGAGAAGATGAGGAGAAGACAGCATTCATCACCCCATGTGGTACGTATTTCTTTTTACCGATGCCTTTCGGGTTGAAGAGTGCTGGCTCGACCTTTGCAAGAGCAATCCAAATTGGTTTTGAGCCCCAGCTACATAGAAATATGGAAGCATATATGGTGACATAGTGGTCAAAACCAAGGACAATGCGACACTTGTGCAAGACTTGGAAGAGACGTTTGCAAAAATTTGCGCAAGATCAACCTCAAGTTGAACCCTGAGAAGTGTGTCTTCCGTGTCCCGTCTGGCAAGCTTCTCGCGTTCTTTGTGTCGCAGCGTGGGATTGAGGCGAACCCAGACAAGATCAAGGCCATCGAGCAGATTGAGGCACCTAAGCGGATCAAGGATGTGCGTCGGCTCACTGGCTGTGTCGCCGCCATGAGCAGTTTCATCTCCAGGTCTCCTGAGCATGCCCTTGCCTTCTTCAAGATCTTGAAGAAGGCGGGCCCAATGGGGTGGACCCCAGAGGCCGAGGCAGCGCTGCAGGATTTGAAGAAATACCTCTCCTCCACCCCAGTGCTGGTTGCGCCCAAACCACAAGAACCGTTGCTGTTGTATGTGGCAGCAATGAATCAAGTGGTTAGCGGCGCACTGGTGGCGAAGAGGGAGGTCGACGAAGAGGCCGCGGCAATGGTAGAGTTGACGGATCGCAAGCCAGAACTCTCCCCGGCAAGGCCTAATCTCGGCAAGGTCCGACACCAGTGCGACAGGGCCCACGCAACTAGGTGAAGTGGTATAGAAGAAGAAGATGATGCAGCACCCGGTTTAATTCGTAAGCTCCCTCTTGCAGGGGGCTAGGTCGACGTACTCCGGTGTGCAGAAATTGCTCTTCGGCCTCCTTATGGCCTCGAGGAAGCTGCATCATAACTTCCAAGCGCATGAGATCACCGTCGTCACCCGCCTCCCGTTGCAACGGATACTGCATAACCCAGACACAACGGGGAGGATTGTGGAATGGGCCTTGGAGCTGTCAAGCTTTGGGTTGAAGTTCGAAAGCACCTCGACGATTCAGAGCAGAGTCTTGGCGGAGTTCATTGCCGAATGGACCTCGACGCCTAACGAAGAGGTCCAGGAGACCACTCTCCCCGGCAAGGAAACAAGTCGCAACTGGATTATGTACTTTGATGGGGCTTTTTTCGCTACAAGGCACCGGTGCTGGTGTGCTGCTCGTTGCACCCACCGGAGAGCACCTCAAGTACGTGATCCAGATGCACTTTCCTAGGGAGATGTCGACGAACAACACTGCTGAATACGAGGGATTGCTTGCCGGTCTCAGGATCGCGGCAGACCTCAGGATCAAGAACCTCATCGTCAGGGGTGATTCACAGCTTGTCGTCAGACAGATCAACAAGGATTATCAAAGCCCGTTTATGGAAGCTTACGTGGATGAAGTGAGGAAACTGGAGGAACGCTTTGACGGTATACAGGAAGAGCATGTGCCCCGAGTGGAGAACGACATTGCCGACTACCTGTCAAAGTGCGCTGCCCTCAAGCTACCTGTGGAACCAGGTACTTTTGTGCTTCGGTTAACTCAACCATCCGTTGAACCATCAACAGAGCAGAACAAGCAAAGGAAGTCTGGCCCCGACAAGTACTTCCCCATCGAGCTCCCTAGAGCCGCCGGCGAAGATGTTGCCGTGGAAGCCGAGTCTCCATGGGACAACCGACTCCGGCGGGGCGCCAAGCCCTTGTCATGGAGGCAACCGTTCCCGTGGCAGAGGAAATGCCTTTTGTCCTTGCCGTCGAGCCACAGGCTCCAGCATGGGCACAACATATCATCTGATTCCTCCAAACATGGGAGCTTCCTGAGGAGCAGGAAGAAGCAGAGAAAGTAGCCCGCCGGTCTGCCCTGTACCAGTTCGTTGACAATGTTCTATACAGAAATATACCAAATGGAGTGAAATTGAAGTGCATCCCCCGGGAGGAAGGACTAGAGTTGTTGGCAGAGATACATGGAGGCATATGTGGCTCGCACATAGGGTTGAGGGCCCTTGCCGGCAAGGCTTTCCGGCAGGGTTTCTTCTGGCCCACTTCCCTCCAAGATGCAACGACACTAGTAACCAAGTGTGAAGCGTGCTAGTTCCATTCGAAGAAGCTTCATCAACCAGCTCAAGCCTTGCAGAAAATCCCTCTCTCCTGGCCATTCTCGGTCTGGGGGCTCGACATACTGGGCCCTTTTCCCCGTGCCGTCGGGGGCTTTGAGTACTTGTATGTTGCAATCGACAAGTTCACAAAGTGGCCGGAGGTGGAAGCAGTGAGGAAGGTGACCGCATAGTCAACCGTCAAATTCTTTAAGGGGCTAGTTTGCCACTTTGGTGTGCCGAACAAAGTCATCACCGACAACGGCACGTAGTTCACAAGCCACACCTTCATGCAATACATTCAAGACCTCGGCAGCAAGGTCTGTTTTGCTTCCCTGGCACACCCACGGAGCAACGACCAAGCGGAGAGGGAAAATGCTGAAGTGCTGCGTGGCCTGAGGACGAAGACTTTTGACAGGCTACACAAGAGCGGAAGGCACTCTATTGATGAGTTGCCGGCGGTTCTTTGGTCGATCAGAACGACGCCAAATAGAGCCACTGGCCAGACACCCTTTGCCTTGGTATACGGGGCAGAAGCAGTTCTCCCCACGGAACTCATATACAGGTCACCTCGAGTGCTCGCTTATGATGAGCTTGAGCAAGAGCGATTGCGGCAAGATGACACGAAACTCCTTGAGGAAGATCGTCTTCGGGCGGTTGTGAGAGCAGCACGCTACCAGCAAGCCTTGCGCCGCTACCATAGCCGCAAGGTTCATGCCCAAAGCTTTGAGGAAGGCGACCTTGTTCTTCAGCGTGTTCAGTCGGCCAAGAATTCCAACAAGTTGATGCCAAAGTGGGAATGCCCTTATCGGGTAACACGAGTCAGTAGGCCCAACATAGTCTGCCTGGAGACCGAAGATGCCATTCAAGTGAGCAACTCCTAGAACATCGAACATCTTCGCAAGTTTTACCCATAAGGCACGGCTGTCGGGCCCCTCGGCAAGCCACCTTTTGTACAAGCCTAGCCGTCAAGGCATGTAACCCTCTGTACAAAGCTAGGCGCAGACCCTGAGCATAAATAAACGAAGCGCTGGCGTCCTAAGTTATAGCATGCATGCTAGGTCGAGTCTCTCCCTCGGTTAGGGTTGATAGTGCTTGAGCAGCGACTAACCCCTAGCATAGAGGTCGAGTCTGCGTCTCTCTGTTCCTGTCCTTCCTCTTTGGTTCGCAGGGTACATGAATGTTTCTGCCAAGCTAAGTGGAAGAAAGAGAACAAGTCGGCGCCCCAGCCCCAACAAACCAAGCTTGCCGAGGGCTGAACATGCAAGGGTCCGCCCCCGACAAGTTGAGGTTGTCGGGGGCTGCAGATTCAGATAAGTTTTTCCTTCCCTCTGTTTTAAATTTCCGTGTGGGTTGGAACGTGTGAAACCTCGTTTCGCTCCTAAGTTACCGAGCTCCCCCTTGCCCGTACCCGAGAAAGTTATTTCTTGGGTCGAGGTCTGGTTGTAGCCGCGGTGGCGAGGAAGCAAGCGTAGGGCTTAACCCTACTTCACCTTGTCTCCGCCAAGAGCGCGAGTATGGTCGAGTGAAGAAAGGGAGCGACAAGGCCTGTTGTCGGGCGACAATGTTTACGTTAAAAGTAACAAGGATTCGTGGTATGAGCTTGGCTCACACACAAAGAACCCGGCAAACACCCTTTTTCATTAATACACCCCACACAGGTACAGTTCATACGAAATGTAGACATGAGCATGGGGGATTACAAGTTTTACATCTAACTAAGGCCCGTAGGCTTACAAGCTAGAAAAAAGATAAGGTGCCCGTAATCCCTTTCTTGTCCCTCTCCCCAGGAAACAGAACAAGAAGACAAGAGGGACGAAGGAGCACCTAGGCGAGGTACGAGCAGTAGAAGGCGCCAAGAGAACATGTCGGTGGCCGCCTGAGAGAGGGCTGGTGATGATGGTGCCGGGAGAAGAGCTGGAAGATGAGGTAGCGGTCCGTCAATACTCTACGAAGGCGTCGATGCCATCGTACTCCGACTTGACGGCCCGCCACCCACCTTCTTCGCCTTCTCCGGCCTCCCCGCGCCAGTCGCCCAAGGAGGCGACCCCGAGAAGTTCAAGGAGTCGGCCCCACCGGGAGAAGGGGCCCGGTGCAGATGCTGCTGCTGCCGGCACCGTCCTGGGGTGGCAGGTCCGACACCTAGTCGGACCCGTCATCCTCTTGCCTGCTACCCTCGTCGTCACTGTCGCTGACCTTCTCATCACTCTTGCTCGAGGACGAGTCTTCATCATTTGAGGAGCTCTCCACGCAGCACTTCAGGCGAGTTCCGAAGTCGCCGAAGACCTTGACGGCGAGGAGGCCATTCTCCATTAGCTTGAAGTAGAGAATGAGCCCTGTCGTCAGGCTGTGGATGCGAGCGAAGGTTTTCCAACCGCGACGGAGATACATGACATGAGGGGCTGGGAAATCGACATCGGCCCATGTGCCGCTATTCCCACAACCCCTCATGTGCAGCCTCAGCGCCTGCGGCGAGTTGAGCTCCATCTCCCGCGCGAATGGGGTAGGGAGACGAAGACGACGACGCACCGACCGGCGTAGCCTGATGAAGAACTCACGGGGCTGGTCCCCGACGTGGCCCTCCATTGGGGGAAGGACCGCTGGCGGAGGCGAGGCCGATGTGCCGCCATGCACGGCCAGCTCCGCCGCCACGGGCTCTTGGGGAGGAGCGACACGTTGTCGAGCGGAGACCCTCTCCACCACCGTCGAAACATCAACACGCCCTCTCGCCATGGCAAAGGGGAGGAAGAAGCACAGATGGGGGGAGACGAATGGCGAAAGGTTGAGGGGTGCCATCCCTCCCGCTCTCCTCCTTATAAAGGGGCGGGGTCAGGGCTCGGCCGCCCCTCTCAGCCAACCCGGCTCATCAAGATGGCAGCAGGCTGGGCCGTCGACCGCCCTCCTCGCCCAATTAAAGGCGCATGGGTATTGACGCGCATGCACACGCGCCTTCCCATATTCCACCGTGGCTGTCACCCGCCCCGCGCCATGCATGCAGCATACGTGGCACAAGGAACGGGCATAGTGGGACGCATGGAATGACGGTTCCTAGGCGGGGGGAGTAAATGAGCAGCGGCCCTGCGGTCTCGAAGGGACACGCATGCCACTTCTTTACTGTTCACCGCAAGATGACGCCAGCATGCTTCGATCACCCCCACGCACGATCCCCACGTCACGTGTTCAACGTGGGTTGTGGGGAAGTGCAGGGGACGAAAAAAGTTACTGCGGTAAAAACCACCCCGCCCGCCCATGCAGCGTTTTGAGCCTAGCCCAACAACGCGTTGCCCTTATGTGTGGACCAGGCCCGAGGGCTCCTATCGCTATACTAAAGTAGGGGCACTCCTTTGTACCCCTTACTTGTGCACGGGTAGTCAGAGCCGCGCCCATGGCCACACTTAGCAGGGCAGAGGGAGGAGTCAGAGCTGCAAGATGGTCGAAGCAACGCTAAGACACAGAGACAAAAGGGCCAAGAGGGCAGGGTGGGCTCCCCTGGCAGGACCCTTGCCGGGGCAGCCTTCGCAGCCACGGCAAGAACCTTGTCGAGGCAGCTTGCCCAACCCCAACGGAGCGCGCCACCCTCGATCCCAAGGTTTCCAACAACCACATTGGCACCAAGGCTCGGGAGGTACCTCCGTGATGGCATGCAGATCTTTGTGAAGACAAGAAGCACTCCAAATCAGATGAGGATTAGGAGACGACAAACCTCGGCGAGATCCTTGCTAAGGAAACCCATAAGACCTCCGACAAGATCCTTGCCGGGGACGACCACGACGCCACGGCAAGACCCTTTCCGGGGCCCCGGCAAGGCCCTTGCCGAGGACATCCGCGGGCCCCAGCTAGGCCCACGTCCACCGAGTTTCCACCGCCACTCCCATCCAGCTGCCAGCCCACCAGCTAGGCAGGCACCCGCGTGTTGATGTGAGGCTTCCAAGCTAACTCAGTGAGCGCCTACATGGTGGCATGCAAATATTTGTGAAGGCCCTACCACCATGCCAACTCAGCAGCCTGCCAGCCTACATGGTGCTGACCGCCTCACTGGCCCGGGCGTGTGTCAAAGAAGGGCAAGGCGGCGATAAAGTGAGGGGGACACCTAAGGGGTGCATTAAATGCGTCTTGTCCCGTAATGGCTAAGCGATAAGCTTAGCCACTGTACACCGATGCCAGCTCTTGTGTGCCACTATGGCAATCCCCTTGACTATAAAAGGAGGCCCGAGGCATCCAGGAGAAGGATTCGAACCCTTGGACAAGTTACACTCATTGTAGCTAGCTCAAGAACTCCAAGAACACTGATCTACACGCCAAAGCAGGACTAGGGTATTATGCATCCTCGCGGCCCAAACCTGGGTCAACGACTCGTGTGCTTGTGCTGACTGCTGATCCCGCTCTTCTCACGACCCCGCGCCCCGCAACCGTAGTAGGGATTCCCGTGATCCCATAGGTGTCATTTCCACCGACGGCAAAAGTGAGATCTGATAGAGATAATAAGATAAGATAAATATTTTTGCTATTTTTATGATATAGATTGGAAAGTAAAGATTGCAAAATAAAGTAGATCGGAAACTTATATGATAAAAGATAGACCCGGGGGCCATAGGTTTCACTAGTGGCTTCTCTCAAGATAGCATAAGTATTACGATGGGTGAACAAATTACTGTCGAGCAATTGATAGGAAAGTGCATAGTTATGAGATTATCTAGGCATGATCATGTATATAGGCATCACGTCTACGACAAGTAGACCGACTCCTGCCTGCATCTACTACTATTACTTCACACATCGACCGCTATCCAGCATGCATCTAGAGTATTAAGTTCATAAGAACATAGTAACACATTAGGCAAGATGACATGATGTAGAGGGATAAACTCAAGCAATATGATATAAACCCCATCTTTTTATCCTCAATGGCAACAATACAATACGTGCCTTGCTGCCCCTACTGTCACTGGGAAAGGACACCGCAAGATTGAACCCAAAGATAAGCACTTCTTACATTGCAAGAAAGATCAATCTAGTAGGCCAAACCAAATTGATAATTCGAAGAGACTTGCAAAGATAACCAATCATACATAAAAAGAATTCAGAGGAGATTCAAATATTTCTCATAGATAAACTTGATCATAAACCCACAATTCATCGGATCTCAACAAGCACACCGCAAAAAAAGAGTTAAATCGAATAGATCTCCAAGAAGATCGAGGAGAACTTTGTATTGAGATTCAAAGAGAGAGAAGAAGCCATCTAGATAATAACTATGGACCGGAAGGTCTGTGGTAAACTACTCACAACTCATCGGAGAGGCCTTGGAGATGATGTAGAGGCCCTCCGTGATCGATTCTCCCTCCGGCGGAGCACCGACAAAGGCTCCAAGATGGGATCTCGCAGATACAGAAGGTTGCGGCAGTGGAAATAGGTTTTCGTGGTGCTCCTGGATGTTTTCGGGGTACGCAGATATATATAGGAGGAAGAAGTTGGTCAGTGGAGCCTCGAGGGGCCCACGAGGGTGGGGGCGCGCCCACCCCCCCTAGGGTGCACCGGGCACCCTCGTGGCTGCCTCGGTTGCTTCTTTACGTCCAATCCAAGTCTCCTGGATTGCGTTTGTTCCAAAAAGATCACTCCCGAAGGTTTCATTCCGTTTGGACTCCGTTTGATATTCCTTTTCTTCGAAACACTGAAATAGGCAAAAAAACAGCAATTCGGGCTGGGCCTCCGGTTAGTAGGTTAGTCCTAAAAATGATATAGAAGTATATAGTAAATCCCATAAACATCCAAAACGGGTAATATAATAGCATGGAACAATCAAAAATTATAGATACGTTGGAGACATATCAGATTCACCTGCTACTCTCACTAACAACATGGGTTCGCATGTCATTTTCATCCTTGTTCCTCCCTATCCTTCTGTCCCCCTCGTTGTTGAAATGTCTGAGACATAGGCTCCAGCCCACCTGACAGATCTCCCTTAGCATGTTAGGCTAGCTACTTTGATGACACCAGCCGCTCGCTTGATCAAGCACCTCTGTCATTGTTATCGTCTTCCTCAGTTCCTCTGCATGAAGTTGTGCTCGGCCAAGCTCTCAGGCACCCAATCAGCGGTAAGATGCTTCCCAGGGCACAACAACTCCTGGAGCTGCATATAGCACCAACATCACCAAGCTGCTGCATTGTTTCATGTGTGTGCAGCAGATGCAGATTTTGGAGAGAGGAGAGAAAGAAATTGAGAGAGAAGATGTATATGATATGCAGGTCCGTCTAGTCAGTGAGAGTAGAGGATGATGCGCGGCGGCGGCGGCGGCGGTGGCGGCAGGAGGTGGTGCAGCGGAAGACATCGTAACCTAATCTGATACCGTAAAACATAGGGTTTGGGAAACTGGCTTGACACCCTAAAACGGGGTGTGGCTATCTCATTATATAGACATACCAAGAGGTACAATACAAGGCCTATACAGGACTACATATATACAGTCTAACACAACCGTACTTGGCCAGCATGCTATTCTCAAAACTAGAGCCATCCATTGAACAAGCCAGGCACCAGAGAAGCGGCGAAACTAGGGCAACGATCAAAGAGGTAGAACGAAAGCCGGAACGAAGGGCGAGGACAACATCAAGGGTAGAGGAAACGAGAAGGAGTGGGTTGCAAGCAAACTCTATGAAGAAACTAACCTGACGTTAGGAGGGTCTTACCAGCGAGAGACGACGAGCGCGGCTGACCCGCCAACCAGGGCTGTCGGGCGTGTCGTCGAAGGAGCCTGCCAGAGGGATCACCGTCGCAGGAGAGGCGGCGGCGACCGCAACAGTGACTAGGGAGACCGGCTGGGTTGGCTGGAGGTTGTGGCCGCCGCGGCCGGAGTGGCCAGCGGCGCGGTGAGGAGACGGAGGACACTAGGGGGTCCGTGGCTGGTGTTTTTGTCAAAATATTGTCCGGTGCATTCAAATATGCATCAAATCTGTTCATTTTTGTCAAAATTCTTGCAATCCAGTCCAACGGACAGTCCATATTCACCGGATGCATCGTAAAAAGACTATTTCTTAATGAAAATGGAACCAGGAGGTGACCCCTGATTTTTGAAAAAACATTCTCCCTTCGGGATCTCGTTCAGTTTAGTGGTCACAACAAAGAGAAGCAGGAACCCAGTGGGCTATCAATAAAGTCACAAGCCCCCGACAGGCATACGACCCCTGAAACAACGCCATTGCCAATTTGCTCTCCCATGTCAACAGGCACCAAAGCCTGCCGCAGAACACTGGTGGAAAAAGGGCCTTTGGTCGCGGTTCGCAACTGCCATTAGTCGCGGTTGCGCAACCGCGACCGAACGGGCGCGACTAAAGGCCCCCCCCTTTAGTCACGGTTGCTTAAGAACCGCGACTAAAGGCCCGTCCACGTGGGCGCCAGGTGGCCGTCGGGGCGGAGGACCTTTAGTCGCGGTTCTTCTGGCCAACCGCGACTAAAGGCCGCCGCAGGTTTAGGGTTTTAGCCCCCCCCCCCTTAAACCTGTTTTCTGTTTAATTTGTATTGTTTTATTTCTTTTGTGCTTTATTTTAATTTTGAAGGAGTTTCATATATTCTACGGTACTACATACATGCATATGAATGTACAATTTCAAATAAATTTGAAATTAGAACCAAAAAGAATTCAAGAGGAATATACAATATATATTCAATATCATCGGATGACCATATACAATTTTGAACAAGTTTCCATACATGATTTAATGCATATAAAGTTCTACGTCCTCGTAATAGTGTTCTCCTTTAGGATGGAGGACTTCCCTGCTGAACCATCCAGCTAGTTCCTCTTGAAGTGGTCGGAAGCGAGCTTCTGGACTAAGCATCCACCGGAGGTTATTCCTCTGAGCATTGGTATCACTCGGAACCCGCTCAGAGGTGTATCTCCGGATCATCTCACAGACATAGTATCCACATAGATTGGTCTCCGGTGGCTGAATATCCCCAGCATTCTTAGCCTTTAACATTTTGAATTCTAGCTCTTTTTTGAATTCACCGACCTTTGTATCTACGAACCGTCTCCAAACCCTACGAGGCAAAGAAAATTAAATGAACAAGAGAGTTATTAATTAGTTACTTGATATTAGGAAATGAACGAAATAGGCCGATCGATATAGAGCGCAAATGAATGAAAATAATTACTTCTGCAGCATTCTTCTCATGCCGCCCCAAAGCTTTGGATCCATATTCACAGAGTCGTGGACGAGACATTCTGAGGTGTTAACTTTAATTACTAGCAGAATCCAGTGGAACCTGCGGACACGATACATGCACAGTACGTCATGCATAACTCATCGATTAGCCGGCCACATACCATGCATGGAGTAAACAAAAGAGAATGTGCTCAAGACAGAAACACTCACTCAAAATGGTAAGGAAATAGAATATCACTTTTGAGTTCCTGCTTTGTAAGAAACTGCCACAGGTCTGCCTCCACGTCGGCGGGGTAACGCTCCAACACATGTCCATTAACGATGTGTGGGTCAATGAACCCAACATCATGGATGTTCCTTACTCTGCATTCCTTAATCTTCATTCTGCATGTATAATAGCGGACACAACAATATAGTTAGGACATATATATAGTGCAGGCAATATGAACGAGATGGGGTAGAAATTAATAAATCACTTACAGAACGTAGCAACTGATGATAGATTTATCGAGCTCGCGCAGATTGAAAAGCTGGAACAATTCACTCAGTTCAATTTGTACATAGTAATGTTTGAAGTGATGCTCATGTCTAACTTCCGCATAAATATATTCTTTGGCGTTTTTATTTTTTATGTAACCCTTGTACCATTTCAGCAGACCTTTCATTTGTGGAGGTAGATCCTTTTCCTGCGCAGGCTCGACGAGAGGCCCATTCTTGACATATGTAATTACTACCTCCTTCACTGGCGCCTCATCAAGGCCTAACAGTTCACGAAGAGTAATACCTAAGTTGGCCGCTTGTTCTCTGGCACTCGTTACAGTCAATCCCTGTGCTGCCGTAGCTTGTATGATCTCGGGGGCATCCGGACAGAAGGCTTCCACTATAAGCGGGGCAATCGATTGTTTACTTTGTTCCCCGAGCTGGGCAACTTGTTTCCCGCTTTTTTTACTTTCGGCCTTCTCCCGCTCTTTGTTCTCCTTGAACATGAGTGCCTGCCTGCGAAGTTCACGTGCATAGTCGTTAGGCAGATTCTTCGCGGCTTGGGACGGTGTGCTCAAAAATGACTTAGCCCACTTCTTTTGCTCATCAGAAAATACTGGCTTGGGCTCGGGCTCTGTTTTCTTCTTGCAGTACGCCTTCCATTTCTCCAAATCAGCAGCCGCGGCCGCGTTGACTTCCTCGGCACTACGTTCCCAAGACCTTGTGGGGAGAGGCTTCAGTGATGGCTCCGGTACCTTTGTGGTCTTAGGTACATAAGGGTCCGGGTTAATAATCCAGGACTGCTTCTGCTTCTTTGCCGGAGGTGGATTGGGGGGCGGCGTCTGATCACCCGCCGGACGAGGACTGGGGGGCGGCGGCTGATCACCCGCTGGACGTTGTGGACTGGGGGGCGGCGTCGGCTGACGTGACGGAGGTGTAGGTGAACCGCCACCACCACCACCACCACCACCACCGCCACCGCCACCACCACCACCGTAGGGGGGTGGACTTGTTGTCCTTGGCGCCTCGCCTGGAAACTTGATAAACTTCTTTTGCCATAGAATGAAATGGCGCTTGACATCTCCAAGTCTTTTCTCCCCTTCAGGTGTAGCAATGTCAATCTCCAGGTCCTCAAACCCTTGGACTATGTCCTCCACCGTGACACGAGCATAGCCATCTTGAATGGGGTTGTTGTGGTGGAGTGCTCCAGGTAAACATGGTAAAGCACTGCCGATGGCTACCTTCATGGACATGTTCCCGATAGGATAATACAGAGGACATTCTTTCATCTCCTTTATATCGTCCACGGGGTAGCGAGGAGGCTCCGGTGCAGTAATTTCGACCACCAGAGGCTCCGGTGCAGTAATTTCGACCACCAGAGGCTCCGGTGCAGTAATTTCGATCGTCGGTGCATCTGCACCAGCCGGTGGGGCCTCCGTGGAAGCCACGCTGCTTCTCCGCTGCTGGCTTCCGAGATCCGCTGGATGATCTTCATGCTGCACCCGAGCTGCATCTCTTTCGGCTACTAGTACACTCATGGTTTTCTTCATCACATCCATTTCCGATGCCAACCGCGCCACAACATCTGCTTCCCGATCCATCTTTCTCTTACGGCTTCTGTAACCGTACGGGTCATCGTTCTGGGGGAACCCTATTTTCCACGGAATGTGCCCCATGCCTCGTACACGTCCTCCGTGTTCAGGATTCCCGAGGGCTTTTGTCAGCGCGTCGTTCTCTCTGTTGAACTTGATCTTCCCCTGTTGAGCATCCCTCATTGCGTTAATAAGGGCTTGGGTGGGTTTAATTAATTTGCCCCGGTAAACACACTCCCCTGTCTCCGGGTTCAGCGTTCCCCCATGCCCGTACCACCAGCTTTTGGCCCTTGGGTCCCATCCCTCCGTACCTGGACGGATTCCTCGCGCCCTTAGCTCGTTCTCCATCTTCTCCAACCTAGGCACCCAAATGCGATACCCTCCTGGCCCCATAACATGATTGTACTCCTTCTTAGCCGCATTTTCCTTATTTTTTTCGATATTTGAATGAACTGCTCCGATTTCTTTTGCTTCACAAATTCTGGCCAATCATGTTTCAGTTTCTCATATTGTCCTTTGAAATCCGGAGTCTTGTTCTGCTTGACAAAGTCATGGGCTAGATTTTGCTTGAATTTCCGGAATGCGTCGGCCATCTTATGAAGAGCGAACTGTTTGACTAGCCTCCTCCTCTCCTTGTTTTCCTCAATCTTGTTACCCTCCTCATCGAATTTGTTGTATTCCGGAGGTAGAACGAAATGTTCCATAAGCTTCTTGAAGCAATCTTTTTTTGTTCTCTTATCGACAAAAGTGAAACCATCAATTCGTGCCTTCTTTGGCTCATTCCACTCCTGGACGGTGATCGAGACGTTGTCTCTAACAATGGCTCCGCATTGGCTGACAAACTTGGTGGCGTTCTTGCGGGGCTCCAGCGGCCTGCCGGTTGCACTGTCGACAACCTCGATGGTGCATGTTTCTCCTTGTTTCATCGTCTTGGTTGCGCCACGCTTTGACGACGTACTCGATTGTTTCGACGATCCGGCCGAGGGCTAAAATAAGAAAGAGAGTCGCGCGCGTTAGTACACACATATTTATTCAAATCAGTTAGTTTGTATCACCAGAGGCTCAATGTATATATATACCTCGGCGCCGGAGGTGGTTGCTACTTCCATTTGAAGATCGTCGTTTATCGACGTTTGTTCGGCATCATCTTGCTGACGGCGCCCTTCATCTTCACCGTCAAGGTTCAGATAAGAAGAGATATCATCTTCTTCTTCTCCGGTCGGCACATATAGAATATCGCCGTTTATGATGCCGAACATATGTGCTTCACCGTCCGGATCATAGTTGTCCATAATCGGGTCAGCTCTATCGTCCGCCATTATGTCAGTCCTGAAAACATGTAGTAAACACAAATTAATTAAGTGAAGAAGGGGGGCGGTGGCGGTGGCGGTGGCGAAAGGGCGGTGGCAAAAGGAGGGGGCGAGGAAGGGGTGGGAGAGGGTGTCGCGGTAGAGCGCGAGACGGGGCGGCAGACGACGGTGTCACGGAGAGGGAGGAAATTCCAATTTGTCATGTCGCGAACCCAAAATGGGCCGGCCCAGGTGAGCTACGTCCTGTGAGACGCGTCGACTTTTTGATGCAAAGAGCGTCACACAGGGCTGGATATGGCCGAGCCTGGGTCTTAGCCGGGCTGCAGTTGCAGCCTCCGCGGCTGTACTGTTGCTAATGCACCGGCCCGTTGTAGCTTCATTTATGTTTCGTTTTTCTTTTCTTTTTTTGTTTATTGTTCTTTTTCTATTTCTTTTTCTTTTTAAAAAATGTTCTCCTTTGTTTATTTTCTTTTTCTTTTTCTTTTTTTTTATTTTCATTTCTTTTCCTTTCTTTTTCTGTTTCGTTTTTCTTTTCTTTTTTTGTTTATTGTTCTTTTTCTTTTTCTTTTTCTTTTTAAAAAATGTTCTCCTTTGTTTATTTTCTTTTTCTTTTTCTTTTTTTTATTTTCATTTCTTTTCCTTTCTTTTTCTGTTTCGTTTTTCTTTTCTTTTTTTGTTTATTGTTCTTTTTCTTTTTCTTTTTCTTTTTAAAAAATGTTCTCCTTTGTTTATTTTCTTTTTCTTTTTCTTTTGTTTATTTTCATTTCTTTTCCTTTCTTTTTCTGTTTCATTTTTCTTTTCTTTTTTTGTTTATTGTTCTTTTTCTTTTTCTTTTTCTTTTTAAAAAATGTTCTCCTTTGTTTATTTTCTTTTTCTTTTTCTTTTGTTTATTTTCATTTCTTTTCATTTCTTTTCCTTTCTTTTTCTTTTTCTTTCTCTCTCTCTCTCTGCTCTCTCTCTCTCTGCTCTCTCTCTCTCTCTCTCTCTCTCTCTCTCTCTCTCTCTCGATCAACGCCGGCGAGGCCGGCCGCCGGCGAGGGCGGCGAGGCCGGCCGCCGGCGTTGAGGGCAGCGAGGCGGCGCGGTGGTGGGCGAGGGAGGCCGTCGGGCGGCGTACTAGGGCGAAAGGGGGCGGCGGGCGCCGTACGTGGGCGAGAGGGGGCGGCGGGCGACGGCGGGCGGCGTCGAGGGCAGGCCTTCGGCGCGGCAGAGAACGAGCGGAGAAATGGAGGCGACGGGTCGGGCGCACGTATTTATAGCCCCCCCCTTTAGTCGCGGTTGGGGAGGCGACCCGCGACTAAAGGGTAACCTTTAGTCGCGGTTGGGGAGGCGACCCGCGACTAAAGGGTAACCTTTAGTCGCGGTTGGGGAGGCGACCCGCGACTAAAGGACTTTTTCGTTCCCGCGCGCAACCACCTTTAGTCGCGGTTGGGCAGGCCAACCGCGACTAAAAGTATTTTCCAAATACTTTTTCTTTTTCAAAATGTTAAAAATACAAATAATATATCAAAAAATTCAGAAAAATAAAACTAATTCAATTCAAAATTCTAAAAATACAAATAATATATCAAAAAATTTAGAAAAATAAAACTAATTCAATTCAAAATTCTAAAAATACAAATAATATATCAAAAAATTCAGAAAAAAAAACTAATTCAAGTCAAAATGTTAAAAATACAAATAATATATCAAAAAATTCAGAAAAATAAAACTAATTCAATTCAAAATTCTAAAAATACAAATAATATATCAAAAAATTCAGAAAAAAAACTAATTCAATTCAAAATGTTAAAAATACAAATAATATATCAAAAAATTCAGAAAAATAAAACTAATTCAATTCAAAATTCTAAAAATACAAATAATATATCAAAAAATTCAGAAAAATAAAACTAATTCAATTCAAAATTCTAAAAATACAAATAATATATCAAAAAATTCAGAAAAAAAAACTAATTCAATTCAAAATGTTAAAAATACAAATAATATATCAAAAAATTCAGAAAAATAAAACTAATTCAATTCAAAATAATATACCAGAGGCCGGTCGTCGGCTATGGTGGTACGGCCGGACTCTGCAGAGCGTCATGGACTATATCACTCCAAATTTCATGTATCATTCGAAAATGGACACCAAACATATCACGGGTAATATAATTCACATGATCCATTCAACAAAGTTTGGTACAATAAATTATTACACATCATTTCTTCCCTTGTGTCCCTGCTTGCTTACGATTGTGCCGTATCCATGGAGCATCCTCATCATTTAACTTAATGCTTGGGTCGGTTTCACTTTGAAGGGCGGAATTTTAGCAAACATATTATAATCTTCTGACATGTCTGTCTTGTCCTCCACTCCCACGATGTTTCTTTTCCCTGAAAGAACAATGTGGCGCTTTGGATCATCGCATGATGTACTGATCGTTTTCTTATCTTTCCGTTTCCTCGGTTTGCTACTCATGTCCTTCACATAGAAAACCTGAGCGACATCTTTCGCTAGGACGAATGGTTCGTCAAGGTAACCAAGATTGTTGAAATCCACCATTGTCATTCCGTATTGCTGGTCCACCTTTACCCCACCTCCTGTTAGCTTGAACCATTTGCACCGGAACAAAGGGACCTTAAAGGAGGGTCCATAGTCAAGTTCCCATATCTCCTCTATGTAACCATAATATGTGACCTTTTGCCCATTCTCGGTTGCTGCATCAAAGCGGACACCACTGTTTTGGTTGGTGCTCTTTTTATCTTGGGCGATCGTGTAAAATGTATTCCCATTTATCTCGTACCCTTGGAAAGTCGTTATAGTCGAAGATGGTGTCTTGGCCAACATGTATAGCTGATCTACAACATCATTGTCATTCATTAAATGTTTTCTCAACCAACTGCCGAAAGTCTCCATGTGGGCCTTCCTAATCCAGGATTCAGGCTTCCCCGGGTTGTCCGAGCGTAAAATATTCTTGTGTTTCTCAAAGTACGGAGCCACCAAGCTGGAATTGGTCAGTACAGTGTGGTGTGCTTCAGTCAGAGAATGGCCGTCCATACATATCATTGATTTCCTCCCGATCGTGCCTTTTCCACTTAGTCTCCCCTCGTGCCGCGATCGAGGAAGACCAATCGGCTTAAGGTCAGGAACAAAGTCAACACAAAACTCAATTACCTCCTCATTTCCATAGCCCTTGGCGATGCTTCCTTCTGGCCTAGCACGGTTACGAACATATTTCTTTAATACTCCCATGAACCTCTCGAAGGGGAACATATTGTGTAGAAATACAGGACCGAGAACGAAAATCTCTTCGACTAGGTGAACCAGGAGGTGCGTCATAATATTGAAGAAGGATGGCGGGAACACCAACTCGAAACTGACAAGACATTGGATCACATCGTTCTGTAACCGTGGTAGAACTTCTGGATTGATTACCTTCTGAGAGATTGCATTGAGGAATGCACATAGCTTCACAATGGCTACTCGAACATTTTCCGGCAGGAGCCCCCTCAAAGCAATCGGAAGCAATTGCGTCATAATCACGTGGCAGTCGTGAGACTTCAGGTTTTGGAACTTTTTCTCCGCCATGTTTATTATTCCCTTTATATTGGACGAGAATCCAGACGGGACCTTCATACTGCTCAGGCATTCAAAAAAGATGACCTTCTCTTCTTTGGTCAGAGCGTAGCTGGCACGACCTTGAAACCATTCCGGATGCCGGTCATCAGGGTCTTTCAAACGTGCTGGTCCTGCCGTGCTTCCTTTGTATCATTTGTCTTCCCATACACGCCCAAGAAGCTTAGGAGGTTCACGCAAATATTCTTCGTAACGTGCATCACGTCGATTGCAGAGCGGACATCTAGGACTTTCCAATATTCTAGCTCCCAGAATATAGATTTCTTCTTCCACATGGCTGCGTGCCCGTCAGCTCCCTTCGGAACTGATTGTCCGCCAGGACCCTTTCCAAAGATGACTTTCAAATCCTTGACCATATCAAATACCTCAGCACCAGTGCGTTCCGCAGGCTTCGACCGGTGATCTGCCTTGCCGTTGTAATGCTTGCCTTTCTTTCTTACTGGATGAATTTTCGGAAGAAATCGACGATGCCCAAGGTACACGTTCTTCTTACAATTTGGCAAATGTACACTTTCAGTCTCATGTAAGCAGTGCGTGCATGCATTGTATCCCTTATTTGACAGTCCCGAAAGGTTACTAAGAGCAGGCCAATCGTTGATGGTTACGAAAAGCAACGCTCGTAGGTCAAATTCCTCTTGTTTGTGCTCATCCCACACACGGACACCACCCCACAGCTGTAAAAGTTCATCAACTAATGGCCTTAGGTACACATCGATGTCGTTGCCGGGTTGCTTCGGACCTTGGATGAGCACTGGCATCATAATGAACTTCCGCTTCATGCACAACCAAGGAGGAAGGTTGTAGATGCATAGAGTCACGGGCCAGGTGCTATGGCTGGAGCTCTGCTCGCCAAAAGGATTCATGCCATCCGTACTTAGAGCAAATCTTATGTTCCTTGCGTCAGCTGCAAAATCTTTGAACCATCTGTCGATCTTTCTCCATTGCGTTCCATCTGCGGTGTGTCTCAACTCCCCGTCCGACTTACGATCCTCTTTGTGCCATCGCAACAACTTGGCATGCTCTTTGTTCCTGAACAGACGTTTCAACCGTGGTATTATAGGAGCATACCACATCACCTTGGCGGGAACCCTCTTCCTGGGTTTCTGGCCCTCAACATCGTCACCAGGGTCATCGCCTCTGATTTTATAACGCAATGCAGTGCATACCAGGCATTCATTCAAATTCTCGTATTCACCGCGGTAGAGGATGCAGTCGTTGATGCATGCATGTATCTTCAGAACCTCTAAACCTAGAGGGCAGACAACCTTCTTTGCTTCGTACGTACTGGCGGGCAACTCGTTATCCTTTGGAAACAAATTCTTCAACATTTTCAGCAAGTTTTCAAATGCCGAGTCAGCTACACCTGCCTCTGCCTTCCATTTCAGCAAATCCAGTGTGCAGCCCAGCTTTTTCAGACCATCATCGCATCCGGGGTACAGCGCCTTTCTGTGATCCTCTAACATGCGATCCAAATTCTCCCTCTCCTTTTCAGTTTCGCAGCGTCTCCGTGCATCAGCAATGGTCCGACCAAGATCATCAACGGGATCATCACGTGCCTCTTCTTCACCTTCCCCTTCACCTTCAGCATCCTCCATGAAAGTATCACCGAAATGAGCAAGATAGCTTTCATCGATGAAATCATCCCCTGCTTCATCTTCTTCCATTATAACCCCTCTTTCTCCATGCTTGGTCCAACAATTATAGCTTGGCATGAAACCGTGCCGAAGCAGATGCATGTGAACATCTCTTGAGGAAGAGTAACCCTTCTGATTCTTACAGATAACACATGGACAGATAACAAAACCCCCCTGCTTGTTCGCATTAGCCACTACGAGGAAATCTTTCAAACCCGTAGTGAACTCGCCGGAGAGTCGGTTACCGTACATCCATTGCCGATTCATCTGCATTATTATAATATAAAATATATAATTAACCATCATGCATTTGTTAAACTAACTAGCTACAAACAATATAAATTAAACAATGAACTGCACACATGCATATTTTATCAATGACACACATGCATGAAAGGTTCAAGTTGCTAACCGCGATCGAGGAGGAAAAAATAAATGAGGAACCTCAAGTGTGGCTCCAACACTTCATATCATGTTTGTTTCACCCTCTTAGGGCATTTCATCAAACACCTTGTGTGCATAAGAGGAACCAAAAGCAAACCTACCCCCCCCCCCCCTTGTGAAGCTTGTGAAGAGAAGTGGCACCAAATGGCTAAGTGAGCGAGCTGAACTGGTATATATAGGGGAGGAGCTTTAGTCGCGGTTGGCCTGGCCAACCGCGACTAAAGGCCTTTGCGCACCTTTAGTCGCGGTTGGCCTGGCCAACCGCGACTAAAGCCCCTCACGTGCACCAGCTGGCCACCGAGCGCCCTGGGCCCAGGCCTTTGGTCGCGGTTCGTCTGCCGAACCGCGACTAAAGACTTCATTAGTCGCGGTTCCTACAGTTTCGCGACTAATGGGACTGGACGGAAGCCTCTTTTTCTACCAGTGGAACATCCCAAAAGTCCACAAGCTAGCTCCTAGTCGAACCCTTTAGCTTTGCTCATCGAGAAAAGATCCAATCCTGCATGGCATGCAGAGGCACATCATCCATCCATCCACCCCCCTAGCCCGATCGAATCTCTTCTCCCCTCGATAGCTATGCCTAGTGCACGTAGCTGCAACCACGCACGTACAGTCGCAGATGATGAGATAAAGAGACGCCGCTGCATGCAGCCGGAGCAAGCGGCATCATGGCGCGTGCGAAAACTGTGGGGCTATAGATGGCTGCGGTGGCATCGATCACTGCCACTCCTCTCGATCGATGCATGCCGCCACAGTACGCTCCACCCGGCTGCCTTGTTCGGGCATAAAATCTCCCGTTCATCATCAAAGGGATCTTTTGGTATGATACGAAGCGACACTTTGTGCTGCATGCAAGCATTGATCTGATCTGCGGTAGGGAGCTACGGGCTACAGCTAGCGAGCGAGCGCTGCGCCGCGCGTATGAATTTGCTTTCTTTTCCGGTCAGGTCGCATCTCCATTGCTTTTGTTCGTTGAGCATACGGATAGATCGCATGGCAGCTGGGTCGCCATGGAGGATAATAATGGCGGCTTCAGTTCCCTTGTAGTGCATGTTAGGAATTGCTGGAAAGAGGGAGGGAGATGGAGTGGCTGCAGAGTGATACTACTAGCTCGTACCACCAGGCTGCAAGCCTAAAACATGTAAGTGATGACTCCTGGGCTGGCTAGTATCTGCCCAAGCTCTCGTTCATTGACTCTCTCTATGCACCCAAGACCAAAAGGTGCCAGGCTTTCATTATTAGCACTGCAGCTGTTCAATCTTGCCGTGTCCATAATGTTCTGATCCCGACGGTGGAATCCCGATGGTGCACGACCCTACTCGCTGCATGCTAGCTTTGACATGAAAGAACATAGACATAGCGCAGCTACTTTGCACAACAAAATTTGTTTCATGAATCTAAGATATACCCCTCCATTCCATAATGTAGTGCGCCCACGCTTTCGATATTTATCTTTGACCATAAATTTAACCAACATGGATGAGAGCATGATAGATACTTTTGAATTCGTATTCGAAACAAGTTTCAAATGTATAATTTTTCAGTAAATGATTTATGTATTATTGGTCTAATTTATGATCAAAGTTGAATCTTGAAAAGCGAGTAGACGGTGAGATACATACATAATAGCCCCTTGGCATAGTCAGATCATGATGCGCATTACATACAGCTGGACATCCTTCTTTTCGAAAGAAAAATAATACAGCTGCACGGTGCCTCCTGGTTTAGTTATCCAAAGGAAACCCCCTCGTCCCCCTCGTGTCGCCCCCGCAGGCAACCCAGGGGGAACCCTAGCCGCCGTCCCCCTCGTCCCTCCTCCTCCTCCAACTTTCCTCGCCGCCGTTCGCATCGCCGCCGGGCAAAGCTTGGCCGGCTGGGCGGCGGCGGGGCATCTCTTCCCTTGGAGCGTCTTGGGCGGCGCGGGACGACCAGATCGCAAAGAGGCGACGGGCTAGCGCGATGTCTGGCGACGCGGCAGGCGAGCATCTTGGCGGCGGCGCGTTGCGGCGCCGGCGACGCGGCGCAACAGCTGCGGCTTGGATGCAACTCCACGGCGAGGTGGTGGCTGCGTGGTCTTCAAATCAGGTGGTCGCGGGCGCCACCATGTTCAAGACGGATCCATCTGGATCTGGCACTTGGATGTTGTCGACCGGCGCAGGGTGCTGGTCTACGACGGCTGTCCTTCTTGATCCTCCTTCCTGGTGGGTTGAGCCCCATGGCACTTGCATCTTTGCCGGTATTGGTTCGTCTCGATGCCGTATCCGAAACAGTCGGAGGTTTGGTGGATAGGTTGGGGACCGGACGAAACTTTGGCCGCCTGGTCTGGCCCGGCATCGACGGTGTCCCAAGACGCCGCCGAGGTCCCTCCTATCCACATCCGAACCCCTCCCGGACGAAAGTCCAAAATTCAATCTGGATTGGGCGGTGGCGGTGCCCTGCGCGTCGTAACCTCCATGGAGGCGCCGTCTTGGGAGGCTCAGATGGTCGGGCGAGAGATGCTATGGTTGGTGGGCACCGCGTAGCTCCAACAACGGCGATGGTGTGAGCTCCGGGGGAAACCCTAGATCTGGGTCTACCGGATCGGACGATGATGGCACCTTCGATGTCATTGTCCCTCTTGGGGGCATCGTTTTAGAGCACGCGTTGGCTGGAGGGGACAAGAGGAGGAGCGGTGTTACATCTACCGCAGGGCCGACGGCGGATCCTAGCGGCATGGCACCGCGGAGGTTCGGCGATGGGCGCGTCTGGAGATGGACTCGCGCAGGAGGAGAAAGCTGTCTGGCGTCATGATGGCGCTGATGGCAGAGAGGCCTGGCAAAGTCGGTGCAACAGTTTTGCTCTGAGAATGGACCGAGGGATGATGGAGGTGACGGCCCTTGCAGCGTGCGGTGCTCACTAGGAGTGCGGCTGACCGGTGTGGGACCCAATCCAGGCAGTGGCTTGGAGGGGACACCCGACTTTAGATGTTAGGATTTAGGGCGATGTCTGTTTGGTATTAGGCCCGGACATTCGGCACACCTTCATCAAAGGGATAGGAGTAGCAACAGTGTTGCCAAGATGATGGATTCAGGCTTATTGATGTATCACCTTGTATGGTGTTTGTGAATAATTAATAATATGACTGCATGCATCGTCCAGAGGCCGGGGCTCCTTTTCTAAAAAAAACTTGTAGCGACCCGACCCGAATGGATCAAGTCTCTGTGCTTAGGTGTCATCCCTGGATCGGTATGCTGACACACACAGTACTCGAAGGATTTATAACAGAGGTAAATCACATGTATAAAGTAGCGTAAATACTATTACCTCAATCCAAAAATAGCGAAAGCAACAAGGTTGTGGATTCCCATCAACACCAACGGCAAAGTTGAGTATAGGAAATCGTAACCCTAACGTATCACTTACTCGTCGTCTGAAAAGTCTGCAACATGAAAAGTTGCAGCCCGAAAACGGGTCAGCACATGGAATATGCTGGCAATATAACACATAGAGAGTAATGAAAGAATAAGCTATACTACATGCATATATGGCTGGTGGAAATCTCTATGGTTACAGTTTTGCGAAAAGCCAATTTTTCCCTGCTGCAAAGGAATAAATTTATTTAACTATCATGGTGGTTGTTAAACATTGAGAATGGTTGACAGCATTCTTAATCCCAATTAAAAGTACTCATTAAAACCCAGCAATATTAATTAAAGTAACATGATGAGATTCACATGATAATCAAGTACTAGATACTCAAGATGTCCATAACCGGGGACACGGCTAATCATGATTAGTTTGTACACTCTGCAGAGGTTTGCGCACTTTTCCCCACATGACTCGATCGCCTCCGCTTGGTTTCCCGCACTACATGATGTTTGAGAAACGAATGACCGAGACATAGTCTTTCAGAAGCACTAGCACCTTACATGAGGGGTAGACCGTACCAACCTACATCCCCTACATCTGCTAGTCCACCCTGTAAGAGTTCGCACAACTTAGTCAACTATGCTAGAGCCCATAATAGCATGTGGCTGCACACATAAGTTTCTAGTTTGAATAATCTCATGATCCCTTTGAGCCTAGGTGGCGGTCTGAAGAAATACAGGCAAGTCCTGGAAACCCAGGTGCCTAGACAGGCAAGTCCTGGAGTAACCAGGTGCCTCAATCCACCCAGATGTGTATTTAAGTTGCCACCTTAAATAAACCATTAATTAAAAATCTCACATTTGTCATGGAAATTCACTCACCCAATCCACGTCTACTAGCATAGCACGGCATAATAAGCAAACGTAGAAGTAACTCCCAAGGGTTTGAAAACAAAACAGGTAATAGGTACTACCTCAACTACTTTCCCAAAACCCACAATTTAATTAGATCCTAATCATGCAATGTTTGAGGATTGATCTAATGCATAAAAACTAGGTAATAAGGGATATGATCAAAGTGTTACTTGCCTGCAAAGTTGATGAAGATGATTCGCACTCAAAACTCTTGATAGCTCTACTCGTCACACTCCGGTCAATCTATCGTAAGCAAGCAATAATAACCATACATAAGCAATCACTCAAAAGATCGGAAAGATCGAAGAAAACGATTCGAAAAACATCAAAACCAAGCAAATAACTCTCGCAATATAAAAGAATTTCTAACAGTACCAAAATTATGTGTATTTGGCCTTATCAGAAAGTTTATTTCAAGAGCTTCGATTTGCAAAAAGAATCAACTAAATCGGAGTTACGAAACTCAAGTTATGCTCAAACGAAGTTCAAATTCAAATCTGTTTGAATTTTTTTTATAATTTTCAAAAACATGTTTAAGTTGGATTAATGGATAGAGGAGATCATAACGAAGACGTGGGCGTTGGTTTCGTTGAATTTGGACTAACGAGTAAAAAGTTATAGTCGTTTGAAAAACAGGGGCTAATCTGTAAATAAAAATATTCACAAACGAGTCCCTGGCAGAAAAACTAAAATAAAAGAAAAAACTAAATAGCGAACGTTCGTTACAGAACGCTAACGAACGAAATCGTTCGCTAGATCTACCTAAACGGAAAACGTTCTCTGTATAACTAAACAAAAAACACCGGTTTTATAAAACAAAATAGGGGAACCGGGACGGTTTTATACCGTAGGCGGTTTTCGTCAAAAAAAAACCGGGGCGGTTTGGTTAACTCCGGGGAGTCCGGCGAGGCGGCGCGGGAGCTCCGGCGGGCGGCTCCGGTCGTCGGGGGAGACGGCGAGGCGCACGGGGAGGGGCGGCGCTGGGCGGCGGGTGCGGTGGTGGCGAAGGCGGTGGGCATAGGCGGCGAGGATGGCGGCTTCGGGCGGCGGCGCGGGGCGGATCTCGCCGGCGGCGGCGACTTGGGCGGCAGGGCGGCGAGCGAGGGGAGAGAGGGGAGTTGGGGCGTCGGGGCCTGCCTTTTAAAGGCCAGGGGAGGGGCGGTGGCGTGGGCAAGGGGCAAGGGCGGCGCGGAGTCCGGCCATGGGACGGCGGCGGCGGCGCTCCCGTGCGGGAGTCGGTCTCCTGCGGGAGATCGGGGACGGGGTGACGGCGGCTGGGCTGGGCCGCGGCCTGGCAGGGAGCTGGGCCGGCCCAGTTCGGCGAGAGGATTATTTTTAAATAAACAATTTCCAGACAAATGAAATAATAAAACAAATTAAATGAAAATATTATATGGGCATATAATATATCAAAATTTTCAGAAAAAGATTTTCTACAACATGAACATTATTTTAGCTTCAAATAAAATACACACAAATTCAAATAAAACAAGAGTGCTTCTGCCCTAATAGAACCCAATAAAATTCATTTTAAAAATATCAAAATGACTTCAAATTTATTTCTCTCCAATTTTCTGATGTAGGGAATCATGTTACCCTATTTTCCATGTATTTTATTTTTGGAGAAAGATAATTTGAATAAAACTCAAATAACTCCAAATTGAAAATAAATTCAAAAGAACTTTGAATTTAATTCTTTGAAACTCCCAACTCATATTTCATATGTTTTGAAGAAGTCATTTTATCTTCGCTCGTGAAAATCATTGAGTTGCATAAAGTTTCAGAATTTGAAATATTCTCAAATGACATTCAAATATTTTCAACACCCCTTGTCATTTAATAAATGGAGGAAGTCATGTCATCTTCTCTCCAGGGTTTTTGTGATGAAAAGAATTTGAATTCCCGAAGATCATAAAAGCAAAAATGAAAGTTTGGGAAAGTCCTTTTATTCCCTCTCATTTAACTTTCAAAAGTTTCAAATTCACTCACTTTCAGTCAATCAATCAAACAATCAATCAAAACTATCTATTTGTTTATAACATTTCAAAATTTAGAATTTTGGGATGTTACAAACTACCACCCTTAAAATGAATCTCGTCCTCGAGATTCGGAGAGGCTAGAAAGAAATAGGTTAGGGTTTGGGGGTCTTCTCAAAATCCATCGATCATCTTCGGGGTCTCGGGTGCTACCACCCTTAGAAGCATGGTTACGGTTCCATCAAAACTCATATACTCCATCCTTATTACTGACAGTGTCGGTCTTCTCAGATCTTAAGGATAATTCCTTCTCTGGGCTCTTCCGGTAGTGGCATAACCTTTTCCTCAATACTTCTGTCCTTTCATCTGGGTAAGGTTATCCCGAAACTGGTCCTCATAGCTGATAGGTCTGGCGCCAATTCTAAACAACTATCGATATTCTCATGGTGGTCAACAATTTATGGTTTGTCCTGCAGGAAATGGGTCTGGGTTGAACCTCACCGTATATCCTACGATCGGCAACAACTGTTGTGTACAAGGGAAAATACTTATACCATTCTAAGGTTCAAACAAGGTTTTGATCATCGTCTCTCTACTATAGGTAAGTCACTTAGATTTACCATCCCATATAGCAAAGAGAATAATAAGAGTAAGTCGGTATGGTGATCAATCCATCCCGCACCCAAATCATTACCTTGTACCTGGTTTAGTGAATCTCGCATTCTAACACTCGGTCATCCTCACAAGCATTGCAGAATTTCTCTTGTCGATGGACCAAGTTCGGAAAATCCATTGACTCTGCAAGCCAAACAAAACATCTATCATTCCTTAACAACTCTCAGGTTTGCGTAAACTCCTATAAAATCATCTGTCGACAAAGGCATATCCTCTTCTTCCAGGATTTCTCCTTCAACAAGAGTGTGCTTGCTTCTCGGCAGGTCCTGGAGCCTGTGGGTTATGGCCCATCTCATCACTTAAAATCCTTGAACACGTCATCTGGGCAACTGATCATTATCCCAACATCCAACTTCCTGGCATACTTAAATCCATCCAATTGTACTGTCTTCCTTCCTTCTATTGGCACCAAACTAGGACATGATTACTCAGACTCATCATGGAATTTCCATTGATCCATATTTCCAACATCATACCTCCTTTATATCCCATAGTAATTCATCTCTTCATCCTCGTGGGATATCCCACCTTCCGTGATAAAAACTTATACTAATGAAGTCCATACTCCACTTCATGGAACATCATTATCCTTTCCAGGGTCAAGCGTCCTTATAGGGGAATATTAGCCATCTCTGCATGGCACTTCTTCAACTGGAAATGTGAAACACATCATGAACTCCTGACAGTCCTTCTGGTGACTCCAACTTGTTAGCCAATTCTCCCATACGTTCCAAACTCGGTATGGTCCTACAAATCTCGGGGCTAAATTTCCCTTAACTCCAAATCGTTTTTAACTCCTCGCAGAGGGGACATACGAGGACATGCTCTGTCCCCAATTTCATAGACTACCTCCTTGTGTTTTTGAGTCTGCATAATTATTCTGCCTGGACTGAGCCACCTTCAGTCTATCTCGATTCAACTTAATATTCTCTTCTGACTCCTTGATCACATTTGGTCCAAACAACTGACGGTCTCCAACTTCATCCCATATCAATGGTGTCTGGCTCCTTCTCCCATACAAAACTTCAAAAGGGGCCATTTTCAAACTGGATGGGTAACTGTTGTTGTATGAGAACTCCGCGTAAGGTAGATCATCATCACTACTAGATCCATAACCTAACGCACATGCTCTCAACATGTCCTCCAAAATTTGTTTGACTCTCTCGGTTTATCCATCTGTCTGCGGATGAAGGTTGTACTGAACTCTAGCCTAGTACCCAAACTTTCACGCAACTGATTCCAAAACTTTGAAGTAAACTGGGTTCCTCTACAACGGTCCTCGGAACTCCATGCAGACATACGATCTTTATCAAATATATCTTGGCCAACTTCGCACTTGTATAGGTGGTTTCACAGGGATAAAGTGAGCCACTTTGATCAAGCGAATAAACTACTACCCAGATAGAATCATATCCCGTTCGGGTTCTGGGAAATCTGGTAATGAAATCCATGCCAAGCTTATCCTGCTTCCATTCAGGTATCAGCATAGGCTATAGTAATCCGACTAGCTTTTGATGCTCTGCCTTTACTCTCTGACATACATCACATACGGCTACATACTCCGCAATATCCTTCTTCATACCAGTCCACCAGAAACACTCCTTCAAATCCAAATACTTCTTGGTGTTTCTAGGGCGAATCGAGTATGGTGAGTCATGAGCCTCCTGAAGTATTAACTTCTTGATCTTTGCATTATTAGGCACATATACACGATCCTTGAACCATAAGGTGTCATGCTCATCCTTACGAAAACCTTCGGCCTTTCCTTTGCTCATTCTCTCTTTTATGTCAGCAATCTCTTTGTCATCCTTCTGAGCTTCACTGATCTCTTCCAACAATGTAGACTGAACTTCCATTACTGCAACAAAACCTTTGGGAACAATCTCCAACCGAAGTTCCCTGAAAATCCTCGGCTAACTCCTTTGGTAATCCTCTGCTTATGAGGGTATTCGTCCTTATTTTCTTTATGGTTGTGTCCTATTTCTCCACAAAGCTTGTATGCACAAGGTTTCTTCACATCCTTTCCATAAGGCTCCAATTTCTGGGACACAAACCTAGACTTTGACAAAGTCAACTTAAATTTCCTTCCAGGTGGTTACTCCTTGCAATCCATTGATGGTTTGGTACATCCTCCACCAAATAGCAGCACCTCTTTCAAAGCACTGAAGAGCATGCTGGGCCATATCCTTTCTGACTATAGGGTTGTTCTCCATATGATCCTCCATGTTCCGAATCCATCGGTCCATCTCCAATTGACTCATTGGTCCAGAAAATACAAGCTCATCTCCATTCTTCCTCTAACGGGTCCATGGGTTTGGGGTGGGATAAGAGAGATAGAGAGGGATGCACACAATACAAACAAAAGTTTTGAAAAGACAGATTTTATTTGTGGCTGTCGGAAAAACATCAAACAAATGACAGCTCACAAACGTCACATCTAACGTAGGTATGTAACAGGGGTTTGGTCTTCTAAAGGTCAATGTCGTCAAACTCTTCAAGTCTTGGTCATGCCTCAGATGGCTTCTTTTGATCATGCTTGTTCTACTCAAGTTCTTCTGCCAGATCATCTCTGTTGACGCGAATTCTCTCATGACGTCCTTTTAATATTCTGGAGTTGCATTCCAAACTTCCGGGTTTCACATTACTGGCATGAACCATGGTCCTACTGTCCTTCAATTCCTGACGAATCTCTGATGTATCAAGGTTTGGCTCCTCTAGCTTGTCTACTTCCAGCTTCTGGGTCCTGAGTTCTTCACGAACTGCTTCCTTGTCAAATACGGCTTCTTGTAGGTCCATTTAACTTCTTGATGTAACACTCCAGATCCTGGTGATACACCGGCTAAGGTTAAAACTGCATCCTTCGCTGACAGATGCTCCTTCAGCTTTCTACCATCCAATTCTTCCATGCATCTGCACGCTTAACTCCGCATGGTGACAATAGCATAGGCAGGTGATAACCTCATGGATAGCGTGTTTCTGCTCTTGTCATTTCCATGAGCTATCATTCCATAGTTGATATCTCCTGTCTTAGGGTTTTCTTGACAAAAACTTCGAGTTCTAACACTCCATATTCCGGTCTTTCTCCGATACACCTTGATCTCGTGTATTGACAGCTTCCATAGTCTGTCAGATTCCATATGTGTAGCCTTCCTAGGTCATTCAAATCCAGAAATTCTTCAAAGCCTTCAAATTCTCCTAATCTTCAGAGTCTTCAACAGTTGTAGTTTCCATTTACACTGTAAAATCCTCTTCATTCCAAATGGTCTTAGTTGTCCGATATCTTGTACTTCTTGATGTGGTCTCATCAGTCGAATCTTTGAGTGGTCAAAAGGGAAAAAGGGGTATGGTCTCACTAAAAGGGAATATTTGAATAAGCTCACAAGAGAAGAGAGGTAAGAGATCTTTTTCAAAATGAAGTTGTAGAGAAAAAATCTTTCCTATGGGCTTGTCAGTTTCTAGGGTCACGTCCTATAGTCAACATGTGCTTTGATACCATCTTGTAGCAACCCGACCCGAATGGATCAAGTCTCTGTGCTTAGGTGTCATCCCTGGATCGGTATGCTGACACACACAGTACTCGAAGGATTTATAACAGAGGTAAATCACATGTATAAAGTAGCGTAAATACTATTACCTCAATCCAAAAATAGCGAAAGCAACAAGGTTGTGGATTCCCATCAACACCAACGGCAAAGTTGAGTATAGGAAATCGTAACCCTAACGTATCACTTACTCGTCGTCTGAAAAGTCTGCAACATGAAAAGTTGCAGCCCGAAAACGGGTCAGCACATGGAATATGCTGGCAATGTAACACATAGAGAGTAATGAAAGAATAAGCTATACTACATGCATATATGGCTGGTGGAAAGCTCTATGGTTACAGTTTTGCGAAAAGCCAATTTTTCCCTACTGCAAAGGAATAAATTTATTTAACTATCATGGTGGTTGTTAAACATTGAGAATGGTTGACAGCATTCTCAATCCCAATTAAAAGTACTCATTAAAACCCAGCAATATTAATTAAAGTAACATGATGAGATTCACATGATAATCAAGTACTAGATACTCAAGATGTCCATAACCGGGGACACGACTAATCATGATTAGTTTGTACACTCTGCAGAGGTTTGCGCACTTTTCCCCACATGACTCGATCGCCTCCGCTTGGTTTCCCGCACTACATGGTGTTTGAGAAACGGATGACCGAGACATAGTCTTTCAGAAGCATTAGCACCTTACATGAGGGGTAGACCGTACCAACCTACATCCCCTACATCTGCTAGTCCACCCCGTAAGAGTTCGCACAACTTAGTCAACTATGCTAGAGCCCATAATAGCATGTGGCTGCACACGTAAGTTTCTAGTTTGAATAATCTCATGATCCCTTTGAGCCTGGGTGGCGGTCCGAAGAAATACAGGCAAGTCCTGGAAACCCAGGTGCCTAGACAGGCAAGTCCTGGAGTAACCAGGTGCCTCAATCCACCCAGATGTGTGTTTAAGTTGCCACCTTAAATAAACCATTAATTAAAAATCTCACATTTGTCATGGAAATTCACTCACCCAATCCACGTCTACTAGCATATCATGGCATAATAAGCAAACGTAGAAGTAACTCCCAAGGGTTTGAAAACAAAACAGGTAATAGGTACTACCTCACCTACTTTTCCAAAACCCACAATTTAATTAGATCCTAATCATGCAATGTTTGAGGATTGATCTAATGCATAAAAACTGGGTAATAGGGGATATGATCAAAGTGTTACTTGCCTACAAAGTTGATGAAGATGATTCGCACTCAAAACTCTTGATAGCTCTACTCGTCACACTCCGGTCAATCTATCGTAAGCAAGCAATAATAACCACACATAAGCAATCACTCAAAAGATCGGAAAGATCAAAGAAAACGGTTCGAAAAACATCAAAACCAAGCAAATAACTCTCACAACATAAAACAATTTCTAACAGTACCAAAATTATGTGTATTTGGCCTTATCAGAAAGTTTATTTCAAGAGCCTCGATTTGCAAAAAGAATCAACTAAATCGGAGTTACGAAACTCAAGTTATGCTCAAACGAAGTTCAAATTCAAATCTGTTTGAAAAAAATTAAAATTTTCAAAAACATGTTTAAATTGGATTAATGGATAGAGGAGATCATAGCGAAGACGTGAGCGTTGGTTTCGTTGAATTTGGACTAACGAGTAAAAAGTTATAGTCGTTTGAAAAACAGGGGCTAATCTGTAAATAAAAATATTCACAAACGAGTCCCTGATAGAAAAACTAAAATAAAAGAAAAAACTAAATAGCGAACGTTCGTTACAGAACACTAACGAACAAAATCGTTCGCTAGATCTACCTAAATGGAAAACGTTCTCTGTATAACTAAACAAAAAAAACCGGTTTTATAAAACAAAAACGGGGAACCGGGACGGTTTTATACTGTAGGCGGTTTTCATAAAAAAAAAGCCGGGGCGGTTCGGTTAACTCCGGCGAGTCCGGCGAGGCGGCGCGGGGGCTCCGGCTGGCGGCTCCGTCGTCGGGGGAGACGGCGAGGCGCACGGGGAGGGGCGGCGCTGTGCGGCGGGTGCGGTGGTGGCAAAGGCGGTGGGCATAGGCGGCGAGGGTGGCGGCTTCGGGCGGCGGCGCGGGGCGGATCTCGCCGGCGGCGGCGACTTGGGCGGCGGGGCGGCGAGCGAGGGGAGAGAGGGGAGTTGGGGCGTCGGGGCCCGCCTTTTAAAGGCCAGGGGAGGGGCGGTGGCGTGGGCAAGGGGCAAGGGCGGCGCGGAGTCCGGCCATGGGACGGCGGCGGCGGCTCTCCCGTGCGGCAGTCGGTCTCCTGCGGGAGATCGGGACGGGGTGACGGCGGCTGGGCTGGGCTGCGGCCTGGCAGGAAGCTGGGCCGGCCCAGTTCGGCGAGAGGATTTTTTTTAAATAAACAATTTCCAGACAAATGAAATAATAAAACAAATTAAATGAAAATATTATATGGGCATATAATATATCAAAATTTTCAGAAAAAGATTTTCTACAACATGAACATTATTTTAGCTTCAAATAAAATACAGACAAATTTAAATAAAACAATAGTGCTTCTGCCCTAATAAAACCCAATAAAAAACATTTTAAAAATACCAAAATGACTTCAAATTTATTTCTCTCCAATTTTCTGATGTAGGGAATCATGTTACTCTATTTTCCATGTATTTTATTTTTTGGAAAAAAATAATTTGAATAAAACTCAAATAAGTCCAAATTGAAAATAAATTCAAAAAAACTTTGAATTTAATTCTTTGAAACTCCCAACTCATATTTCATATGTTTTGAAGAAGTCATTTTATCTTCGCTCGTGAAAATCATTGAGTTGCATAAAGTTTCAGAATTTGAAATATTCTCAAATGACATTCAAATATTTTCAACACCCCTTGTCATTTAATAAATGGAGGAAGTCATGTCATCTTCTCTCCAGGGTTTTTGTGATAAAAAGAATTTGAATTCCCGAAGATCATAAAAGCAAAAATGAAAGTTTGGAAAAGTCCTTTTATTCCCTCTCATTTAACTTTCAAAAGTTTCAAATTCACTCACTTTCAGTCAATCAATCAAACAATCAATCAAAACTATCTATTTGTTTATAACATTTCAAAATTTAGAATTTTGGGATGTTACAAAGTTGCACGGCTGCACGAATGATAGCGTGAAAAGTCTCGCGCCCGGTGCCGTTGGACGGGTCGATGGAGGTTAGTTTTGGCCGGCCCTCTGGGTCTCGTTGCTGGGGGCCACCCAGGGGTGTGAAAGGTGGGTCCTTTCTGCTCGTTTCTTCGGTTGGGGTAGCAGCGGGCCTCAGGTGAGGTGGTATCCAGGTCTGGGAGGCCGGGGCGGCGGCCCTGGTGGTGGCTCCGCGGTGCTTTTGGGCAGAGTCCGTGGATTGGTGCTGCCCGGTGGCCATGGCCTTATGGGTGGCGTGGTCGCCGTGGGTGTGGCGTTCGGTGGCGATGAATGTTGGCCGGGGTGAAAACCTGCTCTATCCTCGGACGGACCGGCGGCGGCGTAGCTCGTTCTCTTCTTGAAGGCGTCGTCGCGGCTCTCATCGGCCAGTGTGTTGCTCCAGGGGAAACTCTGATCGTCAGGTCGGGCAGTGGCGGCGCGTTGGTGTCGTAACCTTCTTGAAGGCGCCGTCTTGGAGTACACAGTTCGTCATATGCGACTTCATCTCTTCGCGGTGGCGTGTTCACGGTGGAGGACCTCGATTGCTCTGTGATGCTAGGGGTGGTGTTGCTGCGCTCAGCGCCTATGTATCCCGCCTTGGATGTATGCATGTGTTGTGTTGGGTTGCGTTTGTACTTGGACTCTGGTTGATCATTGCTTTATTTATAAAGCGGGGCGAAAGCCTTTTTCGATAAAGGTGTAGCAGTGTCAAGAATCTATCTGAGAAACTGGCAATATTATGGGAACTGATTGATCGGCCGAGAAAGATAAGTGTGGAAACCAGCAATGATCGTACTATGCTGGACCATCCCAATAAATGTACGCAGGAGCTTAGAAATAGAACGAACATGCTTAATAAGCAGATCATAGATCAGTCGTAGACAGTCATTTCAACGATGATACGTACTACCATTACTTTATCTGTTTATATTCACTCTGCACATTAGTTGTAACCTAAGTTACTGATAAATTTTATAAAGTTTAATCAACTTTATAGAAAATAATATTAATATTACAATATTTCATATGATGTAAAGATATACAATGATGGATTGGATCTAATGGCGTTTTTTAGGAGAGTGCTAGCAAGCGGGGCTTTAAAAATTGGGCTAGAAGAAGAATTACAATCTCCTGAGTGAAAAAGAAGCTCCCTCTCAAAAAACAAAAGTGAAAAAAGCAAGATAAAATACAAGAATAAAAGGAACCGGTTATACATAAGTCGTCTGAAAATTTATTTTAGGTAAATCAATTATCTGTCATATTAGATTAAGATCCAAAGATCCTCCTCTTCCTCCTCCAACCATTCCTACTTCCACAAACTTGTCCAAATTGCAAATTCAGTCAGCTTACTATAACCATTGTGCAAAAAAGATTAACATATTGACAGAAGTCTTTTCGGAGACAAGTGGACAAAGCTGAAAATAACAAAAATATTATGGCAGTTTCAGCAGTAGAACCATGAAATGTATAGTGAGAATTTATTGATCTGTATGCTGTTCGCTTGCTCAAACAAAAAAATTAGCAAACACAGAACAAATTCTATCAGATCCCTAATTGCATAGGTTTCTTGACTGTTTTTAATACACTATACACATCATATTTGGAAAAGCAATTTGGCAAGCAAATAATATAATTACCGCTATCTATGACAGGGAAACATCTCGGCAGCATGAAACTGGACTCTCGCACGATCACGCCTTTCCTTAAAATGGACGCTCACCATAGGAGGGCAATGCTTCAGACCGAGCTACAAATTTGTGCATAATTCGTATGCAGGTAAATTACAAACTTGCACGGCAAAATGCGAACCGGGTAGCTGTATGAAGTCTTCGACGCACCTCTTAGTTGTTTGCCGAGGATCGCTAAGCTAATAATATTGAATGTTAAGTTAAGCCAAACATCGCATATAAATGACAAATGAACTGTTAACTTATACTTACTAACACGCATATATAGAACGAAAATTCCATGATCCAGAAGATTGAAATGTAATGATGATGAAATATACTCTTTTCTATTCATCGTTGTTGGACTGAGTATATAATTTGCTGATCAACTCGAGTACTGATCACCAATCGAGCAATGTAAGCCATGCAAACTCGTTCACAAAGAAGAAAGGATCCCGATTGCATTTTCAGAGCTGGTAATGATTAATCCCTGTTGGGTAAAGCTATATAAAGACACGTACGTACGACCGACAGCTAAAGTTCTGGACTATATACCTTACTCATATACTATCTGATTTATCAAAACAACCCAATACAATACAATGAAAAATAAAATACGCAGACAGTTGTACTACTAGCAATTGCACGCAGGGTCTACGGCTCAAATCATGAAGCGCATGAAAGCTCTTCTACTGCAATGAATCGTGCATTTACGACAAAACCTATTGGTACAAGCGCAATACAATAATTATAACGAGGCAGATGCACAGATGGAGGAAATGATAAGGCACAGAAAAGAAAACCACATCTCATGATTACCATCACCTGTCTCTCGCAGGCACAAAACCCTAACCAAGGAGAGAACCATGACTATGCCAATGGAGTATATTACATAGTCTCGTGCTCTAATAGGCGCTTGGTATTTTGGCCAATACATCAAATCGGAAGCAATCATAGCAAAGTTTGGCGACTTACTGAACTTCTCACTGTCACATGCTAGGATGTTGGAGAACACTCATTAAAGTCTCAACGAAGGGCCCTGCATGGGAAGAAAAACAGGAAGGATGGAAGAACTTTGCCAATAGGGAATAGGGAGAAACTGCAGATCCAAAAGAAAGCCATGCTGAAAACCCCATCTTTCCTCCCCGGGCATGAGCGAAAGTAAGAACCACTTCAGTTAAGATGCAACAAAAACAGACAAGAACTAGCATATGTGCGCAGACATAACTTGCCCTAAATCTTCCCCAAAAGGCAGATCATGATGAACCACAACATCCACCAAGAAAACAAGAGGCAGCACTCTCAGAAAGCCAGAAAAGGAGCCTAGAATTTTGCAAAGATCATCGTCAAGCCTGGCAATAACCTCCTCTCAAGCAGGAGAGGACCGGACGGATTTGTGCCATATGGGTTTTACAAAGGGAGGCCTACACAGCTCCATTGGCAGTATGCCCACCTCCAAGCAACCTGCAAGCACGACAGATCGTGAGATCTCCCCCGCAAGATTCACAAGGAGGTGGACAGAATGCCAAAGAGCTCTCGGTAAGCGCCCCTTTGGCAAGCCCACATGACTAGCTACGACCACTTCCTTGCTCCAAGCTCTCTCCTCCGTGGACGGCTACTCGCTGGAGTGCTACTCTCTCGCTCTCTGATGGCGAAGTGGCCTTTACAGGGCGCGCTATTTATAGAGACTACAGTGGGCGGCTAGGGTTAAGCTGTGGCTCGCGAGGGGGGGCTGGGTGATGCGGGGGCGGCAGATCTCGGGCGGACGAGATTGTGCTTCTTGGTCTCTGCGTTTCGTGTGTGCCGTGTGGGAGATCTGACGGATTTGATACCACCAGATGAGAGCTCCAGCCATGGCTATTCTAGTAGTACTATCAGTAATAAATATGATCTGATCTGTGACACTGCACAGAACGTAGCTACTCCTTTGGGTGCTATGCTGCGCTCCTTTCTACCCCGCCTTTGATTCTACCGCCAAAAGGAGGTAAAAATCATGGTTCTTTTGGGAGCAAGAGTTCAGTGATACTAGAAAACAGAGAACTACTACCAGTTGGATTATACTGCGCTGTAGTATTTCCTGAAAGTCACTGCGTGAGCGTGGGGGCAGCCACGGCCAGAAAGTCACGTTGGTGGGGGTGTAGGCGAGTAGGCTTTGGCAGGATCCAGATTGAGACGACTGATTGAGGAGAGAGAGTGTGGATCACTCTCTTTTTAGGGTTGCAGCAGAGAGCTTGGACGTGTCTAACGTGGTGCCCCTGGATTAAAAATAGATTGGTGTGGATGCTACTGTCACATACGGTTCCTTTTGCATGATTATTCAAGGCAATATAACGGGGACTCGCCACTCCTGCACTCCCTGTAGTTAGTGCGACCCTGAGATCCTTTTCGTGCATTTTATCTTCACAAAAAGCTGGTCGTTGACCGGCCGTATATCTTGACAAGAACCATTATGTCCGAGCCTGCACATGCTCTGCTTTGTATGGCTGTGTATGGCTGACACGTAAGGCCCTTTCCAGTGCTTCATTATGGACAGGTGCTAAGCATGCCACATAAACGAAAAAATAACATGGCACAACATTGAAGGAGAGGGGGGAGTACTTTGGTGACTCCAGAAAGAACCAATGCCAAGCGCGAGAACCTATGCAAACCACTTAAGTGAAACCATTTGACCAATGCATGAAAGACTTTATGTGCTAAATCATTAAATAAAGTATGCTTAGCAACAACAAGTTAAGCACCTATGCATTGGGGACTTGAGTTGCTAAAGTATTTAATGCATTTAGCACCTCATCTAAGCACCTTTGCATTGGAAGAGGTCTAAAACCTAAGCTGAGTCCGCAGTAAACGGGCATCTGCACACTGCACGCAGTCTGAATCTAGCTCCCGCAAACGGGTATCAGACGACTGGACTGACCGACACCCCTCATACCCAGCCTAAATGAAGTGAATATGAGGGCGTTCGGTGCGTCTGCCACGTAGGACTCACGAAGGGGTCTCACGGGGACTCGCCCAAAAACCCGGCGGTTCGACGGGCGTCTCCTCCGTTGCCGCGGTGTGAACGCCGCGTGGCAGTGCTCTGGCTCGCCGCCCGAGACCAAATCGCTCCGCCATGGTTCGAAGGAAGATCACCTACTACACAATGCTCACGCCGAAGCGCTAGTACGAGATCCAGTAGGAGATCCAGGCAAGACAAGCCGCGCGCGCTGCCCGCATCGTTGTCGGTCTGCCTCCGGACTCGCCAGAGCCGGAGAAGGAGGAGGAGCGACCGGGGGAAGAGGAGGGAGAGGAGCTGGCTCCGATTGAGGTGGAGGAGGCGGAGCAGCAAGAGCCACAGCTGTCGGGCTTCAACATGGAGCAGGCGGAGGCGGAGTTCGCCGTCGCCCAATCTGACACGCTCTTCACCAAACTCGACACGGAGATAGAGAAGAAGAAGGCCGGAGCGGAGCAGCCGAAGGCGCCGGAGCTGCAGCTGCCGCCCATGCTGCAGGAGCCAGGCACGAAGATCGTCGACATCTCCGACGAGGAGTAGCTAGGTAATCAAACGTAGTATGTAGGTTTCGTTTGCATATCTTTGTATGAATTTAAGAATGTAGTATAAGATGTTCGGATGCGTTTGAGAGGCCATATTTAATATATCTGGTTGTAGATGATCTTCCTGTCAAGAAATAAAATGCATATAAACCTAACTCCCCTACACTATACGTTAACAACGCGTGCTATTATTTTCCTAGCATACAAAATAAATAAAAAACGTACTCCCTCCGTTCCAAAATAAATGACTCAACTTTGTACTAACATTAGTATAAAGTTTGCATAAAGTTGAGTCATATATTTTGAAACGGAGGGAGTAATATTGAAGTATCCTTACATCCTATATATTATAAAACTACTATAATTGGGATCAAAGAATGTATGGTAGCACATGAAAAACAAAGAAAACCAACCAATAGGTTTGAGTGGATGAAATTATTTTCTCAAAAAATAAATCATAAGAAAAATTTCTATGGATTTTCCAATCATGTGAGACCATCAACATATAAAATCTTCACGTGGTATCTTCCTTCGGAAGTTGTGCTAATAAAAGACAACCTTGTACGGTGTAACTGGCCAGGGAGTAAGAAGTGTTGCTTTTGTGCTCATGACGAGACAATCAAACACCTCTTTTTCCATTGCAAGTTTGCATGTTCTACATGGTCAACCATCCAAACAACGTCGAATTTGTATTCACCCACAAGTGTTGCCAATATATCTGGCCATTAGTTGGACGGTATTCCAAATAGATTAAAAATGCTAGTAAGGGTGGGAGTGTATGACTTACTTTGGTCAATCTGGCTATGTAGAGACGATTTGGTTTTTAATGTAAAAAGTGCTTCTCCACTGCAGGTTATTTTTCGTTGTACGCACTCGCTTCGTATGTGGTCTAATCTACAACGACCGGAGCACCAACCGCTATTCAAGACAGTGTGTGCGCGATTGAAGCAGGCGGCTATACGGATATTTTTTCCTAGCATAGGTGGCAACATATCCTCCGGATTTTGATCAACCACAACTTTCGGCATCGGAATACTGTCGGTGTATAGAACTCTACTGTTGTTGTTTTGTCGGTTTTGTTACTTTTTGTATTGTCAGACTTTTGGTGTTTGGCTGTGTGCATCCTACTTATGCAGAGTCTGGGTGTCACTCATAATATTTTGTATCCGCTTGATGCTACATTTTAAGATAAAAAAATGTCCTTTATCGAAAAATTCTCCAAACATTTGAGTTAAATGAGATCTAAAGGAAAAAAGTCTTGACCCAGCATCTCGGTCCAAGTGTAAAACCACTGCAGAATGGTTTATGCTTGTATTAATTTTTTGTTGAACTTTTGTCTTTGTTAACCCCGACATGTTAACTAGAAGGGACTCATCTTTATCAAACTAGGATAATTTGCATAGGTAACACAAGGCAAACAATTGGTGTAATACTATTATCACTTTGTCTTTTTCGGATAGAAAGAATTTCAATGACTCAAGCATCTAACAAAGTGATACATCGACAGTGATCTCTTCACTTATGTGTCAATTACTACAGAAACTCATCTTCGACTCCCAGTACACCACTCATGTCGTGTTGTTTATAAGGCTGGAGCTTTTTATACCATCTTCAATTTTTTGTGTCTGTGCAAAATATCATACTCCCTCCGTTCGAAAATACTTGTCATCAAAATGGATAGAAGATGATGTATCTAGACGTGTTTTAGTTTTAGATATATCTCTTTTTGTTCATTTTAATGACAAGTATTTCCGGACGGAGGAAGTATGTATTACCAAATGTCTAATTTTGTGACCAGTCTGGATTTCTATAAATGAACATGCAAGCACCGACGAAGCTAGGGTGGGTGAGAAAATTGCACATATATCCTTCAAAGTTTCATGTAAAGTAGCAAAAAATTGTGTTTGGCCCCCTCTTTTAGTGATTCCTATCTCCGTCCATGCATGCAAGTGTGTCATAATTGGGGCAACTAAATAAGCAATGTTCTAGTCACCATCTTAACAATGAATCTTACCAAACTTGTGCCACCTAGTGTTCCACGAGATACCACTATGGTGCCCACAACTGATGAACGCAAAACATCGTCATCAATACTCATGACCATGTAATAAACCAACCTGGATCGACTAATCTAGGTGATGATGGAAATATGCCTTAGAAACAATTAAAAATATTATTATTTATTTCCACATTTGAAATTAATGTCCGTATTTATGTGCTAGAACTACATTGGTTCTCGAATATGAGATTAGGAAAACTCAATTGCATGTGTGAAAAAAAATAAACACCAAGTAGTTCTCTAATCTCCATCTAAGACTAGCTCATATGTTGCTATGATGAGAACACATATTTGACGGGACAATGTGTTGGACGGACCCAACTAAATGATATACTTCGACCTCACACCATTACAATATTATAAGTATAATCAACTAAATGTTAAGTTATACTCACATCCTTAGACCATGAGAATGTCATGTACCTTCATGCCACACGGTTTTACCTTGGGGTTTTCACGTTATAGGTTGATCATAACAACAACTTCTAGGTACATCATAAAAGCATGTCTAGGGACTCGATAGTTCAAGATTGGGATTTGCTCCTCCGGCGATGGAGAGATGCTGGTATTACGCTATGCATCATTGTATGGCCAGATACATTGTGATATGATCAAGAGGATAATAAAATATGAAAACAAGAAAAAAGAATAAAACCAATAACGAGGCTAACTTGGTATTATGATCAAGTTGTTGCTTGACAAGGATACCGACAAAAGTCTTGCCTCGAGTTTTTAAGTACCACGAAGCATAGGGAATTGTGTATGCAAACAAAAGATTCCCTCGATAAATTTGTTTTTGTATATATATAAAATCAATATGGAAGTCTAGATCCGCTATTGATTATTGACCAGAAGGTGTTTCAGGTCATGTCTAAATATACCTGTGGGGTCACACGCTTAAGGATCATCGGTTTGTTGAGTACTAAGAAGTATTAGGAGCACAAATAAATGCACCAAAAAAGTTCCAGAACTATAGAAAGTGTTTCAGAGAAAACCTGAAGAGTTCTAGTAAAACCGGGCTTAGAAGCCACCGAAAGGTTGGGGGAGGTTCCAGAATGTCTCAAAACCTTCTAAAATATTCCGTTAGATGCTAGAGGGAGGGGCACATGTAGGGTAGGGTTTGGGGTTGCACTGCTTGGGTGGTGCTCCGCCCCTTGGGGAGGGGTGCCCCTCCTTTAAGAGAACCCCCTCCCATGCGCTTACATATAGAGGAGGAAGCAGTCCGTCAAATTACTTCGGAATTCTTGGTGGTGTCTCCACTGCATCTCCATGTTTTCCACTTCCGCCCGTAAGGCCGCTCCTCCTCTAGTCTTCATAGTTATTCATCATGGATGGAGAAACCATAATGGATCGGTGATTCTGTATGTGGATACCGACAAAGAGATCGTAGCTTTGATCCTAGATCGGGAAAATTCTGGCGGTTGAGAGGTTTGAGCCTAGCTGCAGGAATCCGCAAAATGGTAAAGATCAGATCAAACCTCTTTGCATCTTCATAATGTTCTCTTTTTATTTATAGGCATGATTTTGTTGTTTCTACTACGTTTTCCAACAGGTGGATCACACATGCTAGAGAGAGCCAACCCCTTCCTTGCCGACGCTCTCCGTGTGGCCCAACCCCCGATGCAACGCCGACATGTTGTGCATGTTGCCTGTGTCAAGGATCTTCGTGTAGAACTCCCTCCCAACATGCATCTGAATGACTGCTACCTTGATTATTCGAGTAGAGTGAGCTGATGTATGGCACGACCAGATTGATAGTAGGTCATGGCCCGTGCGACCAACATTAACGATCTTGGGGGGTGTCTATGAGATCAACAGAAAGCAGATAATCATGTGACTGCGAGGAACTGCAATGTAGATCAATGAGGCGTTGAATCAATGCGACGGACGTGGCAACCGGAGTTGGGGGATATGAAATATTGAGTAGTTCCTGGCGCCGAAGAGCTCCTTTTGATTTGGTATGTCAAGCTTCGGTGGCTCGTATCATTGAATAATGGTCAGAGATGAGGCATTTCATTGAGAACATTATTTGCACTAGCGCAAACGGACAATGTCATGAGACTCTAGGAGATCTTTTATAAAACTATAGCTTCGTCAACAATATCTAATATGACTTGGGAGAATTTTTAACTTGTGTGTTCTGTACACCAAGTTCATGAAGGAAATATGCCCTAGAGGCAATAATAAAGTTTTTATTTTATATTTCCTTATATCGTGATAAATGTTTATTATTCGTATTAACCGGAAACTTGATACATGTGTGGATACATAGACAAAACACCGTATCCCTAGTAAGCCTCTACTAGACTAGCTCGTTGATCAAAGATGGTTAAGTTTCCTAACCATAGACATGTGTTGTCAATTGATAAACGAGATCACGTCATTAGGAGAATGATGTGATGGACAAGACCCATTCTTTAGCTGAGCATTATGATCATTCAGTTTTATTGCTATTGTTTTCTTCATGTCAAATACATATTCCTTCGACTATGAGATTATGCAACTCCCGGACCAGAGGAATGCCTTATGTGCTATCAAACGTCACAATATAACTGGGTGATTACAAAGATGCTCTATAGGTATCTCCGAAGGTGTTTGTTGGGTTGGCATAGATCGAGATTAGGATTTGTCACTCCGGGTATTGGAGAGGGATCTCTGGGCCCTCTCGGTAATGCACATCAGAAGAAGCCTTGCAAGCAAAGTGACTAATGAGTTAGTTGTAGGATGATGCATTACGGAACGAGTAAAGAGACTTACCGATTTACCACTATCGTTTTGGGGTTATGCATTAGAGGCTGTTGCATTCACGTTAAATGGGGCACCGTCTAAATCCGTTGAGACGACACCGTATGAACTATGGTTTGGCAATAAACCTAAGTTGTCGTTTCTTAAAGTTTGGGGTTGCGACACTTATGTCAAAAGGCTTCAGCCTGATAAGCTCGAACCCAAATGGGAGAAGTGTGTCTTCATAGGATACCCTAAGGAAACAATTGGGTACACCTTCTACCACAGATCCAATGGCAAGATCTTTGTTGCCAACAATGGAACCTTTCTAGAGAAGGAGTTTCTCTCGACAGAAGTGAGTGGGAGGAACGCAGAACTTGATGAGGTAATTGTACCTTCTCTCAATTTGGAAAGTAGCTCATCAGAGAAATCCGTTCCCGTGATGCCTACACCAACTAGAGAGGAAGCTCATGATGATGATCATGAAACTTGATATCAAGTTACTACCGAACCTCGTAGGTCAATCAGAACATGATCAACACCAGAGTGGTATGGTAATCCTGTTCTGGAAGTCATGTTACTAGACTATGGCAAACCTACAAACTATGAAGAAGCTATGATGAGCCCAGATTCCGATAAATGGCTTGAGGCCATGAAATATGAGATAGGATCCATGTATGAGAACAAAGTGTGTACTTTGCTGGACTTGCCCGATGATCGGAAATCCATAGAGAATAAATGGATCTTCAAGAAGAATACTGACGCTGATGGTAATGTTACTGTCTACAAAGCTCGACTTGTCACAAAAGGTTTTCGACAAAGTTCAAAGGGTTTGACTACGATGAGACTTCCTCACCCGTAGCGATGCTTAAAGTCCGTTCGAATCATGTTAGCAATTGCCGCATTTTATAAATATGAAATATGGCAAATGGATGTCAAAACTTCATTCCTTAATGGATATCTTAAAGAAGAGTTGTATATGTGCAATCAGAAGGTTTTGTTGATCCTAGAGGTGCTAACAAAGTGTGCAAGCTCCAGCGATCCTTCTATGGACTGGTGCAAGCATCCCGGAGTTGGAATATACGCTTTTATGAGGTGATCAAAGCATATGATTTTATACAGACTTTCAGAGAAGGCTGTATTTACAAGAAAGTGAGTGGGAGCTCTATGGCATTCCTAATATTATATGTGGATGAAATATTGTTGATTGGAAATGATGTAGAATTTCTGGATAGCATGAAAGGATACTAAAGTTTTTCAATAAAAGACCTCGGTGAAGCTGCTTACATATTGGGAATCAAGATCTATAGAGATAGATCAAGACACTCGATAAGACTTTCAATGAGTACATACCTTGACAAGATTTTGAAGGAGTTGAAAAATGGATCAGTTAAAGAAGGAGTTCTTGCATGTATTGTAAGGTGTGAAGTTGAGTAAAGACTCAAAACCCGACCACGGCAGAAGATAAAGTATTCCATGTTCTGTACCAAAACTGTTGTGTACCTTGCCATGAGTTTGGCAAGGGGTACAATAGTGATCCAGGGGTAGATCACTGGACAGCGGTCAAAATTATCCTTAGTTACCTTAAAGAGGACTAAGGTAATGTTTCTCGGTTATGGAGGTGATAAAGAGTTCGTAGCAAAGAGTTAAGTCAATGCAAGTTTTGACACTGATCTAGATGACTCTAAATCTAAATCTAGATATGTATTGAATGTGGGAGCAATTAGCCGTAACATCCCCAGCATCACACTATAGTAATCCCCTATGATCAGTGCCAAGTCATCTCGATTTACAAAGCTTAATCATGTTGAGATAATATCTCAACTCAATTCCCTTCTGTGAATTCTATTCAAATTCACGAAAATTGAATTTGCACAAAAGTTGCTGGAAAAATGTTCATTATTTAGCAAATATTCCAAAAACAATTTGATGTTAAGAAAAAAAAGAACATCACTATGTTGCTAAAATGAGCAGTAGCAATTAATCCAGTGCAATTCTAGCATTTTAAAATGCTACTCCAATTATGAAAATTCCAAATGGATTCAAATAAATCCCAAGCTTATGGTGGCAGTGCACCACTGCCCCTAGTATTTATTTTCACCAGTGGCACATTTTTGTAAAAGATAATTAGTGCAAAAGAAAATGCAAAAGGCTTCTATTAAATGAAAACAGAAAAGAAATAAAGGAAAATAAAAGGACCACTGTTGGTTGGGCCTTAGTGCACAGTGTACAGGCCCAGCCCAACAGAGCCGTCGACGTCAGCCCGCTCCCCGGTCGCTCTCCTGTTCCTTCCTGTTCCCCGACCCGAGTCGCTACAGGCGCGGGTCCGCTGGACCACCTCGCCGGCTCCGACAAGGGGATAAGGCCTCCACCGAGGCCTCCCCACCAGATACTTCTCCCCCTCGCCCACTCGCTCACTCTCTCTCTCTCTCTCTCTCTCTCTCTCTCTCTCTCTCTCTCTCTCTCTCTCTCTCTCTTTCTCTATCTCTCTCTCTCTCCCACGTGCACGCGCCTCCCTCTCCCTGATTCCCCACTCGCCCGATAGCCTCCGCCGCTCGCCGCCATTGATCCCGCGCTCTCCGATGACCCCTAGCCTCGGCGAGATGTCACGGAACTTTGCCGCCCTCCGCTGTGTTGCCTGAGCCGAGCCACTGGAGAAGACGGGCTCGACATCGAGCGGATCGAGCTCGTCTCCGTCTTCTCCATCGCCGGTGACCGCCGCCATCTTCGACATCCCATACTGCTACAAAGATGTCGAGGGCCTTTCTTGGCCGCTCGGTGAGCTCCTCTCTCCCTTCATTCCTTCTTCCCGCAGCCACATTCGTCCCTAGCATTTTCGCTGCCGTTCACGTGCCTCTGCTTCCGCCGCCGTGCTCGTAGCCGTGCCGTTGCTACCCGTCGAGCTCAGATGAGCTCGGGATCATGGTCAGCACGTCTGTGCGGGCCCGTTGCACCCCTCCCCCGCACTTTGCTGATCCCCGTAGCACCGACCCCGTGCTCCGACCAGATGCGCCTCCGCATATCTCATCACCGGCGTCGTTTCGGCGACCGGTTGGTCATTTGCTTGCGCCCATCTTACTCGCGTGTACACATAGGCCTCGCCCCGCTCTGTGGATTTCCCGAACTCGCGTCGTACCACCGTTGCCATTGCTCGCCCGAAGCACCTCGCCGCCGGCGAGCTCGAAGCGCTTGCCCTCGTCCGTTCCAGCCACCCTGGCCACCACCGTCCGACACATGACGCCGAGCCGCGTCGAACGCGCCCAGCCACAACCCCGGAGACCCCCTGTGCGCGAAATCCGCGCCCCTCCCGAGCCGCGCCGCAGCGTTTGGCTCACCGGAGTCCGCTCCGGCGCGTCTCCGGTCGGTGTCCGACGTGGCGTCCACGTGGTACCGCCTAGGCCACTGACTGGTGGGCCCAGGGGCCCCCTTTAACCTGTTGACGTGACGCCTAGGCCACTGACATGTGGGTCCCGCATGAATAAACAAATTGAAATAAATAATTAAATTGTTAGTTAATTAGTTAATTAAAGTACTACCAGTAGGCCCCTCCCGCTAATTAGGTTAATTAGATTAAACCAACTCTGTTTAGTTAGTTCAGTCAATGACACGTGGGCCCATAACCCACAGGTCAGATTTAACCCAGTCAACCGCACTATTAGCTGATGACCTCAGCATTGCATCATGATGACATCAGCAGACACTATTCTGGATAATGTTAGAATTAAATAGATAAATAAATTCAGAAATGATTAAAACTTTAGAAAAACACAGAAAATAATCCGTAGCTCGGATGAAAATGTTTTCTACATGAAAGTTGCTTAGAAAAATGAGAAGAATCCGAATGCGCGGCACGTTTACTTGTGAGATGCCTCTAACTATCTGAAGATGGAGCATTACCCCTTCGGTCATCTGTTTGACACAGGTCCGGAACCGGGAATACATTCCCGGTTGAATTTCCCCCTTCACCTATTTCGTGCAGCACTACGTTAGGTCGACCCTAGTTCTACATATTGTCATGTCATGCTTAGTGTTGCATCTGCTTGCTTATATTTATTGTTTCTTCCCCCTCTTCTCTCCGGTATGTTGGGGAACGTAGTAGAAATTCAAAATTTTCTACGCATCACCAAGATCAATCTATGGAGATCCAACAACGAGAGAGAGGGGAGTGCATCTTCATACCCTTGAAGATCGCTAAGCGGAAGCGTTACAAGAACGCGGTCGGTGGAGTCGTTCACGAAGCGATTCAGATCGCGGCCGAATCCGATCTAAGCACCGAACAACGGTGCCTCTGCATTCAACACACGTACAGCCCGGGGACGTCTCCTCCTTCTTGATCCAGCAAGGGGAGAGGAGAAGTTGAGGGAGAACTCCGACAGCACGACGGCATGGTGGTGGTGGAGCTCGTGGTATTCCTATAGGGCTTCGCCAAGCACTACGGAGGAGGAGAAAGAGTTGGAGGAGGGAGGGGCTGCGCCAAAAGCAAGGTTGTGGCAGCCCTCCCACCCCTCCACTATATATAGGGGCAAGGGGAGAGGGGGCGCCCTAGGGTTTCCCCTAGAGGGCGGCGGCCAAGCAGATTGGATCTCCCTAGGGAAAATCCTAGGGAGACTTGCCCCCCAAGCCAAACAGGTGGAGGATTGCCTCCCAAGCCAGGTGGAGGCGCCCCACATCCCCAAATAACGTGGGAGAGGGTGTGGGGGGCGCACCACCCCTTAGTGGGATGGTTTTTCCCTTCCCCTTTGGCCCACGAGGCCCTCCAACACTTGTCGGGGCTCCCGAAACACCTTTCGGTCATGCTGGCCATAGCCTAGTACCCCCGGAACACTTCCGGACTCCAATACCCTTCGTCCAATATATCGATTTTCACCTACGGACCATTCCGGAACTCCTCGTGACGTCCGGGATCACATCTGGGACTCCGAACTACCTTCGGTAACCACATACTATTTCCCATGACAATTCTAGCGTCACCGAACCTTAAGTGTGTAGACCCTACGGGTTCGGGAACCATGCAGACATGACCGAGACGTTCTCCGGTCAATAACCAACAGCGGGATCAGGATACCCATGTTGGCTCCCACATGTTCCACGATGATCTCATCGGATGAACCACGATGTCGGGGATTCAATCAATCCCGTATACAATTCCCTTTGTCAATCGGTATGTTACTTGCCCGAGATTCGATCGTCGGTATCCCAATACCTCGTTCAATATCATTACCGGCAAGTTACTTTACTCGTTCCGTAATGCATGATCCCGTGACTAACTACTTAGTCACATTGAGCTCATTATGATGATGCATTACCGAGTGGGCCCAGAGATACCTCTCCGTCATACGGAGTGACAAATCCCAGTCTCAATTTGTGCCAACCCAACAGACACTTTCGGAGATACCTGTAATGCACCTTTATAGCCACCCAGTTACGGTGTGACGTTTGGTACACCCAAAGCATTCCTACGGTATCCGGGAGTTTCATAATCTCATGGTCTAAGGAAATGATACTTGACATTGGAAAAGCTTTAGCAGACGAACTACACGATCTTGTGCTATGCTTAGGTTGGGTCTTGTCCATCACATCATTCTCCTAATCATGTGATCCCGTTATCAATGACATCCAATGTCCATGGTTAGGAAACCATAACCATCTATTGATCAACGAGCTAGTCAACTAGAGGCTCACTAGGGACATATTGTGGTCTATGTATTCACACATGTATTACGGTTTTCAGTTAATACAATTATAGCATGAACAATAGACAATTATCATGAACAAGGAAATACAATAATAACCATTTTATTATTGCCTCTAGGGCATATTTCCAACAGTCTCCCACTTGCAGTAGAGTCAATAATCTAGTTCACATCACTATGTGATTGTAATGAATTCAACACCCATGGGGTTTGATCATATCTCACTTGTGAGAGAGGTTATTAGTCAGCGAGTCTGAACCTTTCAGATCCATGTGTGTTTTACAAATCTCTATGTCATCCTGCAGCTACCACGCTCTATTTGGAGCTATTCCAAATAACTATTCTACTATACGAATCCGGTTTACTACTCAGAATAATCTGGATTAGTGTCAAAGTTTGCATCGGCATAACCCTTTACGACGAACTCTTTTACCACCTCCATAATCGAGAAAATTCCTTAGTCCACCAGTTACTAAGGATAAGTTTGACCGATGTCCTGTGATCCATTCCTGGATCACTCTTGTACCCCTTGACTGACTCATGGCAAGGCACACTTTAGGTGCGGTACACAACATAGCATACTGTAGAGCCTACGTCTAAAGCATAGGGGACGACCTTCATCCTTTATCTATCTTCTGCCATGGTCAGGTCTTGAGTCTTACTCAATACTCACACCTTATAACACAGCCAAGAACTCCTTCTTTGCTGATCTATTTTTGAACTCCTTCAAAATCTTGTCACGGTATGTATTTATTTGAAAGTACTATTAATCGTTTTTGATCTATCCTTATAGATCTTGATGCTCAATGTCCAAGTAGATTAATCCAGGTTTTCCATAGAAAAACACCTTTCAAATAACCCTTTATGCTGTCCAGAAATTCTACGTCATTTCTGATCAACAATATGTTAATAACATATACTCATCAGAAATTCTATAGTGCTCCCACTCACTTCTTTGGTAATACAAGTTTCTCATAAACTTTGTATAAACCCAAAATCTTTGATTATCTCATCAAAGCGTATATTCTAACTCCGAGATGCTTACTCCAGTCCTTAGAAGGATTGCTGGAGCTTTGCATACTTGTTAGCATCTTTTAGGATTGACAAAACCTTTTGGTTGTATCACATACAACCCTTCCTCAAGAATATCATCGAGGAAACAATGTTTTGACATCCTATCTGCAAGATTTCATAAATCATGCAGTAACTGCTAATCTAATTCCAACAGACTCTTTAGCATCGCTACGAGTGAGAAAGTCTCATCGCAGTCAACTCCTTGAACTTGTCGGAAAACATCTTAACGACAAGTCGAGCTTTCTTAATGGTGACACTTACCATCATTGTCCATCTTCCTTTTAAAATCCATCTATACTCAATAGCCTTACGACCGTCGAGTAGTTCTGCCAAAGTCTACACTTTGTTTTCATACATGGATCCTCTCTCAGATTTTATGGCCTCGAGCCATTCATCGGAATCTGGACCCACCATCGCTTCTCCATAGCTCATAGGTTCATTGTTGTCTAGCAACATGACCTCCAAGATAGGATTACGTACCACTCTGAAGCAGTACGCATCCTTATCAACCTACGAGGTTTGGTAGTGACTTGATTCGAAGTTTCATGATCACTATCATAAGCTTCTACTTCAATTGGTGTAGGTGCCACATGAACAACTTCCTGTGCCCTGCTACACACTAGTTGAAGTGATGGTTCAACAACCTCATCAAATCTCCACCATCCTCCCACTCAATTCTTTCGAGATAAACTATTCCTCGAGAAAGGACTCGTTTCTAGAAACAATCATTTTTGCTTCTGGATCTGAATTAGGAGGTATACCCAACTGTTTTGGGTGTCCTATGAAGATGCATTTATCCGCTTTTGGTTCGAGCTTAAAAAACTTCTCACGTAAGCGTCGCAGCCCCAAACTTTCAAGAAACGACAGCTTAGGTTTCTCTAAACCATAGTTCACACGGTGTCATCTCAACGGAATTATGTGGTCCCCTATTAAAGTGAATGCGGTTTTCTCTAATGCCTAACCCATAAACGATAGTGGTAATCTCATAAGAGACATCATGGTATGCCCCATATTCAATAGGGTGCATATATGATGTCGGACACACCATCACACCATGGTGTTCCAGGCGGTATTAGTTGTGAAACAATTTCCACAATGTATTAATTGTGTACCGAACTCACAACTCAGATATTCATCTCTATGATCATATCATGGACATTTTATCCTCTTGTCACGACGATCTTCAACTTCACTCTGAAATTACTTGAACCTTTCAATAATTCAGACTTGTGTTTCATCAAGTAAATATACTCAGTATCTACTTCAAGTCATCTGTGAAGTAAGAATATAACGATATCCACTGCGTGCCTCAGCACTCATTGGACTGCACACATCAAATTTATTACTTCCAACAAGTTGCTTTCTTGTTCCATCTTACTAAAAAATAAGGCTTTTCAGTCATCTTGCCCATGTGGTATGATTTGCATGTCTCAAGTGATTCAAAATCAAGTGAGTCCAAATGATCCATCTGCACGGAGTTTTTTTTCATGCGTACATACCAATAGACACAGTTCGCATGTCTCAAACTTTTCAAAAATGAGTGAGTCCAAAGATCCATCAACATGGAGCTTCTTCACGCGTTTTATACCAATATGACTTACATGGCAGTGCCACAAGTAGGTGGTACTATCATTATTATCTTATATCTTTTGGCATGAACATGTGTATCACTACGATCGAGATTCAATAAACCATTCATTTTAGGTGCAAGACTATTGAAGGTATTATTCAAATAAACAGAGTAACCATTATTCTCCTTAAATGAATAACTGTATTGCGATAAACATAATTCAATCATGTCTATGCTCAACTAAATAACAATTATTTAGGTTTAACACCGATCCCAATGGTAGAGGGAGCGTGCAATGTTTGATCACATCAACCTTGGAAATACTTCCAACACATATCGTCACCTCGCCTTTAGCTAGTCTCCGTTTATTCCGTAGCCTTTTATTTCGAGTTACTAACACTTAGCAACTGAACTGGTATCTATTACCATGGTGCTACTACAAGTACTAGTAAAGTACACATTAATATTATGTATATCCAATATACTTTTGTCGACCTTGCCAACCTTCTTATCTACCAAGTATCTAGGGTAATTCTGCTTCAGTGACCCTTCCCCTCATTACAGAAGCACTTAGTCCCGGGCTTGGTTTCAACCTTGGGTTTCTTCACTAGAGCAGCAACTGATTTGCCATTTCATGAAGTATCCCCTCTTGCCCTTGCCCTTCTTGAAACTAGTGGTTTCACTAACCATCAACAATTGATGCTCCTTCTTGATTTCTACTTTCGCGGCGTCAAACATCGCGAATATTTCAAGGATCATCATATCTATACCTGATATGTTATAGTTCATCACGAAGCTCTATTAGCTTGGTGGCAATGACTTTGGAGAAACATCACTATCTCATCTGGAAGATTAACTCCCACTCGATTCAAGTGATTGTTGTACTCAGACAATCTGAGCGCAAGCTCAACGATTGAGCTTTTCTCCCTTAGTTTGTAGGCTAAGAAACTCGTCGGAGGTCTTATACCTCTTGACGTGGGCACGAGCATGAAATCCCAATTTCAGCCCTCGAAACATCTCATATGTTCCGCGACGTTTCTAAATCGTCTTCGGTGCCTCAATTCTAAACCATTTAACATCACTAAACTATCACGTAGTTATCAAAATGTGTATGTCAGATGTTCGCAACATCCACAGACGACGCTCGAGGTTCAGCATACTGAGCGGTGCATTAAGGACATAAGCCTTCTGCGCAGCAGTGAAGACAATCCTCAGTTTACGGACCCAGTCCGCATAATTGCTACTATCAACTTTCAACTATATTTTCTCTAGGAACATATCTAAACAGTAGAACTAAAACGCGAGCTTACGACATAATTTGTAAAGACCTTTTTTACTATGTTCATGATAATTAAGTTCATCTAATCACATTATTTGATGAACCCCCACTCAGATAGACATCCCTCTAGTCATCTATGTGATACATGATCTGAGTCAACTAGGCTGTGTCCGATCATCACGTGAAACGGACTAGTCATCATCGGTGAACATCTTCATGTTGGTCATATCTGTTGGGGAACATAGTAATTTCAAAAAAATTCCTACGCACACGCAAGATCATGGTGATGACATAGCAACAAAAGGGGAGAGTATTTTCCACATACCCTCGTAGACCGTAAGCGGAAGCGTTATGACAACGCGGTTGATATAGTCGCACGTCTTCACGATCCGACCGATCCAAGTACCGAACGTACGGCACCTCCGAGTTCAGCACACGTTCAGCTCGATGACGATCCCCGGACTCCGATCCAGCAAAGTGTCGGGGATGAGTTCCGTCAGCACGACGGCGTGGCGACGATGTTGATGTTCTACCGGCGCAGGGCTTCGCCTAAACTCTGCGACGATATGACCGAGGTGGAATATGGTGGAGGGGGGCACCGCACACGGCTAAGGAACGATCTTGAAGATCAACTTGTGTTGTGCCTAGAGGTGCCCCCTGCCCCCGTATATAAAGGAGCAAGGGGGGGGGGGGCGGCTGGCCTAGGAGGGGCGCGCCAAGGGGAGTCCTACTCCCACCGGGAGTAGGACTCCCTCCTTCCTTGTTGGAGTAGGAGAAGGGGGAAAGGGGGGGAGAGGAGGAAGGAAAAGGGGGCCGTACCCCTTGTCCAATTCGGACCAGAGGGGGGCTGCGCGCCTCCTTCCTTTCGGTCTCTCTCCTCTATTCCCGTATGGCCCAATAAGGCCCATATACTCCCCGGCGAATTCCCATAACTCTCCGATACTCCGAAAAATATCCGAATCACTCGGAACCTTTCCGAAGTCCGAATATAGTCGTCCAATATATCGATCTTTACGTCTCGACCATTTCGAGACTCCTCGTCATGTCCCCGATCTCATCCGGGACCGAACTCCTTTGGTACATCAAAACTTATAAACTCATAATATAACTGTCATCGAAACCTTAAGCGTGCGGACCCTACGGGTTCAAGAACTATGTAGACATGACCTAGAACTATTCTTGGTCAATAACCAATAGCGGAACCTGGATGCTCATATTGGCTCCTACATATTCTATGAAGATCTTTATCGGTCAAACCTTTGTCATCGGTATGTTACTTGCCCGAGATTCGATCGTCGGTATCCAATACCTAGTTCAATCTCGTTACCGGCAAGTCTCTTTTCTCGTTACATAATGCATTATCCCGCAACTAACTCATTAGTCACATGGCTTGCAAGGCTTATAGTGATGTGCATTACCGAGAGGGCCCAGAGATACCTCTCCGACAATCGGAGTGACAAAACCTAATCTCGAAATACGCCAACCAACATGTACCTTTGGAGACACCTATAGTACTCCTTTATAATCACCCAGTTACGTTGTGACGTTTGGTAGCACCCAAAGTGTTCCTCCGGTAAACGGGAGTTGCATAATCTCATAGTTACAGGAACATGTATAAGTCATGAAGAAAGCAATAGCAAAATACTAAATGATCAAGTGCTAGGCTAACGGAATGGGTCATGTCAATCACATCATTCTCCTAATGATGTGGTCCCATTAATCAAATGACAACACATGTCTATGGTTAGGAAACATAACCATCTTTGATTAATGAGCTAGTCAAGTAGAGGCATACTAGTGACTATATGTTTGTCTATGTATTCACACATGTATCATGTTTCCGGTTAATACAATTCTAGCATGAATAATAAACATTTATCATGAAATAAGGAAATAAATAATAACTTTATTATTGCCTCTAGGGCATATTTCCTTCAGTCTCCCACTTGCACTAGAGTCAATAATCTAGTTCACATCGCTATGTGATTTAACACCAATATTCACATCTGCATGTGATTAATACCCATAGTTCACATCATCATGTGATCAACACCCAAAGGGTTTACTAGAGTCAATAATCTAGTTCATATCGCTATGTGATTAACACCCAAAAGAGTACTAAGGTATGATCATGTTTTGCTCGTGAGAGAAGCTTAGCCAACGGGTCTGTCATATTCAGAGCCGTATGTATTTCGCAAATATTCTATGTCCACAATGCTCTGCACGGAGCTACTCTAGCTAATTGCTCCCACTTTCAATATGTATCCAGATTGAGACTTAGAGTCATCTGGATTGGTGTAAAAGCTTGCATCGTTGTAACTTTTACGACGGGCTCTTTTATCACCTCCATAATCGAGAAACATCTCCTTAGTCCTCACTAAGGATATTCTTGACCCATGTCCAGTGATCTACTTATTAGATCAAAATTGTATTCCTTTGCCAAACACAGAGCAAGGTATACAATAGGTCTGGTTCACAGCATAGCATACTTTATAGAACCTATGACTAAGGCATAGGGAATGACTTTTCATTCTCTTTCTATTTTCTGCAATGGTCGGGTCTTGAGTCTTACTCAACTTCACACCTTGTAACACAGGCAAGAACTCCTTCTTTGACTGTTACATTTTGAACTATTTCAAAAATTTATCAAGGTATGTACTCATTGAAAAATCTTATCAAGCGTCTTGATCTATCTATATAGATATTGATGCTCAATGTGTAAGCAGCTTCACCGAGGTCTTGCTTTGAAAAACTCTTATTCAAGTATCCTTTCATGCTATCCAGAATTTCTATATCATTTCCAATCAACAATATGTCATCCACATATAATATTAGAAATGCTACAGAGCTCCCACTCACTTTCTTGTAAATACAGGCTTCACCGTAAGTCTGTATAAAACTATATTCTTTGATCAATTTATCAAAGCATATATTCCAACTCCGAGATGCTTGCACCAGTCCATAGATGGATCGCTGGAGCTTGCATATTTTGTTAACACCTTTAGGATCGACAAAACCTTCTGGTTGCATCATATACAACTCTTCTTTAATAAATCCATTAAGGAATGCAGTTTTGTTTATCCATTTGCCAGATTTCATAAAATGCGGCAATTGCTAACATGATTCAGACAGACTTAAGCATAGATACGAGTGAAAAACTCTCATCATAGTCAACACCTTGAATTTGTCGAAAACCTTTTGCGACAATTCTAGCTTTGTAGATAGTAACACTATCAGCGTCCGTCTTCCTCTTGAAGATCCATTTAATCTCAATGTCTTGCCGATCATTGGGCAAGTCAATCAAAGTCCATACTTTGTTTTCATACATGGATCTCATCTCAGATCTCATGGCCTCAAGCCATTTTGCGGAATCTGGGCTCACCATCGCTTCTTCATAGTTCGTAGGTTCGTCATGGTCTAGTAACATAACTTCCAGAACAGGATTACCGTACCACTCTGGTGCGGATCTTACTCTGGAAGACCTACGAGGTTCTGTAGTAACTTAATCTGAAGTTTCATGATCATCATCATTAACTTCCTCACTAATTGGTGTAGTAGTCACAAGAACAGATTTCTGTGATGAACTAATTTCCAATAAGGGAGCAGGTACAGTTACCTCATCAAGTTCTACTTTCCTCCCACTCACTTCTTTCGAGAGAAACTTCTTCTCTAGAAAGGATCCATTCTTGGCAACGAATGTTTTGTCTTCAGATCTGTGATAGAAGGTGTACCCAACAGTTTCCTTTGGGTATTCTATGAAGACGCACTTCTCCGATTTGGGTTTGAGCTTATCAGGATGAAACTTTTTCATATAAGCATCGTAGCCCTAAACTTTAAGAAACGACAACTTGGGTTTCTTGCTTAACCACAGTTCATATAGTGTCGTCTCAACGGATTTAGATGGTGCCCTTTTAACGTGAATGCAGCTGTCTCTAATACATAACCCCAAAACGATAATGGTAAATCAATAAGAGACATCATAGATCGCACCATATCCAATAAAGTGCGGTTACGACGTTCGGACACACCATAATGTTGTGGTGTTCCAGGTGGCGTGAGCTGTGAAACTATTCCACATTGTTTTAATTGAAGACCAAACTCGTAACTCAAATATTCGTCTCCACGATCAGATCGCAGAAACTTTATTTTCTTGTTACGATGATTTTTCCACTTCACTCTGAAATTCTTTGAACCTTTCAATTATTTCAGACTTATGTTTCATCAAGTAGATATACCCATATCTGCTCAAATCATCTTGTGAAGGTCAGAAAATAACGATACTTGCCACGAGCATCAACACTCATTGGATCACATACATCGGTATGTATTATTTTCAACAAGTCAGTAGCTCGTTCCATTGTTCCGAAGAACGGGGTTTTAGGCATCTTGCCCAAAAGGCACGGTTCGCAAGCATCAAATGATTCATAACCAAGTGATTCCGAAAATCTATCTTTATGGAGTTTCTTCATGCGCTTTACACCGATATGACCCAAACGGCAGTGCCACAAATAAGTTGCACTATCATTATTAACTTTGCATCTTTTGGCATCAATATTATGAATATGTGTATCACTACGATCGAGATCCAACAAACTATTTTCATTGGGTGTATGACCATTTAAGGTTTTATTCATGTAAACAGAACAACAATTATTCTCTGATTTTAAATGAATAACCGTATTGCAATAAAGATGATCAAATCATATTCATGCTCAACGCAAACGCCAAATAACATTTATTTAGGTTCTACACAAATCTTGAAAGTGTAGGGAGAGTGTGATGATGATCATATCAATCTTGGAACTATTTCCAACACACATCATCACTTCACCCTCAACTAGTCTCTGTTTATTCTGTAACTCCTGTTTTGAGTTACTAATATTTAGCAACCGAACAAGTATCAAATACTCAGGGGCTACTATAAACACTAGTAAGGTACACATCAATAACCTGTATATCAAATATACCCTTGTTCACTTTGCCATCCTTCTTATCCACCAAATATTCAGGGTATTTCTGTTTCTAGTGACCATTTCCTTTGCAGTGTAAGCACTCAGTTTCAGGCTTTGGTCCAGCTTTGGTCTTCTTCACGGGAGTGACAACTTGTTTGCCATTCTACTTGAAGTTTCCCTTTCTTTCCCTTTGCCCTTTTCTTGAAACTAGTGGTCTTGTCAATCATCAACACTTGATGCTCTTTCTTGATTTCTACCTTCGTCGATTTCAACATCACGAAGAGCTCGGGAATTGTTTTCCTCATCCCTTGCATACTATAGTTCATCACGAAGTTCTAGTAACTTAGTGATGGTGACTAGAGAATTCTGTCAATCACTATCTTATCTGGAAGATTAACTCCCACTTGATTCAAGTGATTGAAGTACCCAGACAATCTGAGCACATGCTTACTAGTTGAGCGATTCTCCTCCATCTTTTAGCTATAGAACTTGTTGGAGACTTCATATCTCTCAACTCGGGTATTTGCTTGAAATATTAACTTCAATTCCTGGAACATCTCATATGGTCCATGACGTTCAAAACGTCTTTGAAGTCCCGATTCTAAGCCGTTAAGCATGGTGCACTAAACTATCAAGTAGTCATCATATTGAGCTAGCCAAACGTTCATAACGTCTGCATCTGCTCCTGCAATAGGTCTGTCACCTAGCGGTGCATTAAGGACATAATTCTTCTGTGCAGCAATGAGGATAAACCTCAGATCACGGATCCAATCCGCATCATTGCTACTAACATCTTTCAACACAATTTTCTCTAGGAACATATCAAAATAAACATATGAAAGCAACAACGCAAGCTATTGATCTACAACATAATTTGCAAAATACTACCAGGACTAAGTTCATGATAAATTTAAGTTCAATTAATCATATTACTTAAGAACTCCCACTTAGAAAGACATCCCTCTAATCCTCTAAGTGATTACGTGATCCATATCAACTACACCATGTCCGATCATCACGTGAGATGGAGTAGTTTCAACGGTGAACATCAATATGTTGATCATATCTACTATATGATTCACGCTCGACCTTTCGGTCTCCGTGTTCCGAGGCCATATCTGTATATGCTAGGCTCGTCAAGTTTAACCTGAGTATTCCGCGTGTGCAACTGTTTTGCACCCGTTGTATTTGAACGTAGAGCCTATCACACCCGATCATCACGTGGTGTCTCAGCACGAAGAACTTTCGCAACGGTGCATACTCAGGGAGAACACTTCTTGATAATTAGTGAGAGATCATCTTAAAATGCTACCGTCAATCAAAGCAAGATAAGATGCATAAAGGATAAACATCACATGCAATCAATATAAGTGATATGATATGGCCATCATCATCTTGTGCTTGTGATCTCCATCTTCGAAGCACCGTCGTGATCACCATCGTCACCGGCGTGACACCTTGATCTCCATCGTAGCATCGTTGTCGTTACGCCATCTATTGCTTCTACGACTATCGCTACCGCTTAGTGATAAAGTAAAGCAATTACAGGGCATTTGCATTTCATACAATAAAGCGACAATCATATGGCTCCTGCCAGTTGCCGATAACTTCGGTTACAAAACATGATCATCTCATACAATAAAATATAGCATCACGTCTTGACCATATCACATCACAACATGCCCTGCAAAAACAAGTTAGACGGCCTCTACTTTGTTGTTGCAAATTTTACGTGGCTGCTACGGGCTTAGCAAGAACCGTTCTTACCTACGCATCAAAACCACAATGATAGTTCGTCAAGTTAGTGCTGTTTTAACCTTCGCAAGGACCGGGTGTAGCCACACTAGATTCAGCTAAAGTGAGAGAGACAGACACCCGTCAGCCACCTTTAAGCACAAGTGCTCGTAACGGTGAAACCAGTCTCGCGTAAGCGTACGCGTAATGTCGGTCCGGGCCGCTTCATCTCATAATACCGCCAAACCAAAGTATGACATGCTGGTAAGCAGTATGACTTGTATCGCCCACAACTCACTTGTGTTCTACTCGTGCATATAACATCAACGCATAAAACCTAAGCTCTGATACCACTATTGGGGAACGTAGTAATTTCAAAAAAATTCCTACGCACACGCAAGATCATGGTGATGACATAGCAACGAGAGGGGAGAGTATTGCCCATGTACCCTCGTAGACCGTAAGCGGAAGCGTTATGACAACGCGGTTGATGTAGTCGTATGTCTTCACGATCCGACCGATCCAAGTACCGAACGTACGGCACCTCCGAGTTTAGCACACGTTCAGCTCGATGACGATCCCCGGACTCCGATCCAGCAAAGTGCCGGGGATGAGTTCCGTCAGCATGACGGCGTGGCGACGATGATGATGTTCTACTGGCGGAGGGCTTCGCCTAAACTCCGCGACAATATGACCGAGGTGGAATATTGTGGAGGGGGGCACCGCACACGGCTAAGGAACGATCTTGAAGATCAACTTGTGTTGTGCCTAGAGGTGCCCCCCTGCCCCTGTATATAAAGGAGCAAGGGGGGAGGGGGCGGCCGGCCTAGGAGGGGCGCGCCAAGGGGAGTCCTACTCCGGAGTAGGACTCCCTCCTTCCTTGTTGGAGTAGGAGAAGGGGGAAAGAGGGGGAGAGGAGGAAGGAAAAGGGGGCCGTACCCCTTGTCCAATTCGGACCAGAGGGGGGCTGCGCGCCTCCTTCCTTTCAGCCTCTCTCCTCTATTCCCGTATGGCCCAATAAGGCCCATATACTCCCGGCGAATTCCCGTAACTCTCTGTTACTCCGAAAAATACCCGAATCACTCGGAACCTTTCCGAAGTCCGAATATAGTCGTCTAATATATCGATCTTTACGTCTCGACCATTTCGAGACTCCTCGTCATGTCCCCGATCTCATCCGGGACTCCAAACTCCTTTGGTACATCAAAACTCATAAACTCATAATATAACTATCATCGAAACCTTAAGCGTGCGGACCCTACGGGTTCGAGAACTATGTAGACATGACCTAGAACTATTCTTGGTCAATAACCAATAGTGGAACCTGGATGCTCATATTGGCTCCTACATATTCTACGAAGATCTTTATCGGTCAAACCGCATAACAACATACATTGTTCCCTTTGTCATCGGTATGTTACTTGCCCGAGATTCGATCGTCGGTATCCAATACCTAGTTCAATCTCGTTACCGGCAAGTCTCTTTTCTCGTTAAATAATGCATCATCCCGCAACTAACTCATTAGTCACATGGCTTGCAAGGCTTATAGTGATGTGCATTACCGAGAGGGCCCAGAGATACCTCTCCGACAATCGGAGTGACAAAACCTAATCTCGAAATATGTCAACCCAACATGTACCTTTGGAGACACCTGTAGTACTCCTTTATAATCACCCAGTTATGTTGTGACGTTTGGTAGCACCCAAAGTGTTCCTCCGGTAAACGGGAGTTGCATAATCTCATAGTTACAGGAACATGTATAAGTCATGAAGAAAGCAATAGCAACATACTAAACGATCAAGTTCTAGGCTAACGGAATGGGTCATGTCAATCACATCATTCTCCTAATGATGTGATCCCATTAATCAAATGGCAACACATGTCTATGGTTAGGAAACATAACCATCTTTGATTAATGAGCTAGTCAAGTAGAGGCATACTAGTGACTATATGTTTGTCTATGTATTCACACATGTATCATGTTTCCGGTTAATACAATTCTAGCATGAATAATAAACATTTATCATGAAATAAGGAAATAAATAATAACTTTATTATTGCCTCTAGGGCATATTTCCTTCAGTATCTACTATACGACTCATGTTCGACCTTTCGGTCTCTTGTGTTCTGAGGCCATGTCTGTACATGCTAGGCTCGTCAAGTCAACCTAAGTGTTTCGCGTGTGTAAATCTGGCTTACACCCGTTGTATGTGAACGTTAAAATCTATCACACCCGATCAACACGTGGTGCTTCGAAGCAATGATCTTTCGCAACGGTGCACAGTTAGCGGGAACACTTTCTTGAAATTATTATGAGGGATCATCTTATTTACTACCGTCGTTCTAAGCAAATAAGATGCATAAACATGATAATCATCACATGCAATCAAATAGTGACATGATATGGCCAATATCATTTTGCTCCTTTTGATCTCCATCTTCGGGGCTCCATGATCATCATCGTCACCGGCATGACACCATGATCTACATCATCACGATCTCCATCATCGTGTCTCCATGAAGTTGACTCGCCAACTATTAATTCTACTACTATGGCTAACGGTTTAGCAATGAAGTAAAGTAATTACATGGCGTTATTCAGTGACGCGCAGGTCATACAATAAATAAAGACAACTCCTATGGCTCCTGCCGGTTGTCATACTCATTGACATGCAAGTCGTGATTCCTATTACAAGAATATGATCAATCTCATACATCACATATATTTCATTCATCACATCCTTTTTGGCCATATCACATCACATGACATAAGCTGCAAAAACAAGTTAGACGTCCTCTAGTAGTTGTTGCAAGTTTTTACGTGGCTGCTATAGGTTTCTAGCAAGAACGTTTCTTACCTACGCCAAAACCACAACATGATATGCCAATTGCTATTTACCCTTCATAAGGACCATTTTCATCGAATCCGATCCGACTAAAGTGGGCGAGACTGGCACCCCGTAGCCACCTTATGCAACAAGTGCATCTCAGTCGGTGGAACCTGTCTCACGTAAGTGTACCTGTAAGGTCGGTCCAGGCCGCTTCATCCCACAATACCGTCGAAACAAGATAGGACTAGTAACGGTAAGCATATTGAACAAAATAAACACCCACAACAACTTGTGTTCTACTCGTGCATAGAATCTACGCAATAGACCTAGCTCATGATGCCACTGTTGGGGAACGTACCAGAAATTCAAAATTTTCTATGCATCACCAAGATCAATCTATGGAGATACAGCAACAAGAGAGAGGGGAGTGCATCTTCATACCCTTGAAGATCACTAAGCGGAAGCGTTACAAGAACGCGGTCGGTGGAGTCGTTCAGGAAGCGATTCAGATCGCGGCTGAATCCGATCTAAGCACCGAACAACGGTGCCTCCACGTTCAACACACGTATAGCCCGGGGACGTCTCCTCCTTCTTGATCCAGCAAGGGGAGAGGAGAAGTTGAGGGAGAACTCCGACAGCATGACGGCATGGTGGTGGTGAGCTCGTGGTATTCTTATAGGGCTTCGCCAAGCACTACGGAGGAGGAGAAAGAGTTGGAGGAGGGAGGGGCTGCGCCAAAAGCAAGGTTGTGGCAGCCCTCCCACCCCTCCACTATATATAGGGGAAAGGGGAGAGGGGGGGCGCCCTAGGGTTTCCCCTAGGGGGCGGCGGCCAAGCAGATTGGATCTCCCTAGGGAAAATCCTAGGGAGACTTGCCCCCCAAGCCAAACAGGTGGAGGATTGCCTCCCAAGCCAGGTGGAGGCGCCCCACATCCCCAAATAATGTGGGAAAGGGTGTGGGGGGCGCACCACCCCTTAGTGGGCTGGTTTTCCCCTTCCCCTTTGGCCCATGAGGCCCTCTAATACTTGTCGGGGCTCCCGAAACACCTTTCGGTCATGCTGGCCATAGCCTAGTACCCCCGGAACACTTCCGGACTCCAATACCCTTCGTCCAATATATCAATCTTCACCGCCAGACCATTCCGGAACTCCTCGTGACGTCCAAGATCACATTCGGGACTCCGAACTACCTTCGGTAACCACATACTATTTCCCATGACAACTCTAGCGTCACCAAACCTTAAGTGTGTAGACCCTACAGGTTCGGGAACCATGCAGACATGACCGAGACGTTCTCCGGTCAATAACCAACAGCGGGATTTGGATACCCATGTTGGTTCCCACATGTTGCACGATGATCTCATCGGATGAACCACGATGTCGGGGATTCAATCAATCCTGTATACAATTCCCTTTGTCAATCGGTATGTTACTTGCCCGAGATTCGATCATCGGTATCCCAATACCTCGTTCAATCTCATTACCGGCAAGTTACTTTACTCGTTCCGTAATGCATGATCCCGTGACTAACTACTTAGTCACATTGAGCTCATTATGATGATGCATTACCGAGTGGGCCCAGAGATACCTGTCCGTCATATGGAGTGACAAATCCCAGTCTCAGTTCATGCCAACCCAACAGACACTTTCGGAGATACCTGTAATGCACCTTTATAGCCACCCAGTTACGGTGTGACGTTTGGTACACCCAAAGCATTCCTACGGTATCCGGGAGTTTCACAATCTCATGGTCTAAGGAAATGATACTTGACATTGGAAAAGCTTTAGCAGACGAACTACACGATCTTGTGCTATGCTTAGGATTGGGTCTTGTCCATCACATCATTCTCCTAATGATGTGATCCTGTTATCAATGACATTCAATGTCCATGGTCAGGAAACCATAACCATCTATTGATCAATGAGCTAGTCAACTAGAGGCTCACTAGGGACATGTTGTGGTCTATGTATTCACACATGTATTACGGTTTCGAGTTAATACAATTATAGCATGAACAATAGACAATTATCATGAACAAGGAAATACAATAATAACCATTTTATTATTGCCTCTAGGGCATATTTCCAACACGGTAGACCCCGACACCGATACTGCCCAGGATCCAGACGCCACCGCCGACGACTACTACTACTACCCGAGGGTGCCTACTACTACGTGGCGGACGCCGACGACCAGGAGTAGTTAGGAGGCTCCCAGGCAGGCCTTGCCTTTTTTATCATAGTTGCTTTTGTGCTAGCCTTCGTAAGGCAAACTTGTTTAACTTATGTCTGTACTCAGATATTGTTGCTTCCGCTGACTCGTTTGTATTCAAGCTTAAGTATTCGAGCCCTCGAGGCCCCTGGCTTGTAATATAAAGCTTGTAGTATTTTAACTTGTGTCTAGAGTTGTGTTGTGATATCTTCTCGTGAGTACCTGATCTTGATCGTACATATTTGCGTGTATGATAAGTGTACGATTGAATCAGGGGGCGTCACATTAGCTAGATTAGCTCTATGCAGAACATTGTAGACACAAAAATTTGCAAAATACATACAGATCTAAATGTGGCAGACCTGTTCACTAAATTTATCTCACAAGCAAAACATGATCACACCTTAGTACTCTTTGGGTGTTAATCACATAGCAATGTGAACTAGATTATTGACTCTAGTAAACCCTTTGGGTGTTGGTCACATGGCGATGTGAACTATGGGTGTTAATCACATAAAGATGTGAACTATTGGTGTTAAATCACATGGCGACGTGAACTAGATTATTGACTCTAGTGCAAGTGGAAGACTGAAGGAAATATGCCCTAGAGGCAATAATAAAGTTGTTATTTTATATTTCCTTATATCATGATAAATGTTTATTATTCATGCTAGAATTGTATTAACCAAAAACTTGATACATGTGTGGATACATAGACAAAACACCATGTCCCTAGTAAGCCTCTACTAGACTAGCTCATTGATCAAAGATGGTTAAGTTTCCTAACCATAGACATATGTTGTCATTTGATAAACGGGATCATATTATTAGGAGAATGATGTGATGGATAAGACCCATTCGTTAGCTTAGCATTATGATTGTTCAATTTTATTGCTATTGCTTTCTTCATGTCAAATACATATTCGTTCGACTATGAGATTATGCAACTCCCGGATACCGGAGGAATGCCTTGTGTGCTATCAAACGTCACAACGTAACTGGGTGATTATAAAGATGCTCTGCAAGTATATCCGAAGGTGTTTGTTGGGTTGGCATAGATCGAGATTAGGATTTGTCACTCTGAGTATCGAAAAGGTATCTTTGGGCCCTCTCGGTAATGCACATCAGAAGAAGCCTTGCAAGTGATACGTCTCCAACGTATCTATAACTTTTGATTGTTCCATGCTATTATATTACCCCTTTTGGATGTTCATGGGCTTTATTTTACACATTTATATAATTTCTGGGACTAACCTACTAACTGGAGGCCCAGCCCGCATTGCTGTTTTTTTTGCCTATTTCAGTATTTTGAAGAAAAGGAATATCAAACGGAGTCCAAACGGAATGAAACCTTCGGAAGCGTGATTTTTGGAACGAACGTGATCTAGAGGACTTGAAGTGCAAGTAAAGAAGCAATCGAGGAGGCCAGGAGATAGGAGGGCACGCCCACCCCTCCTAGGCGCGCCCCCTGTCTCCTGGGTCCCACGAGCGGCCACCGACGTACTTCTTCCCCCTATATATACCTACGTACCCTGAAAACATCCAGGGAGCCACCGAAACACAATTTCCACCGCCGTAACCTTCTGTATCCATGAGATCCCATCTTGGAGTCTTCGCCGGCACTTCGCCGGAGGGGGAATCGACCACGGAGGGCTTCTACATCAACACCATAGCCCTTCCGATGAGTGTGAGTAGTTTACCACAGACCTTCGGGTCCATAGTTATTAGCTAGATGGCTTCTTCTCTCTTTTTGGATCTCAATACGATGTTCTCCCCCTCTCTTGTGGAGATCTATTCAATGTAAACTCTTTTTGTAGTGTGTTTGTCGAGATCCGATGAATTGTGGGTTTATGATCAAGTTTATCTATGAGAAATATTTGAACCTTCTCTGAATTCTTTTATGTATGATTGAGTTATCTTTGCAAGTCTCTTCGAATTATTAGTTTGGTTTGCCTACTAGATTGATCTTTCTTGCAATGGGAGAAGTGCTTAGCTTTGGATTCAATCTTGCGGTGTCCTTACCCAGTGACAGAAAGGGTTGCAAGGCACGTATTATATTTTTTCCATCGAGGATAAAAAGATGGGGTTTATATCATATTGCTTGAGTTTATCCCTCTATATCATGTCATCTTTCTTAATGCGTTACTCTGTTCTTATGAACTTAATACTCCAGATGCATGTTGGATAGCGGTCGATGTGTGGAGTAATAGTAGTAGATGCAGGCAGGAGTCGGTCTACTTTTTGCGGATGTGAAGCCTACATACATGATCATGCCTAGATAATCTCATAATTATTCGCTTTTCTATCAATTGCTCAACAGTAATTTGTTCACCCACCGTAATACTTATGCTATCTTGAGAGAAGCCACTAGTGAAACCTATGGCCCTCGGGTCTATCTTTTATCATATAAGCTTTCAATCTACTTTTATTTGCATCTTTACTTTTTGCACATATATTATAAAATACCAAAAATATATTTATCTTATCATACTATCTCTATCAAATCTCACTTTCGCAAGTGGCCGTGGAGGGATTGACAACCCCTTTATTGCGTTGGTTGCGAGTTCTTTGTTTGTTTGTGTAGGTGTATGGGACTTTTGAGGAGCCTCCTACTGGATTAATACCTTGGTTCTCAAAAACTGAGGGAAATACTTACGCTACTATTGTTGCATCACCCTTTCCTCTTCAAGGAAAACCAACGCAAGCTCAAGACGTAGCAAGAAGGATTTCTGGCGCTGTTGCCGGGGAGGTCTTCGCTCAAGTCAAGACATACCAAGTACCCATCACAAACTCATCTCCCTCGCATTTACATTGTTTGCCATTTGCCTCTCGTTTTCCTCTCCCCCACTTCACCCTTGCCGTTTTATTCGCCCTATCTTTCCCAATCTCTTCTTTCTTTTGCTTGCCCTTTCCTTTGCTCGTTTGGTTGGAATAGATGCTTATTTATTGCTAAACAGAACCTAAGATCTATGGATCATCATCCACTTGCTAATCTTTTTAAGAGATCCAATTATGATGAACCAATTGCTAGTGAGTTTTGTGCACTAGATTATCTTTATAAAGCTTTGCTTGAAATTTGTGAATCGGAAAATTATGATAAAGAAATTTATGAAGAGATTCATGGTAACTCTTTGAATAAAAAGCATGATTGCAATGATTTTACTATAAATTCTCTTGATGTCAATTGTGCTAATAATATGCAAAACCCTAAGCTTGGGGATGCTAGTTTTTCTATGTCTACTACTTATTGCAATAATCATGATTGGGGTGATTCTTCTTATCATCTTGAGAATTTATTTAAGCCCCATGATGAATATGAGATTGATAATAGTGTTTGAAATATTATTGAAAGTTGGTTTGGAAGAGTGTCAACTTTAGATCCCACATATTTGGATTTTGATCAATCTTATGAAATTTTAGATAAAAGTGGGCTTGGAGAGGTCATGACTTTAGTTAATGTTAATCCCACTACTTTGGAAGAGTGTCAACTTCGCATGCATGTGGATCATGTTGAAAATATTTCATGTGATAGCTATTTTTTTGAATTTTCTTATGATCCTGCATGTAATTATTATGAGAGAGGAAAATATGGTTGTAGAAATTTCCATGTTACTAAATTACCTCTCTTCATGTTGAGATTGCTATCATCTCTTTTTTCTTCCTTCCATATGCTAGTTTTTGCTTGCCTTGATAATTTGTTTGCTTACAAGATGCCTATGCATAGGAAGTATGTTAAACTTAAGTGTGCTTGTCACATGCTTTATGATGCTCTCTTTGTGCTTCAATTCTTGTCTTTCATGTGAGCATCATTGAAATCTTAATGCCTAGCTAAAAGGCTTTAAAAAGCGCTTGTTGGGAGACAACCCAATATTTTTCCTTGCTGTTATTTAATAAAATTTTCATCTACCTTCTATTTAGATGTGTTTTTAGGTTTTAATTAGTGTTTGTGCCAAGTAGAAGCTATAGGATAACCTATGGTGATAGTTGATTTGATTCTGCTGAAAAACAGAAACTTTGCGCTCACGAGAAAAAATTCAATAAATCACAGAAACGTGATTTTGCATTGATTCGTTTTTCTGCTGATCAATAAACAAATTTTCCAGGACTTACTATTTTGGTAGGATTTTTAGAGTTCCAGAAGTTTGCGTTAGTTACAGATTGCTACAGACTGTTTTGTTTTTGACAGAGTCTGTTTTTCGTGTGTTGTTTGCTTATTTTGATGCATCTATGGCTAGTATTAAGTGGTATGAACCATAGAGAACTTGGAATGTAGTAGGTTTAACACCAAAATAAATAAAGAATGAGTTCATTACAGTACCTTATGTGGTGGTTTTGTTTTATTTCACTAACGGAGCTTATAAGATTTCCTGTTGAGTTTTGTGTTGTGAAGTTTTCAAGTTTTGGGTAAAGCTTTGATGGACTATGGAATAAAGAGTGGCAAGATCCTAAGCTTGGGATTCCCAAGGCACCCCAAGATATTCAAGAATAGCCAAAAGCCTAAGCTTGGGGATGCCCCGGGAAGGCATCCCCTCTTTCATCTTCGTTCATTGGTAACTTTACTTGGAGCTATATTTTTATTCGCCACATGATATGTGTTTTGCTTGGAGCGTCGTGTATTATATTAGTCTTTTCCTTTTAGTTTTCCACAATCATCCTTGCAGTAAACACCTTTTGGGAGAAGCACACTTGATTTAATTTATTAGAATTTGCTATGTGCTTCACTTATATCTTTTGAGCTAAATAGTTTTTTCTCTAGTGCTTCACTTATATCTTTTAGAGCACGACAGTGGCTTAATTTTGTAGAAATTGATAGTCTCTCATGATTCACTTATATTATTTTGAGAGTCCTTTAGAACAACATGGTATTTGCTATGGTTATAAATTGGTCCTAGAATGGTAGGCATCCAAGTTGGATATAATAAAAACTATCATAGGAAGTGAATTGGATGCTATGATCAACTTGATACTTGATAATTGTTTTGAGATATGGAGGTAGTGATATTAAAGTCTTGCTAGTTGGGTAATTATGAATTTAAAGAATGCTTGTATTGAAGTTAGCAAGTCCCGTAGCATGCACGTATGGTTAAAGTTGTGTAACAAATTTGAAACATGAAGTGTACCTGGCTTGTGCATCCTTATGAGTGGCGGTCGGGGACGAGCGATGGTCTTTTCCTACCAATCTATCCCTCTAGGAGCATGCGCGCAGTGCTTGGTTTTCATGACTTCTAAATTTTTGCAATAAGTATATGAGTTCTTTTGACTAATGTTGAGTCCATGGATTATACACACTTTTACCTTTCCACCATTGCTAGCCTCTTCGGTACCGTGCATTGCCCTTTCTCACCTTGAGAGTTGGTGCAAACTTCGCCGGTGCATCCAAACCACGTGATACGATACACTCTATCACACATAAACCTCCTTATATATTCCTCAAAACAGCCACCATACCTACCTATTATGGCATTTCCATAGCCATTCCGAGATATATTGCCATGCAACTTTCCACCGTTCTGTTCATCATCATCATGACATACTTTACTTTTGTCATATTGCCATTGCATGATCATGTAGTTGACATCGTATTTGTGGCAAAGCCACTATGCATAATTTTTCATACATGTCACTCTTGATTCATTGCACCATCCCGGTACACCACCGGAGGCATTCATATAGAGTCATATCTTGTTCTAGTTTCTAGTTGTAATTCATATGTTGTAATCAATGAAAGTGTGATGATCATCATTATTAGAGCATTGCCCAAAAAAAAGAAAAAAAAGAAAAAAAAGAAAGGTCAAAAAAGGCCAGAAAGAAAAATAAGAAAAAAAGAAAAAATAAAAAAAATAAAAAAAATAAAAAAAGGGGCAATGTTACTATCTCTTTTTCCACACTCGTGCTTCAAGATAGCACCATGTTCTTCATGTAGTGAGTCTCATATCTTGTGCTTAAAAGTAGCACCATGTTTTTCATATAGTGAGTCTCATATGTTGTCACTTTCATATACTAGTGGGAATTTTTTATTATAGAACTTAGCTTGTATATTCCTACGATGGGCTTCCTCAAATGCCCTAGGTTTTCGTGAGCAAGCAAGTTGGATGCACACCCACTAGTTTTCTTTTGTTGAGCATTCATTTATAGCTCTAGTGCATCCGTTGCATGGCAATCTCTACTCCTCATGTTGACATTAATTGATGGGCATCTCCATAGCCCATTGATTATCCTCGTCAATGTGAGACTTTCTCCTTTTTTGTCTTCTCCACACAATCCCCATCATCATATTCTATTCCACCCATAGTGCTATATCCATGGCTCACGCTCATGTATTGCGTGAAGGTTAAAAAAGTTTGAGATTATTTAAGTATGAAACAATTGCTTGGCTTGTCATCGGGGGTGTAGAATTTGGGAACATCTTTGTGTGACGAAAATGAAGCATAGCCTAACTATATGATTTTGTACGGATGAACTTTCTTTAGCCATGTTATTTTGAGAAGATATGATTGCTTTGATTAGTATGCTTGAAGTGTTACTATTTCTTATATCAATATGAACTTTTATTTTGAATCATTTAGATCTGAATATTCATGCCATAATAAAGAAAATTACATTGAGAATTATGCTAGGTAGGATTCCACATCAAAAATTCTGTTTTTATCATTTACCTACTCGAGGACGAGCAGGAATTAAGCTTGGAGATGTTTGATACGTCTCCAACGTATCTATAATTTTTGATTGTTCCATGCTATTATAGTACCCCTTTTGGATGTTCATGGGCTTTATTTTACACATTTATATCATTTTTGGGACTAACCTACTAACCGGAGGCCCAGCCCCTATTGCTGTTTTTTTTTGCCTATTTCAGTATTTCGAAGAAAAGGAATATCAAACGGAGTCCAAACGGAATGAAAGCTATGGGAGCGTGATTTTTGGAACGAACGTGATCTAGAATACTTGGAGTGCAAGTCAAGAAGCAATCGAGGCGGGCAGGAGATAGGAGGGCGCGCCCACCCCTCATGGGCGCGCCCCCTGTCTCCTGGGCCCTACGAGCGGCCACCGACGTACTTCTTCCTCCTATATATACCTACGTACCCCGAAAACATCCAAGGATCCACCGAAACACAATTTCCACCGCCGTAACCTTATGTATCCGCGAGATCCCATCTTGGAGCCTTCGTCGGCGCTCCGCCGGAGGGGGAATCGACCAAGGAGGGCTTCTACATCAACACCATAGCCCTTCCGATGAGTTGTGAGTAGTTTACCACAGACCTTCGGGTCCATAGTTATTAGCTAGATGGCTTCTTCTCTCTTTTTGGATCTCAATACAATGTTCTCCCCCTCTCTTGTGGAGATCTATTCGATGTAAAATCTTTTTGCGGTGTGTTTGTCGAGATCGATGAATTGTGGGTTTATGATCAAGTTTATCTATGAGAAATATTTGAATCTTCTCTGAATTATTTTATGTATGATTGAGTTATCTTTGCAAGTCTCTTCGAATTATCAGTTTGGTTTGGCCTACTAGATTGATCTTTCTTGCCATGGGAGAAGTGCTTAGCTTTGGGTTCAATCTTGCGGTGTCCTTACCCAGTGACAGAAAGGGTTGCAAGGCACGTATTGTATTGTTGCCATCGAGGATAAAAAGATGGGGTTTATATCATATTGCTTAAGTTTATCCCTCTACATCATGTCATCTTTCTTAATGTGTTACTCTGTTCTTATGAACTTAATACTCTAGATGCATGCTGGATAGCGGTCGATGTGTGGAGTAATAGTAGTAGATGTAGGCAGGAGTCGGTCTACCTATCGCAGACGTGATGCCTATGTACATGATTATGCCTTGATAATCTCATAATTATTCGCTTTTCTATCAATTGTTCGACAGTAATTTGTTCACCCACCGTAATACTTATGCTATCTTGAGAGAAGCCACTAGTGAAACCTAGGGCCCCCGGGTCTATCTTTTATCATATAAGCTTTCAATCTACTTTTATTTGCATGTTTACTTTTTGCATCTATATTATAAATACCAAAAATACATTTATCTTATCATACTATCTCCATCAGATCTCACTTTTGCAAGTGGTCGTGAAGGGATTGACAACCCCTTTATTGCGTTGGTTGCGAGTTCTTTGTTTGTTTGTGTAGGTGGGTGGGACTTTTGAGGAGCCTCCTACTAGATTGATACCTTGGTTCTCAAAAACTGAGGGAAATACTTACGCTACTATTGCTGCATCACCCTTTCCTCTTGAAGGAAAACCAACGCAAGCTCAAGACGTAACAGCAAGCAACGTGACTAATGAGCTAGTTGTAGGATGATGCATTACGGAATGAGTAAAGAGACTTGCCGGTAACAAAATTGAACTAGGTATGAAAATACCGGCGACCGAATCTCGGGCAAGTAACATACCGATGGACAAAGATAATAGCGTATGTTGTCATAACGGTTCGACCGATAAAGATCTTCGTAGAATATGTGGGAGCCAATATGAGCATCCAGGTTCCGCTATTGGTTATTGACTAGAGAGGTGTCTCGGTCATGACTATATAATTCCTGAACCCGTAGGGTCGCACGCTTAACGTTTGTTGACGCTAGAGTAGTATAGGGATATTTGATGAGTGGTAACCAAATGTTGTTCGGAGTCCTGGATGAGATCCTGTAGGTCACGAGGAGTCTTGGAATGGTCGAGAGGTAAAGATTTATATATGGAAGTCATATTTTGGGTTTCAAAAAAAGGTGCACTTTTTCGGTATTATACCGGGAAGCTTCCAGAAGGTTCCGGAGGGATCCAGAAGTCCCCAGATGGGTTCTCCACGACCCAAGGGCTAGCATGGGCTGTGGGGAGGTGCCCTGGACTTTTTGGGCTAGGCGCACCAAGTCCTCAAAAGCCCGTATGGCTAGGGAAGGCAAAAAAGGAAGGAGTCCTAGTAGGAATAGGATTGGACTTGGAGTCCAAGTCCTCTCCCCTTAGCTGTGCCCTAGGGCTTGGAGGGGCTGTTTCCCACGCCCCTCCACCTATATATAGAGGGGAAGGAGCGCCCCAAGAGGATACACCAAGCACTTGGCGCCCCTCTCTCTCTACTGTTACTCCGTAGTTCCACCGCCTCGTCCTGGCGATGCTTAGCGAAGTGCTGTCGGTGCTCCACCACCATCATCACCACCACGTTGTCGTGTTGGTTGTGATCCCATCTACTTCTCCTCTCCCGCTTGTTGGATCAAGAAGGATGAGACATCGAGCCGCACGTGTGCTAAACTCGGAGGTGTCGTCCGTTCGGCACTAGATCGGTTGGATCGTGATCGGATCGCGAAGAGTGCGACTGCATCAACCGCGTGATAAACGCTTCCGCTTAGCGATCTACATGGGTATGTAGATGCTCCCCCCCTCTTGTAGCTATGCATCTTCATGAGTAGATCTTGCGTGTGCATAGAATTTTTTTGTTTTCCATGCAACGTTCCCCTACAGTTCAGTCACACTAGCAAGCACTTTTGAAGAACCGGTAACAATGTAATACCACCACTGCAATTTACCTTTTTATATAAAGTTGTTCAACATAGGTCAATGACAATCACATAAGCATATCTTTATGAGCATTGTGTTGTTCCAAACTCCTTGATATGGAAAATTCCCAACATGAAGGGAATCATGCAAAATTGCAACTTATCTTTTTCTTGTCATGGAACTTCTCTCATTTACCTCAAAGCACGGGCTTGCTTTCTTCCTGCCATTTTGATCGTGGAGTTTCTACGAGAAAGTCGTAGGTACACACGAGTGCGAGCATGCACGTGTCCAACCGTGCCAAGCTACATGATTGCTTCACGATCCGCTATGTCGTTCAATTCTGCACGAGGGCACACAAAGTTTTAGTTTCTGAAACTTGGTGATTTTTGTCATTCGATCGCATCAAGTTTCTGCGGTTGATACTTGGAGAAGTTTTAAAAATGTGTCGAAACATATTCACTTGTGGTCTTATTTCAAAGCCCGCCACAAGGAATATGAATATACAAACGAAACCTTTTTTTTTGACGAACCGAGAGGAGTGTTGTCTTTTCATGAAGAGAAATATGTACAAGAGGTATATGTCCGAACCCAAACAGAGCTATAACCACATGCAAACTAGTAGTGGTTATGAATAACTCTCGAACGCAAGGCCAAATCTCGCTGCGCAATCTCCTAGAAGGTACTACCTTCGTCCTGGTTTATAGGTCTCCTGTGTAGTTGAGCGCTGCTATACACACGACAAGATTGGACGATCTTTGGACGATGCAGCACATCTGACCGTACGTACGCAGAGCAAAAACTGGATGCACCGTCAATCACCCGTCGTCCTCAGTTCGTATGGGCAAACTGTCGTCCGCACAGTAGTTTCGATGTAGTTTGTGTCAAATTTTTATCAAAAATTTAACTAACAAAGTGTTAATGCATGTTCGTTGGATTCGTATTTGAACATAGTTTTCAATGATATAATTTTTGTAACATGCATTAATATTTTATTAGTTTAATCTATGGTCAAAATTCGGCATAAAATATAATAAAAATCAATAAACCAGGACGAAGGTAATACATGATAAGAAAACTTTCAAATGAAGATACTTTGCGGGTGAGTGTACCCGTTGGAGCCTCTGAAAGTGGCGACCATGGCCACCTCGCCGCCCCCTTCCTTGCTGCCGGCGACTTGCGTCCTCCCGCTCTCTCCGTTCTGTGTGGGGCGGCACATACCCGGGAAAATGGGGTGGATGCCTACGCACCTGCGTGTCACAAATCACATCTCGGTTTTCTACTCGTATAGTCTTATCCTCTCAACATTCCTTTGTTTTTTGCGTTCGAATGAAGTGCCCTATAGCATTAGCATGCTCTCTCCTGTTGAGATCCATTGACCATATATCTGCTAGGCTGCGGTACAAATAGCATGAATGCGCGGTGCGTTGTTACAGTAGAACCGAATCATGGCCACCCTTAGAGCAACTCCAACGGGCCGACCCAAATGACAGTAATTTTGTTCGCTTTTGTCCGTTTGGGTCGGTCAGGCGGACACAAACGTTTAATTTTGCGTTTGGGTCGGCGCATGCGCCCAACACTGCCCCGACACATTTTAACGGCGCGAGAAAAAAAATACATGCATATTTAAAATAAAAGCAACATTAATTAAACATTAAAGCCGACCACAAAGGCCGGCGAGAGTCCACGCGTCCACATTTGCATTCAAGAAAATTAAAAACAAACTAAACTACGAGGCGGCGCGTTGCCGTAGGCATCATCGTCGTTATCCTCGGGGTCTGTGAGGTCAATGAGCGTCGGCGCAGGGCCGGCCCAGGGGAATGCCGTGTTCTAGAGGGCGTTCATGTCGGGCGCGGGCTGGGCGGCCGCGGGGGGTTGGGAGGCCGCACGTGTCCCCGCGGACTGGCGCGCCTCGTCCTCGGCGTCGCGCTGCTCGTCCTCGGCGTCGCGCTCGAGTATCTCAAGGTACTCGTCGTGGCGGCGCTCCTCGGCCAGCCGTCGCTGGCGTCACTTTTCGAGGTATGCCGCTTCCTGCGCCAGCGTCGCCCCCAACCAGACCGGT